>NW_027077430.1:0-337743 GCF_963924675.1 Phocoena phocoena
CCTCTTTGGCACAGCTTGCAATTTTCTGTGCAAAATGAACAGGAATAGGGAGAACCAATGAGAGACTAGCTGTAGGTGTCTGCACGGGCAAATGTAACGCTCATTGCCCACCAGGAAGAGGAATTAAACAAAGGCTCAGTGTGCCCTGCTGGAAACAGATTAGGGCCTGAAGCAATCCTGCGGTTTTGTGCCCAGCTCACAAGAAAGCGAGTTGAAGAAAGGAGCTCAGGGGCACTGTAATTCACAAACCTGCAGAGTTATAAATGACAGCTTTCCTCCAAAAATATATTGAAGTAAGCCTGCGAAGGGGACTTGAAAGCGGGGCAGAATTTCAGGAAAACGATTGCAGGGGGTAGACTGGAATTGCCCTGAAAGCATAGGAAAAGAGGCAGAACGTCGACAATGATGCACTTGGCCAAAAAGGGCGTATGCGTTTTTTCCTGAATATATTCAGGAAAAAACGCATACGCCCTTTTTGGCCAACCAAGCAAGCCTGTAAATGAAATCTGCACTACAATGAAGTCTCACTGCCCCCCTGGCAAAAGGGCCATCTGAAAAAAGTGTAAAATCCAGAAAGGTAGGACAGGATATGGAGAACAGGGAGCCTTGTTATGCTGATTGGCAGGATGTAAATTGCCAGCAGCCAGCCTGGAGAAGTGTATGGTGTTTCCTGAAACACGAAAGAAAGAAGCAACACAGCCTATGGCACTTCCACTTATGGTCCTATAGCTTACGGAAATTAAAATCAAAAACAGACAGCCACCCCAATATTTGAGACGGCTGTGTTCACAAGAAGCTCGTCTACAGTATCAGGTAAATATCCCAGAAAGCAAAAAATGGATAAAGAACTTGTGGCACGTACGTACAATGCAATATCACTCAGCAATGAAATCTGTGTCATCAGGCCCGTAGCGGCATAGTGAGTGGATGCAGGTACGGTGATTCTACGTGAACTACGTCACACAGAAAAAGAAACATCATAAGATATCACGAATACACGGAATGTAAACTTGACTACACATGAACTGAATTACAAAATAGAAAAGGGTCTCAAATTTAGAAAACCAACTAGTGCTTGCTTATGGGGAAAGGTGCCTTGGGTGCTGCATAAAACCAGAGACTGAAATTAGCACAGATAACTTTCCATAAGCCCAATATGTAATAGACAAGACCTACTCCTTGCTCAACGAAATGGACCCAACACCACATATTCAACGCCTAGGAATATACCTGACTAGGAAGAATCTTAAAACCCATGGATATATATGTCTCCGTAAGAGAATCAAGGGTGTGTACAGCGGCCGAAAGGCAGCAGTGAAAATCCGATAAATCCCATTATCAAAATAAATTTCGAAAACAAAACACAAAGACAGTGAAATAGAGAGCAATTCTTAAATAATTCACTCAGGGCATGTGATGCAACCGGGATTGACCACATCTACACCCAGAGCTGGTTGAGACATAAGGCTGGACACTTCAGGCTGATAGCATTGGTGAGTTTAGGTGAGCAAATGCACACCCTTTGAAGTCATACTGTATGGTACCTATTCCATGGGTCCCAACTCTTCAGGTTCAAGGGATTCTTCCTCCAGCTAAAACATGCATGTGAAACCCACAGTATGGTCCACCGTGTTATGGGGAAATGATTTAAAATGCATCTCAGTTTTCGTATCCTGGTCCTCGGGTTCACCATTCCAGATGATTTACTAACAGTCTCCCTGCTTGGAGAGTCAGTGCCTTTAACCTCCTGTTTGGCACAGCTTGCAATTTCTGTGCAAGATGAACAGGAATAGGGAGAACCAATGAGAGACTAGCTGTAGGTGTCTGCACGGGCAAATGGAACGCTCATTTCCCACCAGGAAGAGGAATTTACCAAAGGCTCAGCATGCCCTGCCCGAAACAGATTAGGGCCTGAAGCAATCCTGCGGTTTTGTGCCCAGTTCACAAGAAAGCGAGTTGAAGAAAGGAGCTCAGGGGCACTGTAATTCACAAACCTGCAGAGTTATAAATGACAGCTATCCTCCAAAAATATATTGAAGTAAGCCTGCGAAGGGGACTTGAAAGCGGGGCAGAATTTCAGGAAAACGATTGCAGGGGGTAGACTGGAATTGCCCTGAAAGCATAGGAAAAGAGGCAGAACGTCGACAATGATGCACTTGGCCAAAAAGGGCGTATGCGTTTTTTCCTGAATATATTCAGGAAAAAACGCATACGCCCTTTTTGGCCAACCAAGCAAGCCTGTAAAGGAAATCTGCACTACAATGAAGTCTCACTGCCCCCCTGGCAAAAGGGCCATCTGAAAAAAGTGTAAAGTCCAGAAAGGTAGGACAGGATATGGAGAACAGGGAGCCTTGTTATGCTGATTGGCAGGATGTAAATTGCCAGCAGCCACCCTGGAGAAGTGTATGGTGTTTCCTGAAACACGAAAGAAACAAAGCAACACAGCCTATGGCACTTCCACTTAGGGTCCTATAGCTTACGGAAATTAAAATCAAAAACAGACAGCCACCCCAATATTTGGGACGGCTGTGTTCACAAGAAGCTCGTCTACAGTAACAGGTAAATATCCCAGAAAGCAAAATATGGATAAAGAAGTTGTGGCACGTACGTACAATGCAATATCACTCAGCAATGAAATCTGTGTCATCAGGCCCGTAGCGGCATAGTGAGTGGATGCAGGTACGGTGATTCTACGTGAACTACGTCACACAGAAAAAGAAACATCATAAGATATCACTAATACACGGAATGTAAACTTGACTACACATGAACTGAATTACAAAACAGAACAGGGTCTCAAATTTAGAAAACCAACTAGTGCTTGCTTATGGGGAAAGGTGCGTTGGGGTGCTTCATAAAACCAGAGACTGAAATTAGCACAGATAACTTTCCATAAGCCAAATATGTAATAGACAAGACCTACTCCTTGCTCAACGAAATGGACCCAACACCACATATTCAACGCCTAGGAATATACCTGACTAGGAAGAATCTTAAAACCCATGGATATATATGTCTCCGTAAGAGAATCAAGCGTGTGTACAGCGGCATAAACGCAGCAGTGAAAATCCGATAAATCCCATTATCAAAATAAATTTCAAAAAAAAATCATAAAGACAGTGAAATAGAGAGCAATTCTTAAATAATTCACTCAGGGCATGTGATGCAACCGGGATTTAACACATCTACACCCAGAGCTGGTTGAGACATAAGGCTGGACACTTCAGGCTGATAGCATTGGTGAGTTTCGGTGAGCAAATGCAGACCCTTTGAAGTCATACTGCATGGTACCCATTCCATGGGTCCCAACTCTCCAGGTTCAAGGGATTCTTCCTCCAGCTAAAACATGCATGGGAAACCAAGAGTATCGTCCACCATGTGATTGGGAAATGATTTAAAATGCATCTCAGTTTTCGTATCCTGGTCCTCGGGTTCACCATTCCAGATGCTTTACTAACACTCTCCCCGCTTGGAGAGTCAGTGCCTTTAACCTCCTCTTTGGCACAGCTTGCAATTTCTGTGCAAAATGAACAGGAATAGGGAGAACCAATGAGAGACTAGCTGTAGGTGTCTGCACGGGCAAATGTAACGCTCATTGCCCACCAGGAAGAGGAATTAAACAAAGGCTCAGTGTGCCCTGCTGGAAACAGATTAGGGCCTGAAGCAATCCTGCGGTTTTGTGCCCAGCTCACAAGAAAGCGAGTTGAAGAAAGGAGCTCAGGGGCACTGTAATTCACAAACCTGCAGAGTTATAAATGACAGCTTTCCTCCAAAAATATATTGAAGTAAGCCTGCGAAGGGGACTTGAAAGCGGGGCAGAATTTCAGGAAAACGATTGCAGGGGGTAGACTGGAATTGCCCTGAAAGCATAGGAAAAGAGGCAGAACGTCGACAATGATGCACTTGGCCAAAAAGGGCGTATGCGTTTTTTCCTGAATATATTCAGGAAAAAACGCATACGCCCTTTTTGGCCAACCAAGCAAGCCTGTAAATGAAATCTGCACTACAATGAAGTCTCACTGCCCCCCTGGCAAAAGGGCCATCTGAAAAAAGTGTAAAATCCAGAAAGGTAGGACAGGATATGGAGAACAGGGAGCCTTGTTATGCTGATTGGCAGGATGTAAATTGCCAGCAGCCAGCCTGGAGAAGTGTATGGTGTTTCCTGAAACACGAAAGAAAGAAAGCAACACAGCCTATGGCACTTCCACTTATGGTCCTATAGCTTACGGAAATTAAAATCAAAAACAGACAGCCACCCCAATATTTGAGACGGCTGTGTTCACAAGAAGCTCGTCTACAGTATCAGGTAAATATCCCAGAAAGCAAAAAATGGATAAAGAACTTGTGGCACGTACGTACAATGCAATATCACTCAGCAATGAAATCTGTGTCATCAGGCCCGTAGCGGCATAGTGAGTGGATGCAGGTACGGTGATTCTACGTGAACTACGTCACACAGAAAAAGAAACATCATAAGATATCACGAATACACGGAATGTAAACTTGACTACACATGAACTGAATTACAAAATAGAAAAGGGTCTCAAATTTAGAAAACCAACTAGTGCTTGCTTATGGGGAAAGGTGCCTTGGGGTGCTGCATAAAACCAGAGACTGAAATTAGCACAGATAACTTTCCATAAGCCCAATATGTAATAGACAAGACCTACTCCTTGCTCAACGAAATGGACCCAACACCACATATTCAACGCCTAGGAATATACCTGACTAGGAAGAATCTTAAAACCCATGGATATATATGTCTCCGTAAGAGAATCAAGGGTGTGTACAGCGGCCGAAAGGCAGCAGTGAAAATCCGATAAATCCCATTATCAAAATAAATTTCGAAAACAAAACACAAAGACAGTGAAATAGAGAGCAATTCTTAAATAATTCACTCAGGGCATGTGATGCAACCGGGATTGACCACATCTACACCCAGAGCTGGTTGAGACATAAGGCTGGACACTTCAGGCTGATAGCATTGGTGAGTTTAGGTGAGCAAATGCACACCCTTTGAAGTCATACTGTATGGTACCTATTCCATGGGTCCCAACTCTTCAGGTTCAAGGGATTCTTCCTCCAGCTAAAACATGCATGTGAAACCCACAGTATGGTCCACCGTGTTATGGGGAAATGATTTAAAATGCATCTCAGTTTTCGTATCCTGGTCCTCGGGTTCACCATTCCAGATGATTTACTAACAGTCTCCCTGCTTGGAGAGTCAGTGCCTTTAACCTCCTGTTTGGCACAGCTTGCAATTTCTGTGCAAGATGAACAGGAATAGGGAGAACCAATGAGAGACTAGCTGTAGGTGTCTGCACGGGCAAATGGAACGCTCATTTCCCACCAGGAAGAGGAATTTACCAAAGGCTCAGCATGCCCTGCCCGAAACAGATTAGGGCCTGAAGCAATCCTGCGGTTTTGTGCCCAGTTCACAAGAAAGCGAGTTGAAGAAAGGAGCTCAGGGGCACTGTAATTCACAAACCTGCAGAGTTATAAATGACAGCTATCCTCCAAAAATATATTGAAGTAAGCCTGCGAAGGGGACTTGAAAGCGGGGCAGAATTTCAGGAAAACGATTGCAGGGGGTAGACTGGAATTGCCCTGAAAGCATAGGAAAAGAGGCAGAACGTCGACAATGATGCACTTGGCCAAAAAGGGCGTATGCGTTTTTTCCTGAATATATTCAGGAAAAAACGCATACGCCCTTTTTGGCCAACCAAGCAAGCCTGTAAAGGAAATCTGCACTACAATGAAGTCTCACTGCCCCCCTGGCAAAAGGGCCATCTGAAAAAAGTGTAAAGTCCAGAAAGGTAGGACAGGATATGGAGAACAGGGAGCCTTGTTATGCTGATTGGCAGGATGTAAATTGCCAGCAGCCACCCTGGAGAAGTGTATGGTGTTTCCTGAAACACGAAAGAAACAAAGCAACACAGCCTATGGCACTTCCACTTAGGGTCCTATAGCTTACGGAAATTAAAATCAAAAACAGACAGCCACCCCAATATTTGGGACGGCTGTGTTCACAAGAAGCTCGTCTACAGTAACAGGTAAATATCCCAGAAAGCAAAATATGGATAAAGAAGTTGTGGCACGTACGTACAATGCAATATCACTCAGCAATGAAATCTGTGTCATCAGGCCCGTAGCGGCATAGTGAGTGGATGCAGGTACGGTGATTCTACGTGAACTACGTCACACAGAAAAAGAAACATCATAAGATATCACTAATACACGGAATGTAAACTTGACTACACATGAACTGAATTACAAAACAGAACAGGGTCTCAAATTTAGAAAACCAACTAGTGCTTGCTTATGGGGAAAGGTGCGTTGGGGTGCTTCATAAAACCAGAGACTGAAATTAGCACAGATAACTTTCCATAAGCCAAATATGTAATAGACAAGACCTACTCCTTGCTCAACGAAATGGACCCAACACCACATATTCAACGCCTAGGAATATACCTGACTAGGAAGAATCTTAAAACCCATGGATATATATGTCTCCGTAAGAGAATCAAGCGTGTGTACAGCGGCATAAACGCAGCAGTGAAAATCCGATAAATCCCATTATCAAAATAAATTTCAAAAAAAAATCATAAAGACAGTGAAATAGAGAGCAATTCTTAAATAATTCACTCAGGGCATGTGATGCAACCGGGATTTAACACATCTACACCCAGAGCTGGTTGAGACATAAGGCTGGACACTTCAGGCTGATAGCATTGGTGAGTTTCGGTGAGCAAATGCAGACCCTTTGAAGTCATACTGCATGGTACCCATTCCATGGGTCCCAACTCTCCAGGTTCAAGGGATTCTTCCTCCAGCTAAAACATGCATGGGAAACCAAGAGTATCGTCCACCATGTGATTGGGAAATGATTTAAAATGCATCTCAGTTTTCGTATCCTGGTCCTCGGGTTCACCATTCCAGATGCTTTACTAACACTCTCCCCGCTTGGAGAGTCAGTGCCTTTAACCTCCTCTTTGGCACAGCTTGCAATTTCTGTGCAAAATGAACAGGAATAGGGAGAACCAATGAGAGACTAGCTGTAGGTGTCTGCACGGGCAAATGTAACGCTCATTGCCCACCAGGAAGAGGAATTAAACAAAGGCTCAGTGTGCCCTGCTGGAAACAGATTAGGGCCTGAAGCAATCCTGCGGTTTTGTGCCCAGCTCACAAGAAAGCGAGTTGAAGAAAGGAGCTCAGGGGCACTGTAATTCACAAACCTGCAGAGTTATAAATGACAGCTTTCCTCCAAAAATATATTGAAGTAAGCCTGCGAAGGGGACTTGAAAGCGGGGCAGAATTTCAGGAAAACGATTGCAGGGGGTAGACTGGAATTGCCCTGAAAGCATAGGAAAAGAGGCAGAACGTCGACAATGATGCACTTGGCCAAAAAGGGCGTATGCGTTTTTTCCTGAATATATTCAGGAAAAAACGCATACGCCCTTTTTGGCCAACCAAGCAAGCCTGTAAATGAAATCTGCACTACAATGAAGTCTCACTGCCCCCCTGGCAAAAGGGCCATCTGAAAAAAGTGTAAAATCCAGAAAGGTAGGACAGGATATGGAGAACAGGGAGCCTTGTTATGCTGATTGGCAGGATGTAAATTGCCAGCAGCCAGCCTGGAGAAGTGTATGGTGTTTCCTGAAACACGAAAGAAAGAAAGCAACACAGCCTATGGCACTTCCACTTATGGTCCTATAGCTTACGGAAATTAAAATCAAAAACAGACAGCCACCCCAATATTTGAGACGGCTGTGTTCACAAGAAGCTCGTCTACAGTATCAGGTAAATATCCCAGAAAGCAAAAAATGGATAAAGAACTTGTGGCACGTACGTACAATGCAATATCACTCAGCAATGAAATCTGTGTCATCAGGCCCATAGCGGCATAGTGAGTGGATGCAGGTACGGTGATTCTACGTGAACTACGTCACACAGAAAAAGAAACATCATAAGATATCATGAATACACGGAATGTAAACTTGACTACACATGAACTGAATTACAAAATAGAAAAGGGTCTCAAATTTAGAAAACCAACTAGTGCTTGCTTATGGGGAAAGGTGCCTTGGGGTGCTGCATAAAACCAGAGACTGAAATTAGCACAGATAACTTTCCATAAGCCCAATATGTAATAGACAAGACCTACTCCTTGCTCAACGAAATGGACCCAACACCACATATTCAACGCCTAGGAATATACCTGACTAGGAAGAATCTTAAAACCCATGGATATATATGTCTCCGTAAGAGAATCAAGGGTGTGTACAGCGGCCGAAAGGCAGCAGTGAAAATCCGATAAATCCCATTATCAAAATAAATTTCGAAAACAAAACACAAAGACAGTGAAATAGAGAGCAATTCTTAAATAATTCACTCAGGGCATGTGATGCAACCGGGATTGACCACATCTACACCCAGAGCTGGTTGAGACATAAGGCTGGACACTTCAGGCTGATAGCATTGGTGAGTTTAGGTGAGCAAATGCACACCCTTTGAAGTCATACTGTATGGTACCTATTCCATGGGTCCCAACTCTTCAGGTTCAAGGGATTCTTCCTCCAGCTAAAACATGCATGTGAAACCCACAGTATGGTCCACCGTGTTATGGGGAAATGATTTAAAATGCATCTCAGTTTTCGTATCCTGGTCCTCGGGTTCACCATTCCAGATGATTTACTAACAGTCTCCCTGCTTGGAGAGTCAGTGCCTTTAACCTCCTGTTTGGCACAGCTTGCAATTTCTGTGCAAGATGAACAGGAATAGGGAGAACCAATGAGAGACTAGCTGTAGGTGTCTGCACGGGCAAATGTAACGCTCATTTCCCACCAGGAAGAGGAATTTACCAAAGGCTCAGCATGCCCTGCCCGAAACAGATTAGGGCCTGAAGCAATCCTGCGGTTTTGTGCCCAGTTCACAAGAAAGCGAGTTGAAGAAAGGAGCTCAGGGGCACTGTAATTCACAAACCTGCAGAGTTATAAATGACAGCTATCCTCCAAAAATATATTGAAGTAAGCCTGCGAAGGGGACTTGAAAGCGGGGCAGAATTTCAGGAAAACGATTGCAGGGGGTAGACTGGAATTGCCCTGAAAGCATAGGAAAAGAGGCAGAACGTCGACAATGATGCACTTGGCCAAAAAGGGCGTATGCGTTTTTTCCTGAATATATTCAGGAAAAAACGCATACGCCCTTTTTGGCCAACCAAGCAAGCCTGTAAAGGAAATCTGCACTACAATGAAGTCTCACTGCCCCCCGGGCAAGAGGGCCATCTGAAAAAAGTGTAAAATCCAGAAAGGTAGGACAGGATATGGAGAACAGGGAGCCTTGTTATGCTGATTGGCAGGATGTAAATTGCCAGCAGCCAGCCTGGAGAAGTGTATGGTGTTTCCTGAAACACATAAGAAACAAAGCAACACAGTCTATGGCACTTCCACTTATGGTCCTATAGCTTACGGAAATTAAAATCAAAAACAGACAGCCACCCCAATATTTGGGACGGCTGTGTTCACAAGAAGCTCGTCTACAGTAACAGGTAAATATCCCAGAAAGCAAAATATGGATAAAGAAGTTGTGGCACGTACGTACAATGCAATATCACTCAGCAATGAAATCTGTGTCATCAGGCCCGTAGCGGCATAGTGAGTGGATGCAGGTACGGTGATTCTACGTGAACTACGTCACACAGAAAAAGAAACATCATAAGATATCACTAATACACGGAATGTAAACTTGACTACACATGAACTGAATTACAAAACAGAACAGGGTCTCAAATTTAGAAAACCAACTAGTGCTTGCTTATGGGGAAAGGTGCGTTGGGGTGCTTCATAAAACCAGAGACTGAAATTAGCACAGATAACTTTCCATAAGCCAAATATGTAATAGACAAGACCTACTCCTTGCTCAACGAAATGGACCCAACACCACATATTCAACGCCTAGGAATATACCTGACTAGGAAGAATCTTAAAACCCATGGATATATATGTCTCCGTAAGAGAATCAAGCGTGTGTACAGCGGCATAAACGCAGCAGTGAAAATCCGATAAATCCCATTATCAAAATAAATTTCAAAATAAATCATAAAGACAGTGAAATAGAGAGCAATTCTTAAATAATTCACTCAGGGCATGTGATGCAACCGGGATTTAACACATCTACACCCAGAGCTGGTTGAGACATAAGGCTGGACACTTCAGGCTGATAGCATTGGTGAGTTTCGGTGAGCAAATGCAGACCCTTTGAAGTCATACTGCATGGTACCCATTCCATGGGTCCCAACTCTCCAGGTTCAAGGGATTCTTCCTCCAGCTAAAACATGCATGGGAAACCAAGGGTATCGTCCACCATGTGATTGGGAAATGATTTAAAATGCATCTCAGTTTTCGTATCCTGGTCCTCGGGTTCACCATTCCAGATGCTTTACTAACACTCTCCCCGCTTGGAGAGTCAGTGCCTTTAACCTCCTCTTTGGCACAGCTTGCAATTTCTGTGCAAAATGAACAGGAATAGGGAGAACCAATGAGAGACTAGCTGTAGGTGTCTGCACGGGCAAATGTAACGCTCATTGCCCACCAGGAAGAGGAATTAACCAAAGGCTCAGCGTGCCCTGCCGGAAACAGATTAGGGCCTGAAGCAATCCTGCGGTTTTGTGCCCAGCTCACAAGAAAGCGAGTTGAAGAAAGGAGCTCAGGGGCACTGTAATTCACAAACCTGCAGAGTTATAAATGACAGCTATCCTCCAAAAATATATTGAAGTAAGCCTGCGAAGGGGAGTTGAAAGCGGGGCAGAATTTCAGGAAAACGATTGCAGGGGGTAGACTGGAATTGCCCTGAAAGCATAGGAAAAGAGGCAGAACGTCGACAATGATGCACTTGGCCAAAAAGGGCGTATGCGTTTTTTCCTGAATATATTCAGGAAAAAACGCATACGCCCTTTTTGGCCAACCAAGCAAGCCTGTAAATGAAATCTGCACTACAATGAAGTCTCACTGCCCCCCTGGCAAAAGGGCCATCTGAAAAAAGTGTAAAATCCAGAAAGGTAGGACAGGATATGGAGAACAGGGAGCCTTGTTATGCTGATTGGCAGGATGTAAATTGCCAGCAGCCACCCTGGAGAAGTGTATGGTGTTTCCTGAAACACGAAAGAAACAAAGCAACACAGCCTATGGCACTTCCACTTATGGTCCTATAGCTTACGGAAATTAAAATCAAAAACAGACAGCCACCCCAATATTTGAGACGGCTGTGTTCACAAGAAGCTCGTCTACAGTATCAGGTAAATATCCCAGAAAGCAAAAAATGGATAAAGAACTTGTGGCACGTACGTACAATGCAATATCACTCAGCAATGAAATCTGTGTCATCAGGCCCATAGCGGCATAGTGAGTGGATGCAGGTACGGTGATTCTACGTGAACTACGTCACACAGAAAAAGAAACATCATAAGATATCACGAATACACGGAATGTAAACTTGACTACACATGAACTGAATTACAAAATAGAAAAGGGTCTCAAATTTAGAAAACCAACTAGTGCTTGCTTATGGGGAAAGGTGCCTTGGGGTGCTGCATAAAACCAGAGACTGAAATTAGCACAGATAACTTTCCATAAGCCCAATATGTAATAGACAAGACCTACTCCTTGCTCAACGAAATGGACCCAACACCACATATTCAACGCCTAGGAATATACCTGACTAGGAAGAATCTTAAAACCCATGGATATATATGTCTCCGTAAGAGAATCAAGGGTGTGTACAGCGGCCGAAAGGCAGCAGTGAAAATCCGATAAATCCCATTATCAAAATAAATTTCGAAAACAAAACACAAAGACAGTGAAATAGAGAGCAATTCTTAAATAATTCACTCAGGGCATGTGATGCAACCGGGATTGACCACATCTACACCCAGAGCTGGTTGAGACATAAGGCTGGACACTTCAGGCTGATAGCATTGGTGAGTTTAGGTGAGCAAATGCACACCCTTTGAAGTCATACTGTATGGTACCTATTCCATGGGTCCCAACTCTTCAGGTTCAAGGGATTCTTCCTCCAGCTAAAACATGCATGTGAAACCCACAGTATGGTCCACTGTGTTATGGGGAAATGATTTAAAATGCATCTCAGTTTTCGTATCCTGGTCCTCGGGTTCACCATTCCAGATGATTTACTAACAGTCTCCCTGCTTGGAGAGTCAGTGCCTTTAACCTCCTGTTTGGCACAGCTTGCAATTTCTGTGCAAGATGAACAGGAATAGGGAGAACCAATGAGAGACTAGCTGTAGGTGTCTGCACGGGCAAATGTAACGCTCATTTCCCACCAGGAAGAGGAATTTACCAAAGGCTCAGCATGCCCTGCCCGAAACAGATTAGGGCCTGAAGCAATCCTGCGGTTTTGTGCCCAGTTCACAAGAAAGCGAGTTGAAGAAAGGAGCTCAGGGGCACTGTAATTCACAAACCTGCAGAGTTATAAATGACAGCTATCCTCCAAAAATATATTGAAGTAAGCCTGCGAAGTGGACTTGAAAGCGGGGCAGAATTTCAGGAAAACGATTGCAGGGGGTAGACTGGAATTGCCCTGAAAGCATAGGAAAAGAGGCAGAACGTCGACAATGATGCACTTGGCCAAAAAGGGCGTATGCGTTTTTTCCTGAATATATTCAGGAAAAAACGCATACGCCCTTTTTGGCCAACCAAGCAAGACTGTAAAGGAAATCTGCACTACAATGAAGTCTCACTGCCCCCCGGGCAAGAGGGCCATCTGAAAAAAGTGTAAAATCCAGAAAGGTAGGACAGGATATGGAGAACAGGGAGCCTTGTTATGCTGATTGGCAGGATGTAAATTGCCAGCAGCCAGCCTGGAGAAGTGTATGGTGTTTCCTGAAACACATAAGAAACAAAGCAACACAGTCTATGGCACTTCCACTTATGGTCCTATAGCTTACGGAAATTAAAATCAAAAACAGACAGCCACCCCAATATTTGGGACGGCTGTGTTCACAAGAAGCTCGTCTACAGTAACAGGTAAATATCCCAAAAAGCAAAATATGGATAAAGAAGTTGTGGCACGTACGTACAATGCAATATCACTCAGCAATGAAATCTGTGTCATCAGGCCCGTAGCGGCATAGTGAGTGGATGCAGGTACGGTGATTCTACGTGAACTACGTCACACAGAAAAAGAAACATCATAAGATATCACTAATACACGGAATGTAAACTTGACTACACATGAACTGAATTACAAAACAGAACAGGGTCTCAAATTTAGAAAACCAACTAGTGCTTGCTTATGGGGAAAGGTGCGTTGGGGTGCTTCATAAAACCAGAGACTGAAATTAGCAAAGATAACTTTCCATAAGCCAAATATGTAATAGACAAGACCTACTCCTTGCTCAACGAAATGGACCCAACACCACATATTCAACGCCTAGGAATATACCTGACTAGGAAGAATCTTAAAACCCATGGATATATATGTCTCCGTAAGAGAATCAAGCGTGTGTACAGCGGCATAAACGCAGCAGTGAAAATCCGATAAATCCCATTATCAAAATAAATTTCAAAAAAAAATCATAAAGACAGTGAAATAGAGAGCAATTCTTAAATAATTCACTCAGGGCATGTGATGCAACCGGGATTTAACACATCTACACCCAGAGCTGGTTGAGACATAAGGCTGGATACTTCAGGCTGATAGCATTGGTGAGTTTCGGTGAGCAAATGCAGACCCTTTGAAGTCATACTGCATGGTACCCATTCCATGGGTCCCAACTCTCCAGGTTCAAGGGATTCTTCCTCCAGCTAAAACATGCATGGGAAACCAAGAGTATCGTCCACCATGTGATTGGGAAATGATTTAAAATGCATCTCAGTTTTCGTATCCTGGTCCTCGGGTTCACCATTCCAGATGCTTTACTAACACTCTCCCCACTTGGAGAGTCAGTGCCTTTAACCTCCTCTTTGGCACAGCTTGCAATTTCTGTGCAAAATGAACAGGAATAGGGAGAACCAATGAGAGACTAGCTGTAGGTGTCTGCACGGGCAAATGTAACGCTCATTGCCCACCAGGAAGAGGAATTAAACAAAGGCTCAGTGTGCCCTGCTGGAAACAGATTAGGGCCTGAAGCAATCCTGCGGTTTTGTGCCCAGCTCACAAGAAAGCGAGTTGAAGAAAGGAGCTCAGGGGCACTGTAATTCACAAACCTGCAGAGTTATAAATGACAGCTTTCCTCCAAAAATATATTGAAGTAAGCCTGGGAAGGGGACTTGAAAGCGGGGCAGAATTTCAGGAAAACGATTGCAGGGGGTAGACTGGAATTGCCCTGAAAGCATAGGAAAAGAGGCAGAACGTCGACAATGATGCACTTGGCCAAAAAGGGCGTATGCGTTTTTTCCTGAATATATTCAGGAAAAAACGCATACGCCCTTTTTGGCCAACCAAGCAAGCCTGTAAATGAAATCTGCACTACAATGAAGTCTCACTGCCCCCCGGGCAAGAGGGCCATCTGAAAAAAGTGTAAAATCCAGAAAGGTAGGACAGGATATGGAGAACAGGGAGCCTTGTTATGCTGATTGGCAGGATGTAAATTGCCAGCAGCCACCCTGGAGAAGTGTATGGTGTTTCCTGAAACACGAAAGAAACAAAGCAACACAGCCTATGGCACTTCCACTTATGGTCCTATAGCTTACGGAAATTAAAATCAAAAACAGACAGCCACCCCAATATTTGAGACGGCTGTGTTCACAAGAAGCTCGTCTACAGTATCAGGTAAATATCCCAGAAAGCAAAAAATGGATAAAGAACTTGTGGCACGTACGTACAATGCAATATCACTCAGCAATGAAATCTGTGTCATCAGGCCCATAGCGGCATAGTGAGTGGATGCAGGTACGGTGATTCTACGTGAACTACGTCACACAGAAAAAGAATCATCATAAGATATCACGAATACACGGAATGTAAACTTGACTACACATGAACTGAATTACAAAATAGAAAAGGGTCTCAAATTTAGAAAACCAACTAGTGCTTGCTTATGGGGAAAGGTGCCTTGGGGTCCTGCATAAAACCAGAGACTGAAATTAGCACAGATAACTTTCCATAAGCCCAATATGTAATAGACAAGACCTACTCCTTGCTCAACGAAATGGACCCAACACCACATATTCAACGCCTAGGAATATACCTGACTAGGAAGAATCTTAAAACCCATGGATATATATGTCTCCGTAAGAGAATCAAGGGTGTGTACAGCGGCCGAAAGGCAGCAGTGAAAATCCGATAAATCCCATTATCAAAATAAATTTCGAAAACAAAACACAAAGACAGTGAAATAGAGAGCAATTCTTAAATAATTCACTCAGGGCATGTGATGCAACCGGGATTGACCACATCTACACCCAGAGCTGGTTGAGACATAAGGCTGGACACTTCAGGCTGATAGCATTGGTGAGTTTAGGTGAGCAAATGCACACCCTTTGAAGTCATACTGTATGGTACCTATTCCATGGGTCCCAACTCTTCAGGTTCAAGGGATTCTTCCTCCAGCTAAAACATGCATGTGAAACCCCACAGTATGGTCCACCGTGTTATGGGGAAATGATTTAAAATGCATCTCAGTTTTCGTATCCTGGTCCTCGGGTTCACCATTCCAGATGATTTACTAACAGTCTCCCTGCTTGGAGAGTCAGTGCCTTTAACCTCCTGTTTGGCACAGCTTGCAATTTCTGTGCAAGATGAACAGGAATAGGGAGAACCAATGAGAGACTAGCTGTAGGTGTCTGCACGGGCAAATGTAACGCTCATTTCCCACCAGGAAGAGGAATTTACCAAAGGCTCAGCATGCCCTGCCCGAAACAGATTAGGGCCTGAAGCAATCCTGCGGTTTTGTGCCCAGTTCACAAGAAAGCGAGTTGAAGAAAGGAGCTCAGGGGCACTGTAATTCACAAACCTGCAGAGTTATAAATGACAGCTATCCTCCAAAAATATATTGAAGTAAGCCTGCGAAGGGGACTTGAAAGCGGGGCAGAATTTCAGGAAAACGATTGCAGGGGGTAGACTGGAATTGCCCTGAAAGCATAGGAAAAGAGGCAGAACGTCGACAATGATGCACTTGGCCAAAAAGGGCGTATGCGTTTTTTCCTGAATATATTCAGGAAAAAACGCATACGCCCTTTTTGGCCAACCAAGCAAGCCTGTAAAGGAAATCTGCACTACAATGAAGTCTCACTGCCCCCCGGGCAAGAGGGCCATCTGAAAAAAGTGTAAAATCCAGAAAGGTAGGACAGGATATGGAGAACAGGGAGCCTTGTTATGCTGATTGGCAGGATGTAAATTGCCAGCAGCCAGCCTGGAGAAGTGTATGGTGTTTCCTGAAACACATAAGAAACAAAGCAACACAGTCTATGGCACTTCCACTTATGGTCCTATAGCTTACGGAAATTAAAATCAAAAACAGACAGCCACCCCAATATTTGGGACGGCTGTGTTCACAAGAAGCTCGTCTACAGTAACAGGTAAATATCCCAGAAAGCAAAATATGGATAAAGAAGTTGTGGCACGTACGTACAATGCAATATCACTCAGCAATGAAATCTGTGTCATCAGGCCCGTAGCGGCATAGTGAGTGGATGCAGGTACGGTGATTCTACGTGAACTACGTCACACAGAAAAAGAAACATCATAAGATATCACTAATACACGGAATGTAAACTTGACTACACATGAACTGAATTACAAAACAGAACAGGGTCTCAAATTTAGAAAACCAACTAGTGCTTGCTTATGGGGAAAGGTGCGTTGGGGTGCTTCATAAAACCAGAGACTGAAATTAGCACAGATAACTTTCCATAAGCCAAATATGTAATAGACAAGACCTACTCCTTGCTCAACGAAATGGACCCAACACCACATATTCAACGCCTAGGAATATACCTGACTAGGAAGAATCTTAAAACCCATGGATATATATGTCTCCGTAAGAGAATCAAGCGTGTGTACAGCGGCATAAACGCAGCAGTGAAAATCCGATAAATCCCATTATCAAAATAAATTTCAAAAAAAAATCATAAAGACAGTGAAATAGAGAGCAATTCTTAAATAATTCACTCAGGGCATGTGATGCAACCGGGATTTAACACATCTACACCCAGAGCTGGTTGAGACATAAGGCTGGACACTTCAGGCTGATAGCATTGGTGAGTTTCGGTGAGCAAATGCAGACCCTTTGAAGTCATACTGCATGGTACCCATTCCATGGGTCCCAACTCTCCAGGTTCAAGGGATTCTTCCTCCAGCTAAAACATGCATGGGAAACCAAGAGTATCGTCCACCATGTGATTGGGAAATGATTTAAAATGCATCTCAGTTTTCGTATCCTGGTCCTCGGGTTCACCATTCCAGATGCTTTACTAACACTCTCCCCGCTTGGAGAGTCAGTGCCTTTAACACCTCCTCTTTGGCACAGCTTGCAATTTCTGTGCAAAATGAACAGGAATAGGGAGAACCAATGAGAGACTAGCTGTAGGTGTCTGCACGGGCAAATGTAACGCTCATTGCCCACCAGGAAGAGGAATTAAACAAAGGCTCAGTGTGCCCTGCTGGAAACAGATTAGGGCCTGAAGCAATCCTGCGGTTTTGTGCCCAGCTCACAAGAAAGCGAGTTGAAGAAAGGAGCTCAGGGGCACTGTAATTCACAAACCTGCAGAGTTATAAATGACAGCTTTCCTCCAAAAATATATTGAAGTAAGCCTGCGAAGGGGACTTGAAAGCGGGGCAGAATTTCAGGAAAACGATTGCAGGGGGTAGACTGGAATTGCCCTGAAAGCATAGGAAAAGAGGCAGAACGTCGACAATGATGCACTTGGCCAAAAAGGGCGTATGCGTTTTTTCCTGAATATATTCAGGAAAAAACGCATACGCCCTTTTTGGCCAACCAAGCAAGCCTGTAAATGAAATCTGCACTACAATGAAGTCTCACTGCCCCCCTGGCAAAAGGGCCATCTGAAAAAAGTGTAAAATCCAGAAAGGTAGGACAGGATATGGAGAACAGGGAGCCTTGTTATGCTGATTGGCAGGATGTAAATTGCCAGCAGCCACCCTGGAGAAGTGTATGGTGTTTCCTGAAACACGAAAGAAACAAAGCAACACAGCCTATGGCACTTCCACTTATGGTCCTATAGCTTACGGAAATTAAAATCAAAAACCGACAGCCACCCCAATATTTGAGACGGCTGTGTTCACAAGAAGCTCGTCTACAGTATCAGGTAAATATCCCAGAAAGCAAAAAATGGATAAAGAACTTGTGGCACGTACGTACAATGCAATATCACTCAGCAATGAAATCTGTGTCATCAGGCCCATAGCGGCATAGTGAGTGGATGCAGGTACGGTGATTCTACGTGAACTACGTCACACAGAAAAAGAAACATCATAAGATATCACGAATACACGGAATGTAAACTTGACTACACATGAACTGAATTACAAAATAGAAAAGGGTCTCAAATTTAGAAAACCAACTAGTGCTTGCTTATGGGGAAAGGTGCCTTGGGGTGCTGCATAAAACCAGAGACTGAAATTAGCACAGATAACTTTCCATAAGCCCAATATGTAATAGACAAGACCTACTCCTTGCTCAACGAAATGGACCCAACACCACATATTCAACGCCTAGGAATATACCTGACTAGGAAGAATCTTAAAACCCATGGATATATATGTCTCCGTAAGAGAATCAAGGGTGTGTACAGTGGCCGAAAGGCAGCAGTGAAAATCCGATAAATCCCATTATCAAAATAAATTTCGAAAACAAAACACAAAGACAGTGAAATAGAGAGCAATTCTTAAATAATTCACTCAGGGCATGTGATGCAACCGGGATTGACCACATCTACACCCAGAGCTGGTTGAGACATAAGGCTGGACACTTCAGGCTGATAGCATTGGTGAGTTTAGGTGAGCAAATGCACACCCTTTGAAGTCATACTGTATGGTACCTATTCCATGGGTCCCAACTCTTCAGGTTCAAGGGATTCTTCCTCCAGCTAAAACATGCATGTGAAACCCACAGTATGGTCCACCGTGTTATGGGGAAATGATTTAAAATGCATCTCAGTTTTCGTATCCTGGTCCTCGGGTTCACCATTCCAGATGATTTACTAACAGTCTCCCTGCTTGGAGAGTCAGTGCCTTTAACCTCCTGTTTGGCACAGCTTGCAATTTCTGTGCAAGATGAACAGGAATAGGGAGAACCAATGAGAGACTAGCTGTAGGTGTCTGCACGGGCAAATGTAACGCTCATTTCCCACCAGGAAGAGGAATTTACCAAAGGCTCAGCATGCCCTGCCCGAAACAGATTAGGGCCTGAAGCAATCCTGCGGTTTTGTGCCCAGTTCACAAGAAAGCGAGTTGAAGAAAGGAGCTCAGGGGCACTGTAATTCACAAACCTGCAGAGTTATAAATGACAGCTATCCTCCAAAAATATATTGAAGTAAGCCTGCGAAGGGGACTTGAAAGCGGGGCAGAATTTCTGGAAAACGATTGCAGGGGGTAGACTGGAATTGCCCTGAAAGCATAGGAAAAGAGGCAGAACGTCGACAATGATGCACTTGGCCAAAAAGGGCGTATGCGTTTTTTCCTGAATATATTCAGGAAAAAACGCATACGCCCTTTTTGGCCAACCAAGCAAGCCTGTAAAGGAAATCTGCACTACAATGAAGTCTCACTGCCCCCCGGGCAAGAGGGCCATCTGAAAAAAGTGTAAAATCCAGAAAGGTAGGACAGGATATGGAGAACAGGGAGCCTTGTTATGCTGATTGGCAGGATGTAAATTGCCAGCAGCCAGCCTGGAGAAGTGTATGGTGTTTCCTGAAACACATAAGAAACAAAGCAACACAGTCTATGGCACTTCCACTTATGGTCCTATAGCTTACGGAAATTAAAATCAAAAACAGACAGCCACCCCAATATTTGGGACGGCTGTGTTCACAAGAAGCTCGTCTACAGTAACAGGTAAATATCCCAGAAAGCAAAATATGGATACAGAAGTTGTGGCACGTACGTACAATGCAATATCACTCAGCAATGAAATCTGTGTCATCAGGCCCGTAGCGGCATAGTGAGTGGATGCAGGTACGGTGATTCTACGTGAACTACGTCACACAGAAAAAGAAACATCATAAGATATCACTAATACACGGAATGTAAACTTGACTACACATGAACTGAATTACAAAACAGAACAGGGTCTCAAATTTAGAAAACCAACTAGTGCTTGCTTATGGGGAAAGGTGCCTTGGGGTGCTTCATAAAAGCAGAGACTGAAATTAGCACAGATAACTTTCCATAAGCCAAATATGTAATAGAGAAGACCTACTCCTTGCTCAACGAAATGGACCCAACACCACATATTCAACGCCTAGGAATATACCTGACTAGGAAGAATCTTAAAACCCATGGATATATATGTCTCCGTAAGAGAATCAAGGGTGTGTACAGCGGCCGAAAGGCAGCAGTGAAAATCCGATAAATCCCATTATCAAAATAAATTTCGAAAACAAAACACAAAGACAGTGAAATAGAGAGCAATTCTTAAATAATTCACTCAGGGCATGTGATGCAACCGGGATTGACCACATCTA
Organism: Phocoena phocoena; assembly: GCF_963924675.1. Taxonomy (NCBI): domain Eukaryota; kingdom Metazoa; phylum Chordata; class Mammalia; order Artiodactyla; family Phocoenidae; genus Phocoena; species Phocoena phocoena. Next base: position 20,661 of record NW_027077430.1, read on the forward strand.
CACCCAGAGCTGGTTGAGACATAAGGCTGGACACTTCAGGCTGATAGCATTGGTGAGTTTAGGTGAGCAAATGCACACCCGTTGAAGTCATACTGTATGGTACCTATTCCATGGGTCCCAACTCTTCAGGTTCAAGGGATTCTTCCTCCAGCTAAAACATGCATGTGAAACCCACAGTATGGTCCACCGTGTTATGGGGAAATGATTTAAAATGCATCTCAGTTTTCGTATCCTGGTCCTCGGGTTCACCATTCCAGATGATTTACTAACAGTCTCCCTGCTTGGAGAGTCAGTGCCTTTAACCTCCTCTTTGGCACAGCTTGCAATTTCTGTGCAAGATGAACAGGAATAGGGAGAACCAATGAGAGACTAGCTGTAGGTGTCTGCACGGGCAAATGTAACGCTCATTTCCCACCAGGAAGAGGAATTTACCAAAGGCTCAGCATGCCCTGCCCGAAACAGATTAGGGCCTGAAGCAATCCTGCGGTTTTGTGCCCAGATCACAAGAAAGCGAGTTGAAGAAAGGAGCTCAGGGGCACTGTAATTCACAAACCTGCAGAGTTATAAATGACAGCTATCCTCCAAAAATATATTGAAGTAAGCCTGCGAAGGGGACTTGAAAGCGGGGCAGAATTTCTGGAAAACGATTGCAGGGGGTAGACTGGAATTGGCCTGAAAGCATAGGAAAAGAGGCAGAACGTCGACAATGATGGACTTGGCCAAAAAGGGCGTATGCGTTTTTTCCTGAATATATTCAGGAAAAAACGCATACGCCCTTTTTGGCCAACCAAGCAAGCCTGTAAAGGAAATCTGCACTACAATGAAGTCTCACTGCCCCCCGGGCAAGAGGGCCATCTGAAAAAAGTGTAAAATCCAGAAAGGTAGGACAGGATATGGAGAACAGGGAGCCTTGTTATGCTGATTGGCAGGATGTAAATTGCCAGCAGCCAGCCTGGAGAAGTGTATGGTGTTTCCTGAAACACATAAGAAACAAAGCAACACAGTCTATGGCACTTCCACTTATGGTCCTATAGCTTACGGAAATTAAAATCAAAAACAGACAGCCACCCCAATATTTGGGACGGCTGTGTTCACAAGAAGCTCGTCTACAGTAACAGGTAAATATCCCAGAAAGCAAAATATGGATAAAGAAGTTGTGGCACGTACGTACAATGCAATATCACTCAGCAATGAAATCTGTGTCATCAGGCCCGTAGCGGCATAGTGAGTGGATGCAGGTACGGTGATTCTACGTGAACTACGTCACACAGAAAAAGAAACATCATAAGATATCACTAATACACGGAATGTAAACTTGACTACACATGAACTGAATTACAAAACAGAACAGGGTCTCAAATTTAGAAAACCAACTAGTGCTTGCTTATGGGGAAAGGTGCGTTGGGGTGCTTCATAAAACCAGAGACTGAAATTAGCACAGATAACTTTCCATAAGCCAAATATGTAATAGACAAGACCTACTCCTTGCTCAACGAAATGGACCCAACACCACATATTCAACGCCTAGGAATATACCTGACTAAGAAGAATCTTAAAACCCATGGATATATATGTCTCCGTAAGAGAATCAAGCGTGTGTACAGCGGCATAAACGCAGCAGTGAAAATCCGATAAATCCCATTATCAAAATAAATTTCAAAAAAAAATCATAAAGACAGTGAAATAGAGAGCAATTCTTAAATAATTCACTCAGGGCATGTGATGCAACCGGGATTGACCACATCTACACCCAGAGCTGGTTGAGACATAAGGCTGGACACTTCAGGCTGATAGCATTGGTGAGTTTCGGTGAGCAAATGCAGACCCTTTGAAGTCATACTGCATGGTACCCATTCCATGGGTCCCAACTCTCCAGGTTCAAGGGATTCTTCCTCCAGCTAAAACATGCATGGGAAACCAAGAGTATCGTCCACCATGTGATTGGGAAATGATTTAAAATGCATCTCAGTTTTCGTATCCTGGTCCTCGGGTTCACCATTCCAGATGCTTTACTAACACTCTCCCCGCCTGGAGAGTCAGTGCCTTTAACCTCCTCTTTGGCACAGCTTGCAATTTCTGTGCAAAATGAACAGGAATAGGGAGAACCAATGAGAGACTAGCTGTAGGTGTCTGCACGGGCAAATGTAACGCTCATTGCCCACCAGGAAGAGGAATTAAACAAAGGCTCAGTGTGCCCTGCTGGAAACAGATTAGGGCCTGAAGCAATCCTGCGGTTTTGTGCCCAGCTCACAAGAAAGCGAGTTGAAGAAAGGAGCTCAGGGGCACTGTAATTCACAAACCTGCAGAGTTATAAATGACAGCTTTCCTCCAAAAATATATTGAAGTAAGCCTGCGAAGGGGACTTGAAAGCGGGGCAGAATTTCAGGAAAACAATTGCAGGGGGTAGACTGGAATTGCCCTGAAAGCATAGGAAAAGAGGCAGAACGTCGACAATGATGCACTTGGCCAAAAAGGGCGTATGCGTTTTTTCCTGAATATATTCAGGAAAAAACGCATACGCCCTTTTTGGCCAACCAAGCAAGCCTGTAAATGAAATCTGCACTACAATGAAGTCTCACTGCCCCCCGGGCAAAAGGGCCATCTGAAAAAAGTGTAAAATCCAGAAAGGTAGGACAGGATATGGAGAACAGGGAGCCTTGTTATGCTGATTGGCAGGATGTAAATTGCCAGCAGCCACCCTGGAGAAGTGTATGGTGTTTCCTGAAACACGAAAGAAACAAAGCAACACAGCCTATGGCACTTCCACTTATGGTCCTATAGCTTACGGAAATTAAAATCAAAAACAGACAGCCACCCCAATATTTGAGACGGCTGTGTTCACAAGAAGCTCGTCTACAGTATCAGGTAAATATCCCAGAAAGCAAAAAATGGATAAAGAACTTGTGGCACGTACGTACAATGCAATATCACTCAGCAATGAAATCTGTGTCATCAGGCCCATAGCGGCATAGTGAGTGGATGCAGGTACGGTGATTCTACGTGAACTACGTCACACAGAAAAAGAAATATCATAAGATATCATGAATACACGGAATGTAAACTTGACTACACATGAACTGAATTACAAAATAGAAAAGGGTCTCAAATTTAGAAAACCAACTAGTGCTTGCTTATGGGGAAAGGTGCCTTGGGGTGCTGCATAAAACCAGAGACTGAAATTAGCACAGATAACTTTCAATAAGCCCAATATGTAATAGACAAGACCTACTCCTTGCTCAACGAAATGGACCCAACACCACATATTCAACGCCTAGGAATATACCTGACTAGGAAGAATCTTAAAACCCATGGATATATATGTCTCCGTAAGAGAATCAAGGGTGTGTACAGCGGCCGAAAGGCAGCAGTGAAAATCCGATAAATCCCATTATCAAAATAAATTTCGAAAACAAAACACAAAGACAGTGAAATAGAGAGCAATTCTTAAATAATTCACTCAGGGCATGTGATGCAACCGGGATTGACCACATCTACACCCAGAGCTGGTTGAGACATAAGGCTGGACACTTCAGGCTGATAGCATTGGTGAGTTTAGGTGAGCAAATGCACACCCTTTGAAGTCATACTGTATGGTACCTATTCCATGGGTCCCAACTCTTCAGGTTCAAGGGATTCTTCCTCCAGCTAAAACATGCATGTGAAACCCACAGTATGGTCCACCGTGTTATGGGGAAATGATTTAAAATGCATCTCAGTTTTCGTATCCTGGTCCTCGGGTTCACCATTCCAGATGATTTACTAACAGTCTCCCTGCTTGGAGAGTCAGTGCCTTTAACCTCCTGTTTGGTACAGCTTGCAATTTCTGTGCAAGATGAACAGGAATAGGGAGAACCAATGAGAGACTAGCTGTAGGTGTCTGCACGGGCAAATGTAACGCTCATTTCCCACCAGGAAGAGGAATTTACCAAAGGCTCAGCATGCCCTGCCCGAAACAGATTAGGGCCTGAAGCAATCCTGCGGTTTTGTGCCCAGTTCACAAGAAAGCGAGTTGAAGAAAGGAGCTCAGGGGCACTGTAATTCACAAACCTGCAGAGTTATAAATGACAGCTATCCTCCAAAAATATATTGAAGTAAGCCTGCGAAGGGGACTTGAAAGCGGGGCAGAATTTCAGGAAAACGATTGCAGGGGGTAGACTGGAATTGCCCTGAAAGCATAGGAAAAGAGGCAGAACGTCGACAATGATGCACTTGGCCAAAAAGGGCGTATGCGTTTTTTCCTGAATATATTCAGGAAAAAACGCATACGCCCTTTTTGGCCAACCAAGCAAGCCTGTAAAGGAAATCTGCACTACAATGAAGTCTCACTGCCCCCCGGGCAAGAGGGCCATCTGAAAAAAGTGTAAAATCCAGAAAGGTAGGACAGGATATGGAGAACAGGGAGCCTTGTTATGCTGATTGGCAGGATGTAAATTGCCAGCAGCCAGCCTGGAGAAGTGTATGGTGTTTCCTGAAACACATAAGAAACAAAGCAACACAGTCTATGGCACTTCCACTTATGGTCCTATAGCTTACGGAAATTAAAATCAAAAACAGACAGCCACCCCAATATTTGGGACGGCTGTGTTCACAAGAAGCTCGTCTACAGTAACAGGTAAATATCCCAGAAAGCAAAATATGGATAAAGAAGTTGTGGCACGTACGTACAATGCAATATCACTCAGCAATGAAATCTGTGTCATCAGGCCCGTAGCGGCATAGTGAGTGGATGCAGGTACGGTGATTCTACGTGAACTACGTCACACAGAAAAAGAAACATCATAAGATATCACTAATACACGGAATGTAAACTTGACTACACATGAACTGAATTACAAAACAGAACAGGGTCTCAAATTTAGAAAACCAACTAGTGCTTGCTTATGGGGAAAGGTGCCTTGGGGTGCTTCATAAAACCAGAGACTGAAATTAGCACAGATAACTTTCCATAAGCCAAATATGTAATAGAGAAGACCTACTCCTTGCTCAACGAAATGGACCCAACACCACATATTCAACGCCTAGGAATATACCTGACTAGGAAGAATCTTAAAACCCATGGATATATATGTCTCCGTAAGAGAATCAAGGGTGTGTACAGCGGCCGAAAGGCAGCAGTGAAAATCCGATAAATCCCATTATCAAAATAAATTTCGAAAACAAAACACAAAGACAGTGAAATAGAGAGCAATTCTTAAATAATTCACTCAGGGCATGTGATGCAACCGGGATTGACCACATCTACACCCAGAGCTGGTTGAGACATAAGGCTGGACACTTCAGGCTGATAGCATTGGTGAGTTTAGGTGAGCAAATGCACACCCTTTGAAGTCATACTGTATGGTACCTATTCCATGGGTCCCAACTCTTCAGGTTCAAGGGATTCTTCCTCCAGCTAAAACATGCATGTGAAACCCACAGTATGGTCCACCGTGTTATGGGGAAATGATTTAAAATGCATCTCAGTTTTCGTATCCTGGTCCTCGGGTTCACCATTCCAGATGATTTACTAACAGTCTCCCTGCTTGGAGAGTCAGTGCCTTTAACCTCCTCTTTGGCACAGCTTGCAATTTCTGTGCAAGATGAACAGGAATAGGGAGAACCAATGAGAGACTAGCTGTAGGTGTCTGCACGGGCAAATGTAACGCTCATTTCCCACCAGGAAGAGGAATTTACCAAAGGCTCAGCATGCCCTGCCCGAAACAGATTAGGGCCTGAAGCAATCCTGCGGTTTTGTGCCCAGATCACAAGAAAGCGAGTTGAAGAAAGGAGCTCAGGGGCACTGTAATTCACAAACCTGCAGAGTTATAAATGACAGCTATCCTCCAAAAATATATTGAAGTAAGCCTGCGAAGGGGACTTGAAAGCGGGGCAGAATTTCAGGAAAACGATTGCAGGGGGTAGACTGGAATTGCCCTGAAAGCATAGGAAAAGAGGCAGAACGTCGACAATGATGGACTTGGCCAAAAAGGGCGTATGCGTTTTTTCCTGAATATATTCAGGAAAAAACGCATACGCCCTTTTTGGCCAACCAAGCAAGCCTGTAAAGGAAATCTGCACTACAATGAAGTCTCACTGCCCCCCTGGCAAGAGGGCCATCTGAAAAAAGTGTAAAATCCAGAAAGGTAGGACAGGATATGGAGAACAGGGAGCCTTGTTATGCTGATTGGCAGGATGTAAATTGCCAGCAGCCAGCCTGGAGAAGTGTATGGTGTTTCCTGAAACACATAAGAAACAAAGCAACACAGTCTATGGCACTTCCACTTATGGTCCTATAGCTTACGGAAATTAAAATCAAAAACAGACAGCCACCCCAATATTTGGGACGGCTGTGTTCACAAGAAGCTCGTCTACAGTAACAGGTAAATATCCCAGAAAGCAAAATATGGATAAAGAAGTTGTGGCACGTACGTACAATGCAATATCACTCAGCAATGAAATCTGTGTCATCAGGCCCGTAGCGGCATAGTGAGTGGATGCAGGTACGGTGATTCTACGTGAACTACGTCACACAGAAAAAGAAACATCATAAGATATCACTAATACACGGAATGTAAACTTGACTACACATGAACTGAATTACAAAACAGAACAGGGTCTCAAATTTAGAAAACCAACTAGTGCTTGCTTATGGGGAAAGGTGCCTTGGGGTGCTGCATAAAACCAGAGACTGAAATTAGCACAGATAACTTTCCATAAGCCAAATATGTAATAGACAAGACCTACTCCTTGCTCAACGAAATGGACCCAACACCACATATTCAACGCCTAGGAATATACCTGACTAGGAAGAATCTTAAAACCCATGGATATATATGTCTCCGTAAGAGAATCAAGCATGTGTACAGCGGCATAAACGCAGCAGTGAAAATCCGATAAATCCCATTATCAAAATAAATTTCAAAAAAAAATCATAAAGACAGTGAAATAGAGAGCAATTCTTAAATAATTCACTCAGGGCATGTGATGCAACCGGGATTTACCACATCTACACCCAGAGCTGGTTGAGACATAAGGCTGGACACTTCAGGCTGATAGCATTGGTGAGTTTCGGTGAGCAAATGCAGACCCTTTGAAGTCATACTGCATGGTACCCATTCCATGGGTCCCAACTCTCCAGGTTCAAGGGATTCTTCCTCCGGCTAAAACATGCATGGGAAACCCAGAGTATCGTCCACCTTGTGATTGGGAAACGATTTAAAATGTATCTCAGTTTTCGTATCCTGGTCCTCGGGTTCACCATTCCAAATGCTTTACAAACACTCTCCCTGCTTGGAGAGTCAGTGCCTTTAACCTCCTCTTTGGCGCAGCTTGCAATTTCTGTGCAAGATGAACAGGAATAGGGAGAACGAATAAGACACTAGCTCTAGGTGTGTGCACGGGCAAATGTAACGCTCATTTCCCACCAGGAAGAGGAATTAACCAAAGGCTCAGTGTGCCCTGCTGGAAACAGATTAGGGCGTGAAGCAATCCTGCGGTTTTGTGCCCAGCTCACAAGAAAGCGAGTTGAAGAAAGGAGCTCAGGGGCACTGTAATTCACAAACCTGCAGAGTTATAAATGACAGCTATCCTTCAAAAGTATATTGAAGTAAGCCTGCGAAGGGGACTTGAAAGTGGGGCAGAATTTCAGGAAAACGATTGCAGGGGGTAGACTGGAATTGCCCTGAAAGCATAGGAAAAGAGGCACAACGTCGACAATGATGCACTTGGCCAAAAAGGGCATATGCTTTTTTTCCTGAATATATTCAGGAAAAAACGCATATGCCCTTTTTGGCCAACCAAGCAAGCCTGTAAAGGAAATCTGCACTACAATGAAGTCTCACTGGCCCCTGGGCAAAAGGGCCATCTGAAAAAAGTGTAAAATCCAGAAAGGTAGGACAGGATATGGAGAACAGGGAGCCTTTTAATGCTGATTGGCAGGATGTAAATTGTGAAGAGCCACCCTGGAGCAGTGTATGGTGTTTCCTGAAACACATAAGAAATAAAGCAACACAGCCTATGGCAATTGCACTTATGGTCCTATTGCTTAGGGAAATTAAAATCAAAAACAGAGAGCCACCCCAATATTTGGGACGGCTGTGTTCACAAGAAGCTCGTCTACAGTAACAGGTAAATATCCCAGAAAGCAAAATATGGATAAAGAAGTTGTGGCACGTACGTACAATGCAATATCACTCAGCAATGAAATCTGAGTCATCAGGCCCGTAGCGGCATAGTGAGTGGATGCAGGTACGGTGATTCTACGTGAACTACGTCACACAGAAAAAGAAACATCATAAGATATCACTAATACACGGAATGTAAACTTGACTACACATGAACTGAATTACAAAACAGAACAGGGTCTCAAATTTAGAAAACCAACTAGTGCTTGCTTATGGGGAAAGGTGCGTTGGGGTGCTTCATAAAACCAGAGACTGAAATTAGCACAGATAACTTTCCATAAGCCAAATATGTAATAGACAAGACCTACTCCTTGCTCAACGAAATGGACCCAACACCACATATTCAACGCCTAGGAATATACCTGACTAGGAAGAATCTTAAAACCCATGGATATATATGTCTCCGTAAGAGAATCAAGCGTGTGTACAGCGGCATAAACGCAGCAGTGAAAATCCGATAAATCCCATTATCAAAATAAATTTCAAAAAAAAATCATAAAGACAGTGAAATAGAGAGCAATTCTTAAATAATTCACTCAGGGCATGTGATGCAACCGGGATTGAACACATCTACACCCAGAGCTGGTTGAGACATAAGGCTGGACACTTCAGGCTGATAGCATTGGTGAGTTTCGGTGAGCAAATGCAGACCCTTTGAAGTCATACTGCATGGTACCCATTCCATGGGTCCCAACTCTCCAGGTTCAAGGGATTCTTCCTCCAGCTAAAACATGCATGGGAAACCAAGAGTATCGTCCACCATGTGATTGGGAAATGATTTAAAATGCATATCAGTTTTCGTATCCTGGTCCTCGGGTTCACCATTCCAGATGCTTTACTAACACTCTCCCCGCTTGGAGAGTCAGTGCCTTTAACCTCCTCTTTGGCACAGCTTGCAATTTCTGTGCAAAATGAACAGGAATAGGGAGAACCAATGAGAGACTAGCTGTAGGTGTCTGCACGGGCAAATGTAACGCTCATTGCCCACCAGGAAGAGGAATTAAACAAAGGCTCAGTGTGCCCTGCTGGAAACAGATTAGGGCCTGAAGCAATCCTGCGGTTTTGTGCCCAGCTCACAAGAAAGCGAGTTGAAGAAAGGAGCTCAGGGGCACTGTAATTCACAAACCTGCAGAGTTATAAATGACAGCTTTCCTCCAAAAATATATTGAAGTAAGCCTGCGAAGGGGACTTGAAAGCGGGGCAGAATTTCAGGAAAACGATTGCAGGGGGTAGACTGGAATTGCCCTGAAAGCATAGGAAAAGAGGCAGAACGTCGACAATGATGCACTTGGCCAAAAAGGGCGTATGCGTTTTTTCCTGAATATATTCAGGAAAAAACGCATACGCACTTTTTGGCCAACCAAGCAAGCCTGTAAATGAAATCTGCACTACAATGAAGTCTCACTGCACCCCTGGCAAAAGGGCCATCTGAAAAAAGTGTAAAATCCAGAAAGGTAGGACAGGATATGGAGAACAGGGAGCCTTGTTATGCTGATTGGCAGGATGTAAATTGCCAGCAGCCACCCTGGAGAAGTGTATGGTGTTTCCTGAAACACGAAAGAAACAAAGCAACACAGCCTATGGCACTTCCACTTATGGTCCTATAGCTTACGGAAATTAAAACCAAAAACAGACAGCCACCCCAATATTTGAGATGGCTGTGTTCACAAGAAGCTCGTCTACAGTATCAGGTAAATATCCCAGAAAGCAAAAAATGGATAAAGAACTTGTGGCACGTACGTACAATGCAATATCACTCAGCAATGAAATCTGTGTCATCAGGCCCATAGCGGCATAGTGAGTGGATGCAGGTACGGTGATTCTACGTGAACTACGTCACACAGAAAAAGAAACATCATAAGATATCACGAATACACGGAATGTAAACTTGACTACACATGAACTGAATTACAAAATAGAAAAGGGTCTCAAATTTAGAAAACCAACTAGTGCTTGCTTATGGGGAAAGGTGCCTTGGGGTGCTGCATAAAACCAGAGACTGAAATTAGCACAGATAACTTTCCATAAGCCCAATATGTAATAGACAAGACCTACTCCTTGCTCAACGAAATGGACCCAACACCACATATTCAACGCCTAGGAATATACCTGACTAGGAAGAATCTTAAAACCCATGGATATATATGTCTCCGTAAGAGAATCAAGGGTGTGTACAGCGGCCGAAAGGCAGCAGTGAAAATCCGATAAATCCCATTATCAAAATAAATTTCGAAAACAAAACACAAAGACAGTGAAATAGAGAGCAATTCTTAAATAATTCACTCAGGGCATGTGATGCAACCGGGATTGACCACATCTACACCCAGAGCTGGTTGAGACATAAGGCTGGACACTTCAGGCTGATAGCATTGGTGAGTTTAGGTGAGCAAATGCACACGCTTTGAAGTCATACTGTATGGTACCTATTCCATGGGTCCCAACTCTTCAGGTTCAAGGGATTCTTCCTCCAGCTAAAACATGCATGTGAAACCCACAGTATGGTCCACCGTGTTATGGGGAAATGATTTAAAATGCATCTCTGTTTTCGTATCCTGGTCCTCGGGTTCACCATTCCAGATGATTTACTAACAGTCTCCCTGCTTGGAGAGTCAGTGCCTTTAACCTCCTGTTTGGCACAGCTTGCAATTTCTGTGCAAGATGAACAGGAATAGGGAGAACCAATGAGAGACTAGCTGTAGGTGTCTGCACGGGCAAATGTAATGCTCATTTCCCACCAGGAAGAGGAATTTACCAAAGGCTCAGCATGCCCTGCCCGAAACAGATTAGGGCCTGAAGCAATCCTGCGGTTTTGTGCCCAGTTCACAAGAAAGCGAGTTGAAGAAAGGAGCTCAGGGGCACTGTAATTCACAAACCTGCAGAGTTATAAATGACAGCTATCCTCCAAAAATATATTGAAGTAAGCCTGCGAAGGGGACTTGAAAGCGGGGCAGAATTTCAGGAAAACGATTGCAGGGGGTAGACTGGAATTGCCCTGAAAGCATAGGAAAAGAGGCAGAACGTCGACAATGATGCACTTGCCCAAAAAGGGCGTATGCGTTTTTTCCTGAATATATTCAGGAAAAAACGCATACGCCCTTTTTGGCCAACCAAGCAAGCCTGTAAAGGAAATCTGCACTACAATGAAGTCTCACTGCCCCCCGGGCAAGAGGGCCATCTGAAAAAAGTGTAAAATCCAGAAAGGTAGGACAGGATATGGAGAACAGGGAGCCTTGTTATGCTGATTGGCAGGATGTAAATTGCCAGCAGCCAGCCTGGAGAAGTGTATGGTGTTTCCTGAAACACATAAGAAACAAAGCAACACAGTCTATGGCACTTCCACTTATGGTCCTATAGCTTACGGAAATTAAAATCAAAAACAGACAGCCACCCCAATATTTGGGACGGCTGTGTTCACAAGAAGCTCGTCTACAGTAACAGGTAAATATCCCAGAAAGCAAAATATGGATAAAGAAGTTGTGGCACGTACGTACAATGCAATATCACTCAGCAATGAAATCTGTGTCATCAGGCCTGTAGCGGCATAGTGAGTGGATGCAGGTACGGTGATTCTACGTGAACTACGTCACACAGAAAAAGAAACATCATAAGATATCACTAATACACGGAATGTAAACTTGACTACACATGAACTGAATTACAAAACAGAACAGGGTCTCAAATTTAGAAAACCAACTAGTGCTTGCTTATGGGGAAAGGTGCGTTGGGGTGCTTCATAAAACCAGAGACTGAAATTAGCACATATAACTTTCCATAAGCCAAATATGTAATAGACAAGACCTACTCCTTGCTCAACGAAATGGACCCAACACCACATATTCAACGCCTAGGAATATACCTGACTAGGAAGAATCTTAAAACCCATGGATATATATGTCTCCGTAAGAGAATCAAGCGTGTGTACAGCGGCATAAACGCAGCAGTGAAAATCCGATAAATCCCATTATCAAAATAAATTTCAAAAAAAAATCATAAAGACAGTGAAATAGAGAGCAATTCTTAAATAATTCACTCAGGGCATGTGATGGAACCGGGATTTAACACATCTACACCCAGAGCTGGTTGAGACATAAGGCTGGACACTTCAGGCTGATAGCATTGGTGAGTTTCGGTGAGCAAATGCAGACCCTTTGAAGTCATACTGCATGGTACCCATTCCATGGGTCCCAACTCTCCAGGTTCAAGGGATTCTTCCTCCAGCTAAAACATGCATGGGAAACCAAGAGTATCGTCCACCATGTGATTGGGAAATGATTTAAAATGCATCTCAGTTTTCGTATCCTGGTCCTCGGGTTCACCATTCCAGATGCTTTACTAACACTCTCCCCGCTTGGAGAGTCAGTGCCTTTAACCTCCTCTTTGGCACAGCTTGCAATTTCTGTGCAAAATGAACAGGAATAGGGAGAACCAATGAGAGACTAGCTGTAGGTGTCTGCACGGGCAAATGTAACGCTCATTGCCCACCAGGAAGAGGAATTAAACAAAGGCTCAGTGTGCCCTGCTGGAAACAGATTAGGGCCTGAAGCAATCCTGCGGTTTTGTGCCCAGCTCACAAGAAAGCGAGTTGAAGAAAGGAGCTCAGGGGCACTGTAATTCACAAACCTGCAGAGTTATAAATGACAGCTTTCCTCCAAAAATATATTGAAGTAAGCCTGCGAAGGGGACTTGAAAGCGGGGCAGAATTTCAGGAAAACGATTGCAGGGGGTAGACTGGAATTGCCCTGAAAGCATAGGAAAAGAGGCAGAACGTCGACAATGATGCACTTGGCCAAAAAGGGCGTATGCGTTTTTTCCTGAATATATTCAGGAAAAAACGCATACGCCCTTTTTGGCCAACCAAGCAAGCCTGTAAATGAAATCTGCACTACAATGAAGTCTCACTGCCCCCCTGGCAAAAGGGCCATCTGAAAAAAGTGTAAAATCCAGAAAGGTAGGACAGGATATGGAGAACAGGGAGCCTTGTTATGCTGATTGGCAGGATGTAAATTGCCAGCAGCCAGCCTGGAGAAGTGTATGGTGTTTCCTGAAACACGAAAGAAAGAAAGCAACACAGCCTATGGCACTTCCACTTATGGTCCTATAGCTTACGGAAATTAAAATCAAAAACAGACAGCCACCCCAATATTTGAGACGGCTGTGTTCACAAGAAGCTCGTCTACAGTATCAGGTAAATATCCCAGAAAGCAAAAAATGGATAAAGAACTTGTGGCACGTACGTACAATGCAATATCACTCAGCAATGAAATCTGTGTCATCAGGCCCATAGCGGCATAGTGAGTGGATGCAGGTACGGTGATTCTACGTGAACTACGTCACACAGAAAAAGAAACATCATAAGATATCATGAATACACGGAATGTAAACTTGACTACACATGAACTGAATTACAAAATAGAAAAGGGTCTCAAATTTAGAAAACCAACTAGTGCTTGCTTATGGGGAAAGGTGCCTTGGGGTGCTGCATAAAACCAGAGACTGAAATTAGCACAGATAACTTTCCATAAGCCCAATATGTAATAGACAAGACCTACTCCTTGCTCAACGAAATGGACCCAACACCACATATTCAACGCCTAGGAATATACCTGACTAGGAAGAATCTTAAAACCCATGGATATATATGTCTCCGTAAGAGAATCAAGGGTGTGTACAGCGGCCGAAAGGCAGCAGTGAAAATCCGATAAATCCCATTATCAAAATAAATTTCGAAAACAAAACACAAAGACAGTGAAATAGAGAGCAATTCTTAAATAATTCACTCAGGGCATGTGATGCAACCGGGATTGACCACATCTACACCCAGAGCTGGTTGAGACATAAGGCTGGACACTTCAGGCTGATAGCATTGGTGAGTTTAGGTGAGCAAATGCACACCCTTTGAAGTCATACTGTATGGTACCTATTCCATGGGTCCCAACTCTTCAGGTTCAAGGGATTCTTCCTCCAGCTAAAACATGCATGTGAAACCCACAGTATGGTCCACCGTGTTATGGGGAAATGATTTAAAATGCATCTCAGTTTTCGTATCCTGGTCCTCGGGTTCACCATTCCAGATGATTTACTAACAGTCTCCCTGCTTGGAGAGTCAGTGCCTTTAACCTCCTGTTTGGCACAGCTTGCAATTTCTGTGCAAGATGAACAGGAATAGGGAGAACCAATGAGAGACTAGCTGTAGGTGTCTGCACGGGCAAATGTAACGCTCATTTCCCACCAGGAAGAGGAATTTACCAAAGGCTCAGCATGCCCTGCCCGAAACAGATTAGGGCCTGAAGCAATCCTGCGGTTTTGTGCCCAGTTCACAAGAAAGCGAGTTGAAGAAAGGAGCTCAGGGGCACTGTAATTCACAAACCTGCAGAGTTATAAATGACAGCTATCCTCCAAAAATATATTGAAGTAAGCCTGCGAAGGGGACTTGAAAGCGGGGCAGAATTTCAGGAAAACGATTGCAGGGGGTAGACTGGAATTGCCCTGAAAGCATAGGAAAAGAGGCAGAACGTCGACAATGATGCACTTGGCCAAAAAGGGCGTATGCGTTTTTTCCTGAATATATTCAGGAAAAAACGCATACGCCCTTTTTGGCCAACCAAGCAAGCCTGTAAAGGAAATCTGCACTACAATGAAGTCTCACTGCCCCCCGGGCAAGAGGGCCATCTGAAAAAAGTGTAAAATCCAGAAAGGTAGGACAGGATATGGAGAACAGGGAGCCTTGTTATGCTGATTGGCAGGATGTAAATTGCCAGCAGCCAGCCTGGAGAAGTGTATGGTGTTTCCTGAAACACATAAGAAACAAAGCAACACAGTCTATGGCACTTCCACTTATGGTCCTATAGCTTACGGAAATTAAAATCAAAAACAGACAGCCACCCCAATATTTGGGACGGCTGTGTTCACAAGAAGCTCGTCTACAGTAACAGGTAAATATCCCAGAAAGCAAAATATGGATAAAGAAGTTGTGGCACGTACGTACAATGCAATATCACTCAGCAATGAAATCTGTGTCATCAGGCCCGTAGCGGCATAGTGAGTGGATGCAGGTACGGTGATTCTACGTGAACTACGTCACACAGAAAAAGAAACATCATAAGATATCACTAATACACGGAATGTAAACTTGACTACACATGAACTGAATTACAAAACAGAACAGGGTCTCAAATTTAGAAAACCAACTAGTGCTTGCTTATGGGGAAAGGTGCGTTGGGGTGCTTCATAAAACCAGAGACTGAAATTAGCACAGATAACTTTCCATAAGCCAAATATGTAATAGACAAGACCTACTCCTTGCTCAACGAAATGGACCCAACACCACATATTCAACGCCTAGGAATATACCTGACTAGGAAGAATCTTAAAACCCATGGATATATATGTCTCCGTAAGAGAATCAAGCGTGTGTACAGCGGCATAAACGCAGCAGTGAAAATCCGATAAATCCCATTATCAAAATAAATTTCAAAAAAAAATCATAAAGACAGTGAAATAGAGAGCAATTCTTAAATAATTCACTCAGGGCATGTGATGCAACCGGGATTTAACACATCTACACCCAGAGCTGGTTGAGACATAAGGCTGGACACTTCAGGCTGATAGCATTGGTGAGTTTCGGTGAGCAAATGCAGACCCTTTGAAGTCATACTGCATGGTACCCATTCCATGGGTCCCAACTCTCCAGGTTCAAGGGATTCTTCCTCCAGCTAAAACATGCATGGGAAACCAAGAGTATCGTCCACCATGTGATTGGGAAATGATTTAAAATGCATCTCAGTTTTCGTATCCTGGTCCTCGGGTTCACCATTCCAGATGCTTTACTAACACTCTCACCGCTTGGAGAGTCAGTGCCTTTAACCTCCTCTTTGGCACAGCTTGCAATTTCTGTGCAAAATGAACAGGAATAGGGAGAACCAATGAGAGACTAGCTGTAGGTGTCTGCACGGGCAAATGTAACGCTCATTGCCCACCAGGAAGAGGAATTAAACAAAGGCTCAGCGTGCCCTGCCGGAAACAGATTAGGGCCTGAAGCAATCCTGCGGTTTTGTGCCCAGCTCACAAGAAAGCGAGTTGAAGAAAGGAGCTCAGGGGCACTGTAATTCACAAACCTGCAGAGTTATAAATGACAGCTATCCTCCAAAAATATATTGAAGTAAGCCTGCGAAGGGGAGTTGAAAGCGGGGCAGAATTTCAGGAAAACGATTGCAGGGGGTAGACTGGAATTGCCCTGAAAGCATAGGAAAAGAGGCAGAACGTCGACAATGATGCACTTGGCCAAAAAGGGCGTATGCGTTTTTTCCTGAATATATTCAGGAAAAAACGCATACGCCCTTTTTGGCCAACCAAGCAAGCCTGTAAATGAAATCTGCACTACAATGAAGTCTCACTGCCCCCCTGGCAAAAGGGCCATCTGAAAAAAGTGTAAAATCCAGAAAGGTAGGACAGGATATGGAGAACAGGGAGCCTTGTTATGCTGATTGGCAGGATGTAAATTGCCAGCAGCCACCCTGGAGAAGTGTATGGTGTTTCCTGAAACACGAAAGAAACAATGCAACACAGCCTATGGCACTTCCACTTATGGTCCTATAGCTTACGGAAATTAAAATCAAAAACAGACAGCCACCCCAATATTTGAGACGGCTGTGTTCACAAGAAGCTCGTCTACAGTATCAGGTAAATATCCCAGAAAGCAAAAAATGGATAAAGAACTTGTGGCACGTACGTACAATGCAATATCACTCAGCAATGAAATCTGTGTCATCAGGCCCGTAGCGGCATAGTGAGTGGATGCAGGTACGGTGATTCTACGTGAACTACGTCACACAGAAAAAGAAACATCATAAGATATCACGAATACACGGAATGTAAACTTGACTACACATGAACTGAATTACAAAATAGAAAAGGGTCTCAAATTTAGAAAACCAACTAGTGCTTGCTTATGGGGAAAGGTGCCTTGGGGTGCTGCATAAAACCAGAGACTGAAATTAGCACAGATAACTTTCCATAAGCCCAATATGTAATAGACAAGACCTACTCCTTGCTCAACGAAATGGACCCAACACCACATATTCAACGCCTAGGAATATACCTGACTAGGAAGAATCTTAAAACCCATGGATATATATGTCTCCGTAAGAGAATCAAGGGTGTGTACAGCGGCCGAAAGGCAGCAGTGAAAATCCGATAAATCCCATTATCAAAATAAATTTCGAAAACAAAACACAAAGACAGTGAAATAGAGAGCAATTCTTAAATAATTCACTCAGGGCATGTGATGCAACCGGGATTGACCACATCTACACCCAGAGCTGGTTGAGACATAAGGCTGGACACTTCAGGCTGATAGCATTGGTGAGTTTAGGTGAGCAAATGCACACCCTTTGAAGTCATACTGTATGGTACCTATTCCATGGGTCCCAACTCTTCAGGTTCAAGGGATTCTTCCTCCAGCTAAAACATGCATGTGAAACCCACAGTATGGTCCACCGTGTTATGGGGAAATGATTTAAAATGCATCTCAGTTTTCGTATCCTGGTCCTCGGGTTCACCATTCCAGATGATTTACTAACAGTCTCCCTGCTTGGAGAGTCAGTGCCTTTAACCTCCTGTTTGGCACAGCTTGCAATTTCTGTGCAAGATGAACAGGAATAGGGAGAACCAATGAGAGACTAGCTGTAGGTGTCTGCACGGGCAAATGTAACGCTCATTTCCCACCAGGAAGAGGAATTTACCAAAGGCTCAGCATGCCCTGCCCGAAACAGATTAGGGCCTGAAGCAATCCTGCGGTTTTGTGCCCAGTTCACAAGAAAGCGAGTTGAAGAAAGGAGCTCAGGGGCACTGTAATTCACAAACCTGCAGAGTTATAAATGACAGCTATCCTCCAAAAATATATTGAAGTAAGCCTGCGAAGGGGACTTGAAAGCGGGGCAGAATTTCAGGAAAACGATTGCAGGGGGTAGACTGGAATTGCCCTGAAAGCATAGGAAAAGAGGCAGAACGTCGACAATGATGCACTTGGCCAAAAAGGGCGTATGCGTTTTTTCCTGAATATATTCAGGAAAAAACGCATACGCCCTTTTTGGCCAACCAAGCAAGCCTGTAAAGGAAATCTGCACTACAATGAAGTCTCACTGCCCCCCGGGCAAGAGGGCCATCTGAAAAAAGTGTAAAATCCAGAAAGGTAGGACAGGATATGGAGAACAGGGAGCCTTGTTATGCTGATTGGCAGGATGTAAATTGCCAGCAGCCAGCCTGGAGAAGTGTATGGTGTTTCCTGAAACACATAAGAAACAAAGCAACACAGTCTATGGCACTTCCACTTATGGTCCTATAGCTTACGGAAATTAAAATCAAAAACAGACAGCCACCCCAATATTTGGGACGGCTGTGTTCACAAGAAGCTCGTCTACAGTAACAGGTAAATATCCCAAAAAGCAAAATATGGATAAAGAAGTTGTGGCACGTACGTACAATGCAATATCACTCAGCAATGAAATCTGTGTCATCAGGCCCGTAGCGGCATAGTGAGTGGATGCAGGTACGGTGATTCTACGTGAACTACGTCACACAGAAAAAGAAACATCATAAGATATCACTAATACACGGAATGTAAACTTGACTACACATGAACTGAATTACAAAACAGAACAGGGTCTCAAATTTAGAAAACCAACTAGTGCTTGCTTATGGGGAAAGGTGCGTTGGGGTGCTTCATAAAACCAGAGACTGAAATTAGCACAGATAACTTTCCATAAGCCAAATATGTAATAGACAAGACCTACTCCTTGCTCAACGAAATGGACCCAACACCACATATTCAACGCCTAGGAATATACCTGACTAGGAAGAATCTTAAAACCCATGGATATATATGTCTCCGTAAGAGAATCAAGCGTGTGTACAGCGGCATAAACGCAGCAGTGAAAATCCGATAAATCCCATTATCAAAATAAATTTCAAAAAAAAATCATAAAGACAGTGAAATAGAGAGCAATTCTTAAATAATTCACTCAGGGCATGTGATGCAACCGGGATTTAACACATCTACACCCAGAGCTGGTTGAGACATAAGGCTGGACACTTCAGGCTGATAGCATTGGTGAGTTTCGGTGAGCAAATGCAGACCCTTTGAAGTCATACTGCATGGTACCCATTCCATGGGTCCCAACTCTCCAGGTTCAAGGGATTCTTCCTCCAGCTAAAACATGCATGGGAAACCAAGAGTATCGTCCACCATGTGATTGGGAAATGATTTAAAATGCATCTCAGTTTTCGTATCCTGGTCCTCGGGTTCACCATTCCAGATGCTTTACTAACACTCTCCCCGCTTGGAGAGTCAGTGCCTTTAACCTCCTCTTTGGCACAGCTTGCAATTTCTGTGCAAAATGAACAGGAATAGGGAGAACCAATGAGAGACTAGCTGTAGGTGTCTGCACGGGCAAATGTAACGCTCATTGCCCACCAGGAAGAGGAATTAAACAAAGGCTCAGTGTGCCCTGCTGGAAACAGATTAGGGCCTGAAGCAATCCTGCGGTTTTGTGCCCAGCTCACAAGAAAGCGAGTTGAAGAAAGGAGCTCAGGGGCACTGTAATTCACAAACCTGCAGAGTTATAAATGACAGCTTTCCTCCAAAAATATATTGAAGTAAGCCTGCGAAGGGGACTTGAAAGCGGGGCAGAATTTCAGGAAAACGATTGCAGGGGGTAGACTGGAATTGCCCTGAAAGCATAGGAAAAGAGGCAGAACGTCGACAATGATGCACTTGGCCAAAAAGGGCGTATGCGTTTTTTCCTGAATATATTCAGGAAAAAACGCATACGCCCTTTTTGGCCAACCAAGCAAGACTGTAAAGGAAATCTGCACTACAATGAAGTCTCACTGCCCCCCGGGCAAGAGGGCCATCTGTAAAAAGTGTAAAATCCAGAAAGGTAGGACAGGATATGGAGAACAGGGAGCCTTGTTATGCTGATTGGCAGGATGTAAATTGCCAGCAGCCAGCCTGGAGAAGTGTATGGTGTTTCCTGAAACACATAAGAAACAAAGCAACACAGTCTATGGCACTTCCACTTATGGTCCTATAGCTTACGGAAATTAAAATCAAAAACAGACAGCCACCCCAATATTTGGGACGGCTGTGTTCACAAGAAGCTCGTCTACAGTAACAGGTAAATATCCCAGAAAGCAAAATATGGATAAAGAAGTTGTGGCACGTACGTACAATGCAATATCACTCAGCAATGAAATCTGTGTCATCAGGCCCGTAGCGGCATAGTGAGTGGATGCAGGTCCGGTGATTCTACGTGAACTACGTCACACAGAAAAAGAAACATCATAAGATATCACTAATACACGGAATGTAAACTTGACTACACATGAACTGAATTACAAAACAGAACAGGGTCTCAAATTTAGAAAACCAACTAGTGCTTGCTTATGGGGAAAGGTGCGTTGGGGTGCTTCATAAAACCAGAGACTGAAATTAGCACAGATAACTTTCCATAAGCCCAATATGTAATAGACAAGACCTACTCCTTGCTCAACGAAATGGACCCAACACCACATATTCAACGCCTAGGAATATACCTGACTAGGAAGAATCTTAAAACCCATGGATATATATGTCTCCGTAAGAGAATCAAGGGTGTGTACAGCGGCCGAAAGGCAGCAGTGAAAATCCGATAAATCCCATTATCAAAATAAATTTCGAAAACAAAACACAAAGACAGTGAAATAGAGAGCAATTCTTAAATAATTCACTCAGGGCATGTGATGCAACCGGGATTGACCACATCTACACCCAGAGCTGGTTGAGACATAAGGCTGGACACTTCAGGCTGATAGCATTGGTGAGTTTAGGTGAGCAAATGCACACCCTTTGAAGTCATACTGTATGGTACCTATTCCATGGGTCCCAACTCTTCAGGTTCAAGGGATTCTTCCTCCAGCTAAAACATGCATGTGAAACCCACAGTATGGTCCACCGTGTTATGGGGAAATGATTTAAAATGCATCTCAGTTTTCGTATCCTGGTCCTCGGGTTCACCATTCCAGATGATTTACTAACAGTCTCCCTGCTTGGAGAGTCAGTGCCTTTAACCTCCTGTTTGGCACAGCTTGCAATTTCTGTGCAAGATGAACAGGAATAGGGAGAACCAATGAGAGACTAGCTGTAGGTGTCTGCACGGGCAAATGTAACGCTCATTTCCCACCAGGAAGAGGAATTTACCAAAGGCTCAGCATGCCCTGCCCGAAACAGATTAGGGCCTGAAGCAATCCTGCGGTTTTGTGCCCAGTTCACAAGAAAGCGAGTTGAAGAAAGGAGCTCAGGGGCACTGTAATTCACAAACCTGCAGAGTTATAAATGACAGCTATCCTCCAAAAATATATTGAAGTAAGCCTGCGAAGGGGACTTGAAAGCGGGGCAGAATTTCAGGAAAACGATTGCAGGGGGTAGACTGGAATTGCCCTGAAAGCATAGGAAAAGAGGCAGAACGTCGACAATGATGCACTTGGCCAAAAAGGGCGTATGCGTTTTTTCCTGAATATATTCAGGAAAAAACGCATACGCCCTTTTTGGCCAACCAAGCAAGACTGTAAAGGAAATCTGCACTACAATGAAGTCTCACTGCCCCCCGGGCAAGAGGGCCATCTGAAAAAAGTGTAAAATCCAGAAAGGTAGGACAGGATATGGAGAACAGGGAGCCTTGTTATGCTGATTGGCAGGATGTAAATTGCCAGCAGCCAGCCTGGAGAAGTGTATGGTGTTTCCTGAAACACATAAGAAACAAAGCAACACAGTCTATGGCACTTCCACTTATGGTCCTATAGCTTACGGAAATTAAAATCTAAAACAGACAGCCACCCCAATATTTGGGACGGCTGTGTTCACAAGAAGCTCGTCTACAGTAACAGGTAAATATCCCAGAAAGCAAAATATGGATAAAGAAGTTGTGGCACGTACGTACAATGCAATATCACTCAGCAATGAAATCTGTGTCATCAGGCCCGTAGCGGCATAGTGAGTGGATGCAGGTACGGTGATTCTACGTGAACTACGTCACACAGAAAAAGAAACATCATAAGATATCACTAATACACGGAATGTAAACTTGACTACACATGAACTGAATTACAAAACAGAACAGGGTCTCAAATTTAGAAAACCAACTAGTGCTTGCTTATGGGGAAAGGTGCGTTGGGGTGCTTCATAAAACCAGAGACTGAAATTAGCACAGATAACTTTCCATAAGCCAAATATGTAATAGACAAGACCTACTCCTTGCTCAACGAAATGGACCCAACACCACATATTCAACGCCTAGGAATATACCTGACTAGGAAGAATCTTAAAACCCATGGATATATATGTCTCCGTAAGAGAATCAAGCGTGTGTACAGCGGCATAAACGCAGCAGTGAAAATCCGATAAATCCCATTATCAAAATAAATTTCAAAAAAAAATCATAAAGACAGTGAAATAGAGAGCAATTCTTAAATAATTCACTCAGGGCATGTGATGCAACCGGGATTTAACACATCTACACCCAGAGCTGGTTGAGACATAAGGCTGGACACTTCAGGCTGATAGCATTGGTGAGTTTCGGTGAGCAAATGCAGACCCTTTGAAGTCATACTGCATGGTACCCATTCCATGGGTCCCAACTCTCCAGGTTCAAGGGATTCTTCCTCCAGCTAAAACATGCATGGGAAACCAAGAGTATCGTCCACCATGTGATTGGGAAATGATTTAAAATGCATCTCAGTTTTCGTATCCTGGTCCTCGGGTTCACCATTCCAGATGCTTTACTAACACTCTCCCCGCTTGGAGAGTCAGTGCCTTTAACCTCCTCTTTGGCACAGCTTGCAATTTCTGTGCAAAATGAACAGGAATAGGGAGAACCAATGAGAGACTAGCTGTAGGTGTCTGCACGGGCAAATGTAACGCTCATTGCCCACCAGGAAGAGGAATTAAACAAAGGCTCAGTGTGCCCTGCTGGAAACAGATTAGGGCCTGAAGCAATCCTGCGGTTTTGTGCCCAGCTCACAAGAAAGCGAGTTGAAGAAAGGAGCTCAGGGGCACTGTAATTCACAAACCTGCAGAGTTATAAATGACAGCTTTCCTCCAAAAATATATTGAAGTAAGCCTGCGAAGGGGACTTGAAAGCGGGGCAGAATTTCAGGAAAACGATTGCAGGGGGTAGACTGGAATTGCCCTGAAAGCATAGGAAAAGAGGCAGAACGTCGACAATGATGCACTTGGCCAAAAAGGGCGTATGCGTTTTTTCCTGAATATATTCAGGAAAAAACGCATACGCCCTTTTTGGCCAACCAAGCAAGACTGTAAAGGAAATCTGCACTACAATGAAGTCTCACTGCCCCCCGGGCAAGAGGGCCATCTGAAAAAAGTGTAAAATCCAGAAAGGTAGGACAGGATATGGAGAACAGGGAGCCTTGTTATGCTGATTGGCAGGATGTAAATTGCCAGCAGCCAGCCTGGAGAAGTGTATGGTGTTTCCTGAAACACATAAGAAACAAAGCAACACAGTCTATGGCACTTCCACTTATGGTCCTATAGCTTACGGAAATTAAAATCAAAAACAGACAGCCACCCCAATATTTGGGACGGCTGTGTTCACAAGAAGCTCGTCTACAGTAACAGGTAAATATCCCAGAAAGCAAAATATGGATAAAGAAGTTGTGGCACGTACGTACAATGCAATATCACTCAGCAATGAAATCTGTGTCATCAGGCCCGTAGCGGCATAGTGAGTGGATGCAGGTACGGTGATTCTACGTGAACTACGTCACACAGAAAAAGAAACATCATAAGATATCACTAATACACGGAATGTAAACTTGACTACACATGAACTGAATTACAAAACAGAACAGGGTCTCAAATTTAGAAAACCAACTAGTGCTTGCTTATGGGGAAAGGTGCGTTGGGGTGCTTCATAAAACCAGAGACTGAAATTAGCACAGATAACTTTCCATAAGCCCAATATGTAATAGACAAGACCTACTCCTTGCTCAACGAAATGGACCCAACACCACATATTCAACGCCTAGGAATATACCTGACTAGGAAGAATCTTAAAACCCATGGATATATATGTCTCCGTAAGAGAATCAAGGGTGTGTACAGCGGCCGAAAGGCAGCAGTGAAAATCCGATAAATCCCATTATCAAAATAAATTTCGAAAACAAAACACAAAGACAGTGAAATAGAGAGCAATTCTTAAATAATTCACTCAGGGCATGTGATGCAACCGGGATTGACCACATCTACACCCAGAGCTGGTTGAGACATAAGGCTGGACACTTCAGGCTGATAGCATTGGTGAGTTTAGGTGAGCAAATGCACACCCTTTGAAGTCATACTGTATGGTACCTATTCCATGGGTCCCAACTCTTCAGGTTCAAGGGATTCTTCCTCCAGCTAAAACATGCATGTGAAACCCACAGTATGGTCCACCGTGTTATGGGGAAATGATTTAAAATGCATCTCAGTTTTCGTATCCTGGTCCTCGGGTTCACCATTCCAGATGATTTACTAACAGTCTCCCTGCTTGGAGAGTCAGTGCCTTTAACCTCCTGTTTGGCACAGCTTGCAATTTCTGTGCAAGATGAACAGGAATAGGGAGAACCAATGAGAGACTAGCTGTAGGTGTCTGCACGGGCAAATGTAACGCTCATTTCCCACCAGGAAGAGGAATTTACCAAAGGCTCAGCATGCCCTGCCCGAAACAGATTAGGGCCTGAAGCAATCCTGCGGTTTTGTGCCCAGTTCACAAGAAAGCGAGTTGAAGAAAGGAGCTCAGGGGCACTGTAATTCACAAACCTGCAGAGTTATAAATGACAGCTATCCTCCAAAAATATATTGAAGTAAGCCTGCGAAGGGGACTTGAAAGCGGGGCAGAATTTCAGGAAAACGATTGCAGGGGGTAGACTGGAATTGCCCTGAAAGCATAGGAAAAGAGGCAGAACGTCGACAATGATGCACTTGGCCAAAAAGGGCGTATGCGTTTTTTCCTGAATATATTCAGGAAAAAACGCATACGCCCTTTTTGGCCAACCAAGCAAGACTGTAAAGGAAATCTGCACTACAATGAAGTCTCACTGCCCCCCGGGCAAGAGGGCCATCTGAAAAAAGTGTAAAATCCAGAAAGGTAGGACAGGATATGGAGAACAGGGAGCCTTGTTATGCTGATTGGCAGGATGTAAATTGCCAGCAGCCAGCCTGGAGAAGTGTATGGTGTTTCCTGAAACACATAAGAAACAAAGCAACACAGTCTATGGCACTTCCACTTATGGTCCTATAGCTTACGGAAATTAAAATCAAAAACAGACAGCCACCCCAATATTTGGGACGGCTGTGTTCACAAGAAGCTCGTCTACAGTAACAGGTAAATATCCCAAAAAGCAAAATATGGATAAAGAAGTTGTGGCACGTACGTACAATGCAATATCACTCAGCAATGAAATCTGTGTCATCAGGCCCGTAGCGGCATAGTGAGTGGATGCAGGTACGGTGATTCTACGTGAACTACGTCACACAGAAAAAGAAACATCATAAGATATCACTAATACACGGAATGTAAACTTGACTACACATGAACTGAATTACAAAACAGAACAGGGTCTCAAATTTAGAAAACCAACTAGTGCTTGCTTATGGGGAAAGGTGCGTTGGGGTGCTTCATAAAACCAGAGACTGAAATTAGCACAGATAACTTTCCATAAGCCAAATATGTAATAGACAAGACCTACTCCTTGCTCAACGAAATGGACCCAACACCACATATTCAACGCCTAGGAATATACCTGACTAGGAAGAATCTTAAAACCCATGGATATATATGTCTCCGTAAGAGAATCAAGCGTGTGTACAGCGGCATAAACGCAGCAGTGAAAATCCGATAAATCCCATTATCAAAATAAATTTCAAAAAAAAATCATAAAGACAGTGAAATAGAGAGCAATTCTTAAATAATTCACTCAGGGCATGTGATGCAACCGGGATTTAACACATCTACACCCAGAGCTGGTTGAGACATAAGGCTGGACACTTCAGGCTGATAGCATTGGTGAGTTTCGGTGAGCAAATGCAGACCCTTTGAAGTCATACTGCATGGTACCCATTCCATGGGTCCCAACTCTCCAGGTTCAAGGGATTCTTCCTCCAGCTAAAACATGCATGGGAAACCAAGAGTATCGTCCACCATGTGATTGGGAAATGATTTAAAATGCATCTCAGTTTTCGTATCCTGGTCCTCGGGTTCACCATTCCAGATGCTTTACTAACACTCTCCCCGCTTGGAGAGTCAGTGCCTTTAACCTCCTCTTTGGCACAGCTTGCAATTTCTGTGCAAAATGAACAGGAATAGGGAGAACCAATGAGAGACTAGCTGTAGGTGTCTGCACGGGCAAATGTAACGCTCATTGCCCACCAGGAAGAGGAATTAAACAAAGGCTCAGCGTGCCCTGCCGGAAACAGATTAGGGCCTGAAGCAATCCTGCGGTTTTGTGCCCAGCTCACAAGAAAGCGAGTTGAAGAAAGGAGCTCAGGGGCACTGTAATTCACAAACCTGCAGAGTTATAAATGACAGCTTTCCTCCAAAAATATATTGAAGTAAGCCTGCGAAGGGGACTTGAAAGCGGGGCAGAATTTCAGGAAAACGATTGCAGGGGGTAGACTGGAATTGCCCTGAAAGCATAGGAAAAGAGGCAGAACGTCGACAATGATGCACTTGGCCAAAAAGGGCGTATGCGTTTTTTCCTGAATATATTCAGGAAAAAACGCATACGCCCTTTTTGGCCAACCAAGCAAGACTGTAAAGGAAATCTGCACTACAATGAAGTCTCACTGCCCCCCGGGCAAGAGGGCCATCTGAAAAAAGTGTAAAATCCAGAAAGGTAGGACAGGATATGGAGAACAGGGAGCCTTGTTATGCTGATTGGCAGGATGTAAATTGCCAGCAGCCAGCCTGGAGAAGTGTATGGTGTTTCCTGAAACACATAAGAAACAAAGCAACACAGTCTATGGCACTTCCACTTATGGTCCTATAGCTTACGGAAATTAAAATCAAAAACAGACAGCCACCCCAATATTTGGGACGGCTGTGTTCACAAGAAGCTCGTCTACAGTAACAGGTAAATATCCCAGAAAGCAAAATATGGATAAAGAAGTTGTGGCACATACGTACAATGCAATATCACTCAGCAATGAAATCTGTGTCATCAGGCCCGTAGCGGCATAGTGAGTGGATGCAGGTACGGTGATTCTACGTGAACTACGTCACACAGAAAAAGAAACATCATAAGATATCACTAATACACGGAATGTAAACTTGACTACACATGAACTGAATTACAAAACAGAACAGGGTCTCAAATTTAGAAAACCAACTAGTGCTTGCTTATGGGGAAAGGTGCGTTGGGGTGCTTCATAAAACCAGAGACTGAAATTAGCACAGATAACTTTCCATAAGCCAAATATGTAATAGACAAGACCTACTCCTTGCTCAACGAAATGGACCCAACACCACATATTCAACGCCTAGGAATATACCTGACTAGGAAGAATCTTAAAACCCATGGATATATATGTCTCCGTAAGAGAATCAAGCGTGTGTACAGCGGCATAAACGCAGCAGTGAAAATCCGATAAATCCCATTATCAAAATAAATTTCAAAAAAAAATCATAAAGACAGTGAAATAGAGAGCAATTCTTAAATAATTCACTCAGGGCATGTGATGCAACCGGGATTTAACACATCTACACCCAGAGCTGGTTGAGACATAAGGCTGGACACTTCAGGCTGATAGCATTGGTGAGTTTCGGTGAGCAAATGCAGACCCTTTGAAGTCATACTGCATGGTACCCATTCCATGGGTCCCAACTCTCCAGGTTCAAGGGATTCTTCCTCCAGCTAAAACATGCATGGGAAACCAAGAGTATCGTCCACCATGTGATTGGGAAATGATTTAAAATGCATCTCAGTTTTCGTATCCTGGTCCTCGGGTTCACCATTCCAGATGCTTTACTAACACTCTCCCCGCTTGGAGAGTCAGTGCCTTTAACACCTCCTCTTTGGCACAGCTTGCAATTTCTGTGCAAAATGAACAGGAATAGGGAGAACCAATGAGAGACTAGCTGTAGGTGTCTGCACGGGCAAATGTAACGCTCATTGCCCACCAGGAAGAGGAATTAAACAAAGGCTCAGTGTGCCCTGCTGGAAACAGATTAGGGCCTGAAGCAATCCTGCGGTTTTGTGCCCAGCTCACAAGAAAGCGAGTTGAAGAAAGGAGCTCAGGGGCACTGTAATTCACAAACCTGCAGAGTTATAAATGACAGCTTTCCTCCAAAAATATATTGAAGTAAGCCTGCGAAGGGGACTTGAAAGCGGGGCAGAATTTCAGGAAAACGATTGCAGGGGGTAGACTGGAATTGCCCTGAAAGCATAGGAAAAGAGGCAGAACGTCGACAATGATGCACTTGGCCAAAAAGGGCGTATGCGTTTTTTCCTGAATATATTCAGGAAAAAACGCATACGCCCTTTTTGGCCAACCAAGCAAGCCTGTAAATGAAATCTGCACTACAATGAAGTCTCACTGCCCCCCTGGCAAAAGGGCCATCTGAAAAAAGTGTAAAATCCAGAAAGGTAGGACAGGATATGGAGAACAGGGAGCCTTGTTATGCTGATTGGCAGGATGTAAATTGCCAGCAGCCACCCTGGAGAAGTGTATGGTGTTTCCTGAAACACGAAAGAAACAAAGCAACACAGCCTATGGCACTTCCACTTATGGTCCTATAGCTTACGGAAATTAAAATCAAAAACCGACAGCCACCCCAATATTTGAGACGGCTGTGTTCACAAGAAGCTCGTCTACAGTATCAGGTAAATATCCCAGAAAGCAAAAAATGGATAAAGAACTTGTGGCACGTACGTACAATGCAATATCACTCAGCAATGAAATCTGTGTCATCAGGCCCATAGCGGCATAGTGAGTGGATGCAGGTACGGTGATTCTACGTGAACTACGTCACACAGAAAAAGAAACATCATAAGATATCACGAATACACGGAATGTAAACTTGACTACACATGAACTGAATTACAAAATAGAAAAGGGTCTCAAATTTAGAAAACCAACTAGTGCTTGCTTATGGGGAAAGGTGCCTTGGGGTGCTGCATAAAACCAGAGACTGAAATTAGCACAGATAACTTTCCATAAGCCCAATATGTAATAGACAAGACCTACTCCTTGCTCAACGAAATGGACCCAACACCACATATTCAACGCCTAGGAATATACCTGACTAGGAAGAATCTTAAAACCCATGGATATATATGTCTCCGTAAGAGAATCAAGGGTGTGTACAGCGGCCGAAAGGCAGCAGTGAAAATCCGATAAATCCCATTATCAAAATAAATTTCGAAAACAAAACACAAAGACAGTGAAATAGAGAGCAATTCTTAAATAATTCACTCAGGGCATGTGATGCAACCGGGATTGACCCCATCTACACCCAGAGCTGGTTGAGACATAAGGCTGGACACTTCAGGCTGATAGCATTGGTGAGTTTAGGTGAGCAAATGCACACCCTTTGAAGTCATACTGTATGGTACCTATTCCATGGGTCCCAACTCTTCAGGTTCAAGGGATTCTTCCTCCAGCTAAAACATGCATGTGAAACCCACAGTATGGTCCACCGTGTTATGGGGAAATGATTTAAAATGCATCTCAGTTTTCGTATCCTGGTCCTCGGGTTCACCATTCCAGATGATTTACTAACAGTCTCCCTGCTTGGAGAGTCAGTGCCTTTAACCTCCTCTTTGGCACAGCTTGCAATTTCTGTGCAAGATGAACAGGAATAGGGAGAACCAATGAGAGACTAGCTGTAGGTGTCTGCACGGGCAAATGTAACGCTCATTTCCCACCAGGAAGAGGAATTTACCAAAGGCTCAGCATGCCCTGCCCGAAACAGATTAGGGCCTGAAGCAATCCTGCGGTTTTGTGCCCAGATCACAAGAAAGCGAGTTGAAGAAAGGAGCTCAGGGGCACTGTAATTCACAAACCTGCAGAGTTATAAATGACAGCTATCCTCCAAAAATATATTGAAGTAAGCCTGCGAAGGGGACTTGAAAGCGGGGCAGAATTTCTGGAAAACGATTGCAGGGGGTAGACTGGAATTGCCCTGAAAGCATAGGAAAAGAGGCAGAACGTCGACAATGATGGACTTGGCCAAAAAGGGCGTATGCGTTTTTTCCTGAATATATTCAGGAAAAAACGCATACGCCCTTTTTGGCCAACCAAGCAAGCCTGTAAAGGAAATCTGCACTACAATGAAGTCTCACTGCCCCCCGGGCAAGAGGGCCATCTGAAAAAAGTGTAAAATCCAGAAAGGTAGGACAGGATATGGAGAACAGGGAGCCTTGTTATGCTGATTGGCAGGATGTAAATTGCCAGCAGCCAGCCTGGAGAAGTGTATGGTGTTTCCTGAAACACATAAGAAACAAAGCAACACAGTCTATGGCACTTCCACTTATGGTCCTATAGCTTACGGAAATTAAAATCAAAAACAGACAGCCACCCCAATATTTGGGACGGCTGTGTTCACAAGAAGCTCGTCTACAGTAACAGGTAAATATCCCAGAAAGCAAAATATGGATAAAGAAGT
Organism: Phocoena phocoena; assembly: GCF_963924675.1. Classification (NCBI taxonomy): domain Eukaryota; kingdom Metazoa; phylum Chordata; class Mammalia; order Artiodactyla; family Phocoenidae; genus Phocoena; species Phocoena phocoena. The sequence continues at coordinate 51,517 of NW_027077430.1, forward strand.
TGTGGCACGTACGTACAATGCAATATCACTCAGCAATGAAATCTGTGTCATCAGGCCCGTAGCGGCATAGTGAGTGGATGCAGGTACGGTGATTCTACGTGAACTACGTCACACAGAAAAAGAAACATCATAAGATATCACTAATACACGGAATGTAAACTTGACTACACATGAACTGAATTACAAAACAGAACAGGGTCTCAAATTTAGAAAACCAACTAGTGCTTGCTTATGGGGAAAGGTGCGTTGGGGTGCTTCATAAAACCAGAGACTGAAATTAGCACAGATAACTTTCCATAAGCCAAATATGTAATAGACAAGACCTACTCCTTGCTCAACGAAATGGACCCAACACCACATATTCAACGCCTAGGAATATACCTGACTAGGAAGAATCTTAAAACCCATGGATATATATGTCTCCGTAAGAGAATCAAGCGTGTGTACAGCGGCATAAACGCAGCAGTGAAAATCCGATAAATCCCATTATCAAAATAAATTTCAAAAAAAAATCATAAAGACAGTGAAATAGAGAGCAATTCTTAAATAATTCACTCAGGGCATGTGATGCAACCGGGATTTAACACATCTACACCCAGAGCTGGTTGAGACATAAGGCTGGACACTTCAGGCTGATAGCATTGGTGAGTTTCGGTGAGCAAATGCAGACCCTTTGAAGTCATACTGCATGGTACCCATTCCATGGGTCCCAACTCTCCAGGTTCAAGGGATTCTTCCTCCAGCTAAAACATGCATGGGAAACCAAGAGTATCGTCCACCATGTGATTGGGAAATGATTTAAAATGCATCTCAGTTTTCGTATCCTGGTCCTCGGGTTCACCATTCCAGATGCTTTACTAACACTCTCCCCGCTTGGAGAGTCAGTGCCTTTAACCTCCTCTTTGGCACAGCTTGCAATTTCTGTGCAAAATGAACAGGAATAGGGAGAACCAATGAGAGACTAGCTGTAGGTGTCTGCACGGGCAAATGTAACGCTCATTTCCCACCAGGAAGAGGAATTAACCAAAGGCTCAGCATGCCCTGCCGGAAACAGATTAGGGCCTGAAGCAATCCTGCGGTTTTGTGCCCAGCTCACAAGAAAGCGGGTTGAAGAAAGGAGCTCAGGGGCACTGTAATTCACAAACCTGCAGAGTTATAAATGACAGCTATCCTCCAAAAATATATTGAAGTAAGCCTGCGAAGGGGAGTTGAAAGTGGGGCAGAATTTCAGGAAAACGATTGCAGGGGGTAGACTGGAATTGCCCTGAAAGCATAGGAAAAGAGGCAGAACGTCGACAATGATGCACTTGGCCAAAAAGGGCGTATGCGTTTTTTCCTGAATATATTCAGGAAAAAACGCATACGCCCTTTTTGGCCAACCAAGCAAGCCTGTAAATGAAATCTGCACTACAATGAAGTCTCACTGCCCCCCTGGCAAAAGGGCCATCTGAAAAAAGTGTAAAATCCAGAAAGGTAGGACAGGATATGGAGAACAGGGAGCCTTGTTATGCTGATTGGCAGGATGTAAATTGCCAGCAGCCACCCTGGAGAAGTGTATGGTGTTTCCTGAAACACGAAAGAAACAATGCAACACAGCCTATGGCACTTCCACTTATGGTCCTATAGCTTACGGAAATTAAAATCAAAAACAGACAGCCACCCCAATATTTGAGACGGCTGTGTTCACAAGAAGCTCGTCTACAGTATCAGGTAAATATCCCAGAAAGCAAAAAATGGATAAAGAACTTGTGGCACGTACGTACAATGCAATATCACTCAGCAATGAAATCTGTGTCATCAGGCCCATAGCGGCATAGTGAGTGGATGCAGGTACGGTGATTCTACGTGAACTACGTCACACAGAAAAAGAAACATCATAAGATATCACGAATACACGGAATGTAAACTTGACTACACATGAACTGAATTACAAAATAGAAAAGGGTCTCAAATTTAGAAAACCAACTAGTGCTTGCTTATGGGGAAAGGTGCCTTGGGGTGCTGCATAAAACCAGAGACTGAAATTAGCACAGATAACTTTCCATAAGCCCAATATGTAATAGACAAGACCTACTCCTTGCTCAACGAAATGGACCCAACACCACATATTCAACGCCTAGGAATATACCTGACTAGGAAGAATCTTAAAACCCATGGATATATATGTCTCCGTAAGAGAATCAAGGGTGTGTACAGCGGCCGAAAGGCAGCAGTGAAAATCCGATAAATCCCATTATCAAAATAAATTTCGAAAACAAAACACAAAGACAGTGAAATAGAGAGCAATTCTTAAATAATTCACTCAGGGCATGTGATGCAACCGGGATTGACCACATCTACACCCAGAGCTGGTTGAGACATAAGGCTGGACACTTCAGGCTGATAGCATTGGTGAGTTTAGGTGAGCAAATGCACACCCTTTGAAGTCATACTGTATGGTACCTATTCCATGGGTCCCAACTCTTCAGGTTCAAGGGATTCTTCCTCCAGCTAAAACATGCATGTGAAACCCACAGTATGGTCCACCGTGTTATGGGGAAATGATTTAAAATGCATCTCAGTTTTCGTATCCTGGTCCTCGGGTTCACCATTCCAGATGATTTACTAACAGTCTCCCTGCTTGGAGAGTCAGTGCCTTTAACCTCCTGTTTGGCACAGCTTGCAATTTCTGTGCAAGATGAACAGGAATAGGGAGAACCAATGAGAGACTAGCTGTAGGTGTCTGCACGGGCAAATGTAACGCTCATTTCCCACCAGGAAGAGGAATTTACCAAAGGCTCAGCATGCCCTGCCCGAAACAGATTAGGGCCTGAAGCAATCCTGCGGTTTTGTGCCCAGTTCACAAGAAAGCGAGTTGAAGAAAGGAGCTCAGGGGCACTGTAATTCACAAACCTGCAGAGTTATAAATGACAGCTATCCTCCAAAAATATATTGAAGTAAGCCTGCGAAGGGGACTTGAAAGCGGGGCAGAATTTCAGGAAAACGATTGCAGGGGGTAGACTGGAATTGCCCTGAAAGCATAGGAAAAGAGGCAGAACGTCGACAATGATGCACTTGGCCAAAAAGGGCGTATGCGTTTTTTCCTGAATATATTCAGGAAAAAACGCATACGCCCTTTTTGGCCAACCAAGCAAGACTGTAAAGGAAATCTGCACTACAATGAAGTCTCACTGCCCCCCGGGCAAGAGGGCCATCTGAAAAAAGTGTAAAATCCAGAAAGGTAGGACAGGATATGGAGAACAGGGAGCCTTGTTATGCTGATTGGCAGGATGTAAATTGCCAGCAGCCAGCCTGGAGAAGTGTATGGTGTTTCCTGAAACACATAAGAAACAAAGCAACACAGTCTATGGCACTTCCACTTATGGTCCTATAGCTTACGGAAATTAAAATCAAAAACAGACAGCCACCCCAATATTTGGGACGGCTGTGTTCACAAGAAGCTCGTCTACAGTAACAGGTAAATATCCCAAAAAGCAAAATATGGATAAAGAAGTTGTGGCACGTACGTACAATGCAATATCACTCAGCAATGAAATCTGTGTCATCAGGCCCGTAGCGGCATAGTGAGTGGATGCAGGTACGGTGATTCTACGTGAACTACGTCACACAGAAAAAGAAACATCATAAGATATCACTAATACACGGAATGTAAACTTGACTACACATGAACTGAATTACAAAACAGAACAGGGTCTCAAATTTAGAAAACCAACTAGTGCTTGCTTATGGGGAAAGGTGCGTTGGGGTGCTTCATAAAACCAGAGACTGAAATTAGCACAGATAACTTTCCATAAGCCAAATATGTAATAGACAAGACCTACTCCTTGCTCAACGAAATGGACCCAACACCACATATTCAACGCCTAGGAATATACCTGACTAGGAAGAATCTTAAAACCCATGGATATATATGTCTCCGTAAGAGAATCAAGCGTGTGTACAGCGGCATAAACGCAGCAGTGAAAATCCGATAAATCCCATTATCAAAATAAATTTCAAAAAAAAATCATAAAGACAGTGAAATAGAGAGCAATTCTTAAATAATTCACTCAGGGCATGTGATGCAACCGGGATTTAACACATCTACACCCAGAGCTGGTTGAGACATAAGGCTGGACACTTCAGGCTGATAGCATTGGTGAGTTTCGGTGAGCAAATGCAGACCCTTTGAAGTCATACTGCATGGTACCCATTCCATGGGTCCCAACTCTCCAGGTTCAAGGGATTCTTCCTCCAGCTAAAACATGCATGGGAAACCAAGAGTATCGTCCACCATGTGATTGGGAAATGATTTAAAATGCATCTCAGTTTTCGTATCCTGGTCCTCGGGTTCACCATTCCAGATGCTTTACTAACCCTCTCCCCGCTTGGAGAGTCAGTGCCTTTAACCTCCTCTTTGGCACAGCTTGCAATTTCTGTGCAAAATGAACAGGAATAGGGAGAACCAATGAGAGACTAGCTGTAGGTGTCTGCACGGGCAAATGTAACGCTCATTGCCCACCAGGAAGAGGAATTAAACAAAGGCTCAGTGTGCCCTGCTGGAAACAGATTAGGGCCTGAAGCAATCCTGCGGTTTTGTGCCCAGCTCACAAGAAAGCGAGTTGAAGAAAGGAGCTCAGGGGCACTGTAATTCACAAACCTGCAGAGTTATAAATGACAGCTTTCCTCCAAAAATATATTGAAGTAAGCCTGCGAAGGGGACTTGAAAGCGGGGCAGAATTTCAGGAAAACGATTGCAGGGGGTAGACTGGAATTGCCCTGAAAGCATAGGAAAAGAGGCAGAACGTCGACAATGATGCACTTGGCCAAAAAGGGCGTATGCGTTTTTTCCTGAATATATTCAGGAAAAAACGCATACGCCCTTTTTGGCCAACCAAGCAAGCCTGTAAATGAAATCTGCACTACAATGAAGTCTCACTGCCCCCCGGGCAAAAGGGCCATCTGAAAAAAGTGTAAAATCCAGAAAGGTAGGACAGGATATGGAGAACAGGGAGCCTTGTTATGCTGATTGGCAGGATGTAAATTGCCAGCAGCCACCCTGGAGAAGTGTATGGTGTTTCCTGAAACACGAAAGAAACAAAGCAACACAGCCTATGGCACTTCCACTTATGGTCCTATAGCTTACGGAAATTAAAATCAAAAACAGACAGCCACCCCAATATTTGAGACGGCTGTGTTCACAAGAAGCTCGTCTACAGTATCAGGTAAATATCCCAGAAAGCAAAAAATGGATAAAGAACTTGTGGCACGTACGTACAATGCAATATCACTCAGCAATGAAATCTGTGTCATCAGGCCCATAGCGGCATAGTGAGTGGATGCAGGTACGGTGATTCTACGTGAACTACGTCACACAGAAAAAGAATCATCATAAGATATCACGAATACACGGAATGTAAACTTGACTACACATGAACTGAATTACAAAATAGAAAAGGGTCTCAAATTTAGAAAACCAACTAGTGCTTGCTTATGGGGAAAGGTGCCTTGGGGTGCTGCATAAAACCAGAGACTGAAATTAGCACAGATAACTTTCCATAAGCCCAATATGTAATAGACAAGACCTACTGTTTGCTCAACGAAATGGACCCAACACCACATATTCAACGCCTAGGAATATACCTGACTAGGAAGAATCTTAAAACCCATGGATATATATGTCTCCGTAAGAGAATCAAGGGTGTGTACAGCGGCCGAAAGGCAGCAGTGAAAATCCGATAAATCCCATTATCAAAATAAATTTCGAAAACAAAACACAAAGACAGTGAAATAGAGAGCAATTCTTAAATAATTCACTCAGGGCATGTGATGCAACCGCGATTGACCACATCTACACCCAGAGCTGGTTGAGACATAAGGCTGGACACTTCAGGCTGATAGCATTGGTGAGTTTAGGTGAGCAAATGCACACCCTTTGAAGTCATACTGTATGGTACCTATTCCATGGGTCCCAACTCTTCAGGTTCAAGGGATTCTTCCTCCAGCTAAAACATGCATGTGAAACCCACAGTATGGTCCACCGTGTTATGGGGAAATGATTTAAAATGCATCTCAGTTTTCGTATCCTGGTCCTCGGGTTCACCATTCCAGATGATTTACTAACAGTCTCCCTGCTTGGAGAGTCAGTGCCTTTAACCTCCTGTTTGGCACAGCTTGCAATTTCTGTGCAAGATGAACAGGAATAGGGAGAACCAATGAGAGACTAGCTGTAGGTGTCTGCACGGGCAAATGTAACGCTCATTTCCCACCAGGAAGAGGAATTTACCAAAGGCTCAGCATGCCCTGCCCGAAACAGATTAGGGCCTGAAGCAATCCTGCGGTTTTGTGCCCAGTTCACAAGAAAGCGAGTTGAAGAAAGGAGCTCAGGGGCACTGTAATTCACAAACCTGCAGAGTTATAAATGACAGCTATCCTCCAAAAATATATTGAAGTAAGCCTGCGAAGGGGACTTGAAAGCGGGGCAGAATTTCAGGAAAACGATTGCAGGGGGTAGACTGGAATTGCCCTGAAAGCATAGGAAAAGAGGCAGAACGTCGACAATGATGCACTTGGCCAAAAAGGGCGTATGCGTTTTTTCCTGAATATATTCAGGAAAAAACGCATACGCCCTTTTTGGCCAACCAAGCAAGCCTGTAAAGGAAATCTGCACTACAATGAAGTCTCACTGCCCCCCGGGCAAGAGGGCCATCTGAAAAAAGTGTAAAATCCAGAAAGGTAGGACAGGATATGGAGAACAGGGAGCCTTGTTATGCTGATTGGCAGGATGTAAATTGCCAGCAGCCAGCCTGGAGAAGTGTATGGTGTTTCCTGAAACACATAAGAAACAAAGCAACACAGTCTATGGCACTTCCACTTATGGTCCTATAGCTTACGGAAATTAAAATCAAAAACAGACAGCCACCCCAATATTTGGGACGGCTGTGTTCACAAGAAGCTCGTCTACAGTAACAGGTAAATATCCCAGAAAGCAAAATATGGATAAAGAAGTTGTGGCACGTACGTACAATGCAATATCACTCAGCAATGAAATCTGTGTCATCAGGCCCGTAGCGGCATAGTGAGTGGATGCAGGTACGGTGATTCTACGTGAACTACGTCACACAGAAAAAGAAACATCATAAGATATCACTAATACACGGAATGTAAACTTGACTACACATGAACTGAATTACAAAACAGAACAGGGTCTCAAATTTAGAAAACCAACTAGTGCTTGCTTATGGGGAAAGGTGCGTTGGGGTGCTTCATAAAACCAGAGACTGAAATTAGCACAGATAACTTTCCATAAGCCAAATATGTAATAGACAAGACCTACTCCTTGCTCAACGAAATGGACCCAACACCACATATTCAACGCCTAGGAATATACCTGACTAGGAAGAATCTTAAAACCCATGGATATATATGTCTCCGTAAGAGAATCAAGCGTGTGTACAGCGGCATAAACGCAGCAGTGAAAATCCGATAAATCCCATTATCAAAATAAATTTCAAAAAAAAATCATAAAGACAGTGAAATAGAGAGCAATTCTTAAATAATTCACTCAGGGCATGTGATGCAACCGGGATTTAACACATCTACACCCAGAGCTGGTTGAGACATAAGGCTGGACACTTCAGGCTGATAGCATTGGTGAGTTTCGGTGAGCAAATGCAGACCCTTTGAAGTCATACTGCATGGTACCCATTCCATGGGTCCCAACTCTCCAGGTTCAAGGGATTCTTCCTCCAGCTAAAACATGCATGGGAAACCAAGAGTATCGTCCACCATGTGATTGGGAAATGATTTAAAATGCATCTCAGTTTTCGTATCCTGGTCCTCGGGTTCACCATTCCAGATGCTTTACTAACACTCTCCCCGCTTGGAGAGTCAGTGCCTTTAACACCTCCTCATTGGCACAGCTTGCAATTTCTGTGCAAAATGAACAGGAATAGGGAGAACCAATGAGAGACTAGCTGTAGGTGTCTGCACGGGCAAATGTAATGCTCATTGCCCACCAGGAAGAGGAATTAAACAAAGGCTCAGTGTGCCCTGCTGGAAACAGATTAGGGCCTGAAGCAATCCTGCGGTTTTGTGCCCAGCTCACAAGAAAGCGAGTTGAAGAAAGGAGCTCAGGGGCACTGTAATTCACAAACCTGCAGAGTTATAAATGACAGCTTTCCTCCAAAAATATATTGAAGTAAGCCTGCGAAGGGGACTTGAAAGCGGGGCAGAATTTCAGGAAAACGATTGCAGGGGGTAGACTGGAATTGCCCTGAAAGCATAGGAAAAGAGGCAGAACGTCGACAATGATGCACTTGGCCAAAAAGGGCGTATGCGTTTTTTCCTGAATATATTCAGGAAAAAACGCATACGCCCTTTTTGGCCAACCAAGCAAGCCTGTAAATGAAATCTGCACTACAATGAAGTCTCACTGCCCCCCTGGCAAAAGGGCCATCTGAAAAAAGTGTAAAATCCAGAAAGGTAGGACAGGATATGGAGAACAGGGAGCCTTGTTATGCTGATTGGCAGGATGTAAATTGCCAGCAGCCACCCTGGAGAAGTGTATGGTGTTTCCTGAAACACGAAAGAAACAAAGCAACACAGCCTATGGCACTTCCACTTATGGTCCTATAGCTTACGGAAATTAAAATCAAAAACCGACAGCCACCCCAATATTTGAGACGGCTGTGTTCACAAGAAGCTCGTCTACAGTATCAGGTAAATATCCCAGAAAGCAAAAAATGGATAAAGAACTTGTGGCACGTACGTACAATGCAATATCACTCAGCAATGAAATCTGTGTCATCAGGCCCATAGCGGCATAGTGAGTGGATGCAGGTACGGTGATTCTACGTGAACTACGTCACACAGAAAAAGAAACATCATAAGATATCACGAATACACGGAATGTAAACTTGACTACACATGAACTGAATTACAAAATAGAAAAGGGTCTCAAATTTAGAAAACCAACTAGTGCTTGCTTATGGGGAAAGGTGCCTTGGGGTGCTGCATAAAACCAGAGACTGAAATTAGCACAGATAACTTTCCATAAGCCCAATATGTAATAGACAAGACCTACTCCTTGCTCAACGAAATGGACCCAACACCACATATTCAACGCCTAGGAATATACCTGACTAGGAAGAATCTTAAAACCCATGGATATATATGTCTCCGTAAGAGAATCAAGGGTGTGTACAGCGGCCGAAAGGCAGCAGTGAAAATCCGATAAATCCCATTATCAAAATAAATTTCGAAAACAAAACACAAAGACAGTGAAATAGAGAGCAATTCTTAAATAATTCACTCAGGGCATGTGATGCAACCGGGATTGACCACATCTACACCCAGAGCTGGTTGAGACATAAGGCTGGACACTTCAGGCTGATAGCATTGGTGAGTTTAGGTGAGCAAATGCACACCCTTTGAAGTCATACTGTATGGTACCTATTCCATGGGTCCCAACTCTTCAGGTTCAAGGGATTCTTCCTCCAGCTAAAACATGCATGTGAAACCCACAGTATGGTCCACCGTGTTATGGGGAAATGATTTAAAATGCATCTCAGTTTTCGTATCCTGGTCCTCGGGTTCACCATTCCAGATGATTTACTAACAGTCTCCCTGCTTGGAGAGTCAGTGCCTTTAACCTCCTGTTTGGCACAGCTTGCAATTTCTGTGCAAGATGAACAGGAATAGGGAGAACCAATGAGAGACTAGCTGTAGGTGTCTGCACGGGCAAATGTAACGCTCATTTCCCACCAGGAAGAGGAATTTACCAAAGGCTCAGCATGCCCTGCCCGAAACAGATTAGGGCCTGAAGCAATCCTGCGGTTTTGTGCCCAGTTCACAAGAAAGCGAGTTGAAGAAAGGAGCTCAGGGGCACTGTAATTCACAAACCTGCAGAGTTATAAATGACAGCTATCCTCCAAAAATATATTGAAGTAAGCCTGCGAAGGGGACTTGAAAGCGGGGCAGAATTTCAGGAAAACGATTGCAGGGGGTAGACTGGAATTGCCCTGAAAGCATAGGAAAAGAGGCAGAACGTCGACAATGATGCACTTGGCCAAAAAGGGCGTATGCGTTTTTTCCTGAATATATTCAGGAAAAAACGCATACGCCCTTTTTGGCCAACCAAGCAAGCCTGTAAAGGAAATCTGCACTACAATGAAGTCTCACTGCCCCCCGGGCAAGAGGGCCATCTGAAAAAAGTGTAAAATCCAGAAAGGTAGGACAGGATATGGAGAACAGGGAGCCTTGTTATGCTGATTGGCAGGATGTAAATTGCCAGCAGCCAGCCTGGAGAAGTGTATGGTGTTTCCTGAAACACATAAGAAACAAAGCAACACAGTCTATGGCACTTCCACTTATGGTCCTATAGCTTACGGAAATTAAAATCAAAAACAGACAGCCACCCCAATATTTGGGACGGCTGTGTTCACAAGAAGCTCGTCTACAGTAACAGGTAAATATCCCAGAAAGCAAAATATGGATAAAGAAGTTGTGGCACGTACGTACAATGCAATATCACTCAGCAATGAAATCTGTGTCATCAGGCCCGTAGCGGCATAGTGAGTGGATGCAGGTACGGTGATTCTACGTGAACTACGTCACACAGAAAAAGAAACATCATAAGATATCACTAATACACGGAATGTAAACTTGACTACACATGAACTGAATTACAAAACAGAACAGGGTCTCAAATTTAGAAAACCAACTAGTGCTTGCTTATGGGGAAAGGTGCGTTGGGGTGCTTCATAAAACCAGAGACTGAAATTAGCACAGATAACTTTCCATAAGCCAAATATGTAATAGACAAGACCTACTCCTTGCTCAACGAAATGGACCCAACACCACATATTCAACGCCTAGGAATATACCTGACTAGGAAGAATCTTAAAACCCATGGATATATATGTCTCCGTAAGAGAATCAAGCGTGTGTACAGCGGCATAAACGCAGCAGTGAAAATCCGATAAATCCCATTATCAAAATAAATTTCAAAAAAAAATCATAAAGACAGTGAAATAGAGAGCAATTCTTAAATAATTCACTCAGGGCATGTGATGCAACCGGGATTTAACACATCTACACCCAGAGCTGGTTGAGACATAAGGCTGGACACTTCAGGCTGATAGCATTGGTGAGTTTCGGTGAGCAAATGCAGACCCTTTGAAGTCATACTGCATGGTACCCATTCCATGGGTCCCAACTCTCCAGGTTCAAGGGATTCTTCCTCCAGCTAAAACATGCATGGGAAACCAAGAGTATCGTCCACCATGCGATTGGGAAATGATTTAAAATGCATCTCAGTTTTCGTATCCTGGTCCTCGGGTTCACCATTCCAGATGCTTTACTAACACTCTCCCCGCTTGGAGAGTCAGTGCCTTTAACCTCCTCTTTGGCACAGCTTGCAATTTCTGTGCAAAATGAACAGGAATAGGGAGAACCAATGAGAGACTAGCTGTAGGTGTCTGCACGGGCAAATGTAACGCTCATTTCCCACCAGGAAGAGGAATTAACCAAAGGCTCAGCGTGCCCTGCCGGAAACAGATTAGGGCCTGAAGCAATCCTGCGGTTTTGTGCCCAGCTCACAAGAAAGCGAGTTGAAGAAAGGAGCTCAGGGGCACTGTAATTCACAAACCTGCAGAGTTATAAATGACAGCTATCCTCCAAAAATATATTGAAGTAAGCCTGCGAAGGGGAGTTGAAAGCGGGGCAGAATTTCAGGAAAACGATTGCAGGGGGCAGACTGGAATTGCCCTGAAAGCATAGGAAAAGAGGCAGAACGTCGACAATGATGCACTTGGCCAAAAAGGGCGTATGCGTTTTTTCCTGAATATATTCAGGAAAAAACGCATACGCCCTTTTTGGCCAACCAAGCAAGCCTGTAAATGAAATCTGCACTACAATGAAGTCTCACTGCCCCCCTGGCAAAAGGGCCATCTGAAAAAAGTGTAAAATCCAGAAAGGTAGGACAGGATATGGAGAACAGGGAGCCTTGTTATGCTGATTGGCAGGATGTAAATTGCCAGCAGCCACCCTGGAGAAGTGTATGGTGTTTCCTGAAACACGAAAGAAACAAAGCAACACAGCCTATGGCACTTCCACTTATGGTCCTATAGCTTACGGAAATTAACATCAAAAACAGACAGCCACCCCAATATTTGAGACGGCTGTGTTCACAAGAAGCTCGTCTACAGTATCAGGTAAATATCCCAGAAAGCAAAAAATGGATAAAGAACTTGTGGCACGTACGTACAATGCAATATCACTCAGCAATGAAATCTGTGTCATCAGGCCCATAGCGGCATAGTGAGTGGATGCAGGTACGGTGATTCTACGTGAACTACGTCACACAGAAAAAGAAACATCATAAGATATCACGAATACACGGAATGTAAACTTGACTACACATGAACTGAATTACAAAATAGAAAAGGGTCTCAAATTTAGAAAACCAACTAGTGCTTGCGTATGGGGAAAGGTGCGTTGGGGTGCTGCATAAAACCAGAGACTGAAATTAGCACAGATAACTTTCCATAAGCCCAATATGTAATAGACAAGACCTACTCCTTGCTCAACGAAATGGACCCAACACCACATATTCAACGCCTAGGAATATACCTGACTAGGAAGAATCTTAAAACCCATGGATATATATGTCTCCGTAAGAGAATCAAGGGTGTGTACAGCGGCCGAAAGGCAGCAGTGAAAATCCGATAAATCCCATTATCAAAATAAATTTCGAAAACAAAACACAAAGACAGTGAAATAGAGAGCAATTCTTAAATAATTCACTCAGGGCATGTGATGCAACCGGGATTGACCACATCTACACCCAGAGCTGGTTGAGACATAAGGCTGGACACTTCAGGCTGATAGCATTGGTGAGTTTAGGTGAGCAAATGCACACCCTTTGAAGTCATACTGTATGGTACCTATTCCATGGGTCCCAACTCTTCAGGTTCAAGGGATTCTTCCTCCAGCTAAAACATGCATGTGAAACCCACAGTATGGTCCACCGTGTTATGGGGAAATGATTTAAAATGCATCTCAGTTTTCGTATCCTGGTCCTCGGGTTCACCATTCCAGATGATTTACTAACAGTCTCCCTGCTTGGAGAGTCAGTGCCTTTAACCTCCTGTTTGGCACAGCTTGCAATTTCTGTGCAAGATGAACAGGAATAGGGAGAACCAATGAGAGACTAGCTGTAGGTGTCTGCACAGGCAAATGTAACGCTCATTTCCCACCAGGAAGAGGAATTTACCAAAGGCTCAGCATGCCCTGCCCGAAACAGATTAGGGCCTGAAGCAATCCTGCGGTTTTGTGCCCAGTTCACAAGAAAGCGAGTTGAAGAAAGGAGCTCAGGGGCACTGTAATTCACAAACCTGCAGAGTTATAAATGACAGCTATCCTCCAAAAATATATTGAAGTAAGCCTGCGAAGGGGACTTGAAAGCGGGGCAGAATTTCAGGAAAACGATTGCAGGGGGTAGACTGGAATTGCCCTGAAAGCATAGGAAAAGAGGCAGAACGTCGACAATGATGCACTTGGCCAAAAAGGGCGTATGCGTTTTTTCCTGAATATATTCAGGAAAAAACGCATACGCCCTTTTTGGCCAACCAAGCAAGCCTGTAAAGGAAATCTGCACTACAATGAAGTCTCACTGCCCCCCGGGCAAGAGGGCCATCTGAAAAAAGTGTAAAATCCAGAAAGGTAGGACAGGATATGGAGAACAGGGAGCCTTGTTATGCTGATTGGCAGGATGTAAATTGCCAGCAGCCAGCCTGGAGAAGTGTATGGTGTTTCCTGAAACACATAAGAAACAAAGCAACACAGTCTATGGCACTTCCACTTATGGTCCTATAGCTTACGGAAATTAAAATCAAAAACAGACAGCCACCCCAATATTTGAGACGGCTGTGTTCACAAGAAGCTCGTCTACAGTAACAGGTAAATATCCCAGAAAGCAAAATATGGATAAAGAAGTTGTGGCACGTACGTACAATGCAATATCACTCAGCAATGAAATCTGTGTCATCAGGCCCGTAGCGGCATAGTGAGTGGATGCTGGTACGGTGATTCTACGTGAACTACGTCACACAGAAAAAGAAACATCATAAGATATCACTAATACACGGAATGTAAACTTGACTACACATGAACTGAATTACAAAACAGAACAGGGTCTCAAATTTAGAAAACCAACTAGTGCTTGCTTATGGGGAAAGGTGCCTTGGGGTGCTGCATAAAACAAGAGACTGAAATTAGCACAGATAACTTTCCATAAGCCAAATATGTAATAGACAAGACCTACTCCTTGCTCAACGAAATGGACCCAACACCACATATTCAACGCCTAGGAATATACCTGACTAGGAAGAATCTTAAAACCCATGGATATATATGTCTCCGTAAGAGAATCAAGCATGTGTACAGCGGCATAAACGCAGCAGTGAAAATCCGATAAATCCCATTATCAAAATAAATTTCAAAAAAAAATCATAAAGACAGTGAAATAGAGAGCAATTCTTAAATAATTCACTCAGGGCATGTGATGCAACCGGGATTTACCACATCTACACCCAGAGCTGGTTGAGACATAAGGCTGGACACTTCAGGCTGATAGCATTGGTGAGTTTCGGTGAGCAAATGCAGACCCTTTGAAGTCATACTGCATGGTACCCATTCCATGGGTCCCAACTCTCCAGGTTCAAGGGATTCTTCCTCCGGCTAAAACATGCATGGGAAACCCAGAGTATCGTCCACCTTGTGATTGGGAAACGATTTAAAATGTATCTCAGTTTTCGTATCCTGGTCCTCGGGTTCACCATTCCAAATGCTTTACAAACACTCTCCCTGCTTGGAGAGTCAGTGCCTTTAACCTCCTCTTTGGCGCAGCTTGCAATTTCTGTGCAAGATGAACAGGAATAGGGAGAACGAATAAGACACTAGCTCTAGGTGTGTGCACGGGCAAATGTAACGCTCATTTCCCACCAGGAAGAGGAATTAACCAAAGGCTCAGTGTGCCCTGCTGGAAACAGATTAGGGCGTGAAGCAATCCTGCGGTTTTGTGCCCAGCTCACAAGAAAGCGAGTTGAAGAAAGGAGCTCAGGGGCACTGTAATTCACAAACCTGCAGAGTTATAAATGACAGCTATCCTTCAAAAGTATATTGAAGTAAGCCTGCGAAGGGGACTTGAAAGTGGGGCAGAATTTCAGGAAAACGATTGCAGGGGGTAGACTGGAATTGCCCTGAAAGCATAGGAAAAGAGGCACAACGTCGACAATGATGCACTTGGCCAAAAAGGGCATATGCTTTTTTTCCTGAATATATTCAGGAAAAAACGCATATGCCCTTTTTGGCCAACCAAGCAAGCCTGTAAAGGAAATCTGCACTACAATGAAGTCTCACTGGCCCCTGGGCAAAAGGGCCATCTGAAAAAAGTGTAAAATCCAGAAAGGTAGGACAGGATATGGAGAACAGGGAGCCTTGTTATGCTGATTGGCAGGATGTAAATTGCCAGCAGCCAGCCTGGAGAAGTGTATGGTGTTTCCTGAAACACATAAGAAACAAAGCAACACAGTCTATGGCACTTCCACTTATGGTCCTATAGCTTACGGAAATTAAAATCAAAAACAGACAGCCACCCCAATATTTGGGACGGCTGTGTTCACAAGAAGCTCGTCTACAGTAACAGGTAAATATCCCAGAAAGCAAAATATGGATAAAGAAGTTGTGGCACGTACGTACAATGCAATATCACTCAGCAATGAAATCTGTGTCATCAGGCCCGTAGCGGCATAGTGAGTGGATGCAGGTACGGTGATTCTACGTGAACTACGTCACACAGAAAAAGAAACATCATAAGATATCACTAATACACGGAATGTAAACTTGACTACACATGAACTGAATTACAAAACAGAACAGGGTCTCAAATTTAGAAAACCAACTAGTGCTTGCTTATGGGGAAAGGTGCGTTGGGGTGCTTCATAAAACCAGAGACTGAAATTAGCACAGATAACTTTCCATAAGCCAAATATGTAATAGACAAGACCTACTCCTTGCTCAACGAAATGGACCCAACACCACATATTCAACGCCTAGGAATATACCTGACTAGGAAGAATCTTAAAACCCATGGATATATATGTCTCCGTAAGAGAATCAAGCGTGTGTACAGCGGCATAAACGCAGCAGTGAAAATCCGATAAATCCCATTATCAAAATAAATTTCAAAAAAAAATCATAAAGACAGTGAAATAGAGAGCAATTCTTAAATAATTCACTCAGGGCATGTGATGCAACCGGGATTTAACACATCTACACCCAGAGCTGGTTGAGACATAAGGCTGGACACTTCAGGCTGATAGCATTGGTGAGTTTCGGTGAGCAAATGCAGACCCTTTGAAGTCATACTGCATGGTACCCATTCCATGGGTCCCAACTCTCCAGGTTCAAGGGATTCTTCCTCCAGCTAAAACATGCATGGGAAACCAAGAGTATCGTCCACCATGTGATTGGGAAATGATTTAAAATGCATCTCAGTTTTCGTATCCTGGTCCTCGGGTTCACCATTCCAGATGCTTTACTAACACTCTCCCCGCTTGGAGAGTCAGTGCCTTTAACCTCCTCTTTGGCACAGCTTGCAATTTCTGTGCAAAATGAACAGGAATAGGGAGAACCAATGAGAGACTAGCTGTAGGTGTCTGCACGGGCAAATGTAACGCTCATTGCCCACCAGGAAGAGGAATTAAACAAAGGCTCAGTGTGCCCTGCTGGAAACAGATTAGGGCCTGAAGCAATCCTGCGGTTTTGTGCCCAGCTCACAAGAAAGCGAGTTGAAGAAAGGAGCTCAGGGGCACTGTAATTCACAAACCTGCAGAGTTATAAATGACAGCTTTCCTCCAAAAATATATTGAAGTAAGCCTGCGAAGGGGACTTGAAAGCGGGGCAGAATTTCAGGAAAACGATTGCAGGGGGTAGACTGGAATTGCCCTGAAAGCATAGGAAAAGAGGCAGAACGTCGACAATGATGCACTTGGCCAAAAAGGGCGTATGCGTTTTTTCCTGAATATATTCAGGAAAAAACGCATACGCACTTTTTGGCCAACCAAGCAAGCCTGTAAATGAAATCTGCACTACAATGAAGTCTCACTGCCCCCCTGGCAAAAGGGCCATCTGAAAAAAGTGTAAAATCCAGAAAGGTAGGACAGGATATGGAGAACAGGGAGCCTTGTTATGCTGATTGGCAGGATGTAAATTGCCAGCAGCCACCCTGGAGAAGTGTATGGTGTTTCCTGAAACACGAAAGAAACAAAGCAACACAGCCTATGGCACTTCCACTTATGGTCCTATAGCTTACGGAAATTAAAATCAAAAACAGACAGCCACCCCAATATTTGAGATGGCTGTGTTCACAAGAAGCTCGTCTACAGTATCAGGTAAATATCCCAGAAAGCAAAAAATGGATAAAGAACTTGTGGCACGTACGTACAATGCAATATCACTCAGCAATGAAATCTGTGTCATCAGGCCCATAGCGGCATAGTGAGTGGATGCAGGTACGGTGATTCTACGTGAACTACGTCACACAGAAAAAGAAACATCATAAGATATCACGAATACACGGAATGTAAACTTGACTACACATGAACTGAATTACAAAATAGAAAAGGGTCTCAAATTTAGAAAACCAACTAGTGCTTGCTTATGGGGAAAGGTGCCTTGGGGTGCTGCATAAAACCAGAGACTGAAATTAGCACAGATAACTTTCCATAAGCCCAATATGTAATAGACAAGACCTACTCCTTGCTCAACGAAATGGACCCAACACCACATATTCAACGCCTAGGAATATACCTGACTAGGAAGAATCTTAAAACCCATGGATATATATGTCTCCGTAAGAGAATCAAGGGTGTGTACAGCGGCCGAAAGGCAGCAGTGAAAATCCGATAAATCCCATTATCAAAATAAATTTCGAAAACAAAACACAAAGACAGTGAAATAGAGAGCAATTCTTAAATAATTCACTCAGGGCATGTGATGCAACCGGGATTGACCACATCTACACCCAGAGCTGGTTGAGACATAAGGCTGGACACTTCAGGCTGATAGCATTGGTGAGTTTAGGTGAGCAAATGCACACCCTTTGAAGTCATACTGTATGGTACCTATTCCATGGGTCCCAACTCTTCAGGTTCAAGGGATTCTTCCTCCAGCTAAAACATGCATGTGAAACCCACAGTATGGTCCACCGTGTTATGGGGAAATGATTTAAAATGCATCTCTGTTTTCGTATCCTGGTCCTCGGGTTCACCATTCCAGATGATTTACTAACAGTCTCCCTGCTTGGAGAGTCAGTGCCTTTAACCTCCTGTTTGGCACAGCTTGCAATTTCTGTGCAAGATGAACAGGAATAGGGAGAACCAATGAGAGACTAGCTGTAGGTGTCTGCACGGGCAAATGTAACGCTCATTTCCCACCAGGAAGAGGAATTTACCAAAGGCTCAGCATGCCCTGCCCGAAACAGATTAGGGCCTGAAGCAATCCTGCGGTTTTGTGCCCAGTTCACAAGAAAGCGAGTTGAAGAAAGGAGCTCAGGGGCACTGTAATTCACAAACCTGCAGAGTTATAAATGACAGCTATCCTCCAAAAATATATTGAAGTAAGCCTGCGAAGGGGACTTGAAAGCGGGGCAGAATTTCAGGAAAACGATTGCAGGGGGTAGACTGGAATTGCCCTGAAAGCATAGGAAAAGAGGCAGAACGTCGACAATGATGCACTTGGCCAAAAAGGGCGTATGCGTTTTTTCCTGAATATATTCAGGAAAAAACGCATACGCCCTTTTTGGCCAACCAAGCAAGCCTGTAAAGGAAATCTGCACTACAATGAAGTCTCACTGCCCCCCGGGCAAGAGGGCCATCTGAAAAAAGTGTAAAATCCAGAAAGGTAGGACAGGATATGGAGAACAGGGAGCCTTGTTATGCTGATTGGCAGGATGTAAATTGCCAGCAGCCAGCCTGGAGAAGTGTATGGTGTTTCCTGAAACACATAAGAAACAAAGCAACACAGTCTATGGCACTTCCACTTATGGTCCTATAGCTTACGGAAATTAAAATCAAAAACAGACAGCCACCCCAATATTTGGGACGGCTGTGTTCACAAGAAGCTCGTCTACAGTAACAGGTAAATATCCCAGAAAGCAAAATATGGATAAAGAAGTTGTGGCACGTACGTACAATGCAATATCACTCAGCAATGAAATCTGTGTCATCAGGCCCGTAGCGGCATAGTGAGTGGATGCAGGTACAGTGATTCTACGTGAACTACGTCACACAGAAAAAGAAACATCATAAGATATCACTAATACACGGAATGTAAACTTGACTACACATGAACTGAATTACAAAACAGAACAGGGTCTCAAATTTAGAAAACCAACTAGTGCTTGCTTATGGGGAAAGGTGCGTTGGGGTGCTTCATAAAACCAGAGACTGAAATTAGCACAGATAACTTTCCATAAGCCAAATATGTAATAGACAAGACCTACTCCTTGCTCAACGAAATGGACCCAACACCACATATTCAACGCCTAGGAATATACCTGACTAGGAAGAATCTTAAAACCCATGGATATATATGTCTCCGTAAGAGAATCAAGCGTGTGTACAGCGGCATAAACGCAGCAGTGAAAATCCGATAAATCCCATTATCAAAATAAATTTCAAAAAAAAATCATAAAGACAGTGAAATAGAGAGCAATTCTTAAATAATTCACTCAGGGCATGTGATGCAACCGGGATTTAACACATCTACACCCAGAGCTGGTTGAGACATAAGGCTGGACACTTCAGGCTGATAGCATTGGTGAGTTTCGGTGAGCAAATGCAGACCCTTTGAAGTCATACTGCATGGTACCCATTCCATGGGTCCCAACTCTCCAGGTTCAAGGGATTCTTCCTCCAGCTAAAACATGCATGGGAAACCAAGAGTATCGTCCACCATGTGATTGGGAAATGATTTAAAATGCATCTCAGTTTTCGTATCCTGGTCCTCGGGTTCACCATTCCAGATGCTTTACTAACACTCTCCCCGCTTGGAGAGTCAGTGCCTTTAACCTCCTCTTTGGCACAGCTTGCAATTTCTGTGCAAAATGAACAGGAATAGGGAGAACCAATGAGAGACTAGCTGTAGGTGTCTGCACGGGCAAATGTAACGCTCATTGCCCACCAGGAAGAGGAATTAAACAAAGGCTCAGTGTGCCCTGCTGGAAACAGATTAGGGCCTGAAGCAATCCTGCGGTTTTGTGCCCAGCTCACAAGAAAGCGAGTTGAAGAAAGGAGCTCAGGGGCACTGTAATTCACAAACCTGCAGAGTTATAAATGACAGCTTTCCTCCAAAAATATATTGAAGTAAGCCTGCGAAGGGGACTTGAAAGCGGGGCAGAATTTCAGGAAAACGATTGCAGGGGGTAGACTGGAATTGCCCTGAAAGCATAGGAAAAGAGGCAGAACGTCGACAATGATGCACTTGGCCAAAAAGGGCGTATGCGTTTTTTCCTGAATATATTCAGGAAAAAACGCATACGCACTTTTTGGCCAACCAAGCAAGCCTGTAAATGAAATCTGCACTACAATGAAGTCTCACTGCCCCCCTGGCAAAAGGGCCATCTGAAAAAAGTGTAAAATCCAGAAAGGTAGGACAGGATATGGAGAACAGGGAGCCTTGTTATGCTGATTGGCAGGATGTAAATTGCCAGCAGCCACCCTGGAGAAGTGTATGGTGTTTCCTGAAACACGAAAGAAACAAAGCAACACAGCCTATGGCACTTCCACTTATGGTCCTATAGCTTACGGAAATTAAAATCAAAAACAGACAGCCACCCCAATATTTGAGATGGCTGTGTTCACAAGAAGCTCGTCTACAGTATCAGGTAAATATCCCAGAAAGCAAAAAATGGATAAAGAACTTGTGGCACGTACGTACAATGCAATATCACTCAGCAATGAAATCTGTGTCATCAGGCCCATAGCGGCATAGTGAGTGGATGCAGGTACGGTGATTCTACGTGAACTACGTCACACAGAAAAAGAAACATCATAAGATATCACGAATACACGGAATGTAAACTTGACTACACATGAACTGAATTACAAAATAGAAAAGGGTCTCAAATTTAGAAAACCAACTAGTGCTTGCTTATGGGGAAAGGTGCCTTGGGGTGCTGCATAAAACCAGAGACTGAAATTAGCACAGATAACTTTCCATAAGCCCAATATGTAATAGACAAGACCTACTCCTTGCTCAACGAAATGGACCCAACACCACATATTCAACGCCTAGGAATATACCTGACTAGGAAGAATCTTAAAACCCATGGATATATATGTCTCCGTAAGAGAATCAAGGGTGTGTACAGCGGCCGAAAGGCAGCAGTGAAAATCCGATAAATCCCATTATCAAAATAAATTTCGAAAACAAAACACAAAGACAGTGAAATAGAGAGCAATTCTTAAATAATTCACTCAGGGCATGTGATGCAACCGGGATTGACCACATCTACACCCAGAGCTGGTTGAGACATAAGGCTGGACACTTCAGGCTGATAGCATTGGTGAGTTTAGGTGAGCAAATGCACACCCTTTGAAGTCATACTGTATGGTACCTATTCCATGGGTCCCAACTCTTCAGGTTCAAGGGATTCTTCCTCCAGCTAAAACATGCATGTGAAACCCACAGTATGGTCCACCGTGTTATGGGGAAATGATTTAAAATGCATCTCTGTTTTCGTATCCTGGTCCTCGGGTTCACCATTCCAGATGATTTACTAACAGTCTCCCTGCTTGGAGAGTCAGTGCCTTTAACCTCCTGTTTGGCACAGCTTGCAATTTCTGTGCAAGATGAACAGGAATAGGGAGAACCAATGAGAGACTAGCTGTAGGTGTCTGCACGGGCAAATGTAACGCTCATTTCCCACCAGGAAGAGGAATTTACCAAAGGCTCAGCATGCCCTGCCCGAAACAGATTAGGGCCTGAAGCAATCCTGCGGTTTTGTGCCCAGTTCACAAGAAAGCGAGTTGAAGAAAGGAGCTCAGGGGCACTGTAATTCACAAACCTGCAGAGTTATAAATGACAGCTATCCTCCAAAAATATATTGAAGTAAGCCTGCGAAGGGGACTTGAAAGCGGGGCAGAATTTCAGGAAAACGATTGCAGGGGGTAGACTGGAATTGCCCTGAAAGCATAGGAAAAGAGGCAGAACGTCGACAATGATGCACTTGGCCAAAAAGGGCGTATGCGTTTTTTCCTGAATATATTCAGGAAAAAACGCATACGCCCTTTTTGGCCAACCAAGCAAGCCTGTAAAGGAAATCTGCACTACAATGAAGTCTCACTGCCCCCCGGGCAAGAGGGCCATCTGAAAAAAGTGTAAAATCCAGAAAGGTAGGACAGGATATGGAGAACAGGGAGCCTTGTTATGCTGATTGGCAGGATGTAAATTGCCAGCAGCCAGCCTGGAGAAGTGTATGGTGTTTCCTGAAACACATAAGAAACAAAGCAACACAGTCTATGGCACTTCCACTTATGGTCCTATAGCTTACGGAAATTAAAATCAAAAACAGACAGCCACCCCAATATTTGGGACGGCTGTGTTCACAAGAAGCTCGTCTACAGTAACAGGTAAATATCCCAGAAAGCAAAATATGGATAAAGAAGTTGTGGCACGTACGTACAATGCAATATCACTCAGCAATGAAATCTGTGTCATCAGGCCCATAGCGGCATAGTGAGTGGATGCAGGTACGGTGATTCTACGTGAACTACGTCACACAGAAAAAGAAACATCATAAGATATCACTAATACACGGAATGTAAACTTGACTACACATGAACTGAATTACAAAACAGAACAGGGTCTCAAATTTAGAAAACCAACTAGTGCTTGCTTATGGGGAAAGGTGCGTTGGGGTGCTTCATAAAACCAGAGACTGAAATTAGCACAGATAACTTTCCATAAGCCAAATATGTAATAGACAATACCTACTCCTTGCTCAACGAAATGGACCCAACACCACATATTCAACGCCTAGGAATATACCTGACTAGGAAGAATCTTAAAACCCATGGATATATATGTCTCCGTAAGAGAATCAAGCGTGTGTACAGCGGCATAAACGCAGCAGTGAAAATCCGATAAATCCCATTATCAAAATAAATTTCAAAAAAAAATCATAAAGACAGTGAAATAGAGAGCAATTCTTAAATAATTCACTCAGGGCATGTGATGCAACCGGGATTTAACACATCTACACCCAGAGCTGGTTGAGACATAAGGCTGGACACTTCAGGCTGATAGCATTGGTGAGTTTCGGTGAGCAAATGCAGACCCTTTGAAGTCATACTGCATGGTACCCATTCAATGGGTCCCAACTCTCCAGGTTCAAGGGATTCTTCCTCCAGCTAAAACATGCATGGGAAACCAAGAGTATCGTCCACCATGTGATTGGGAAATGATTTAAAATGCATCTCAGTTTTCGTATCCTGGTCCTCGGGTTCACCATTCCAGATGCTTTACTAACACTCTCCCCGCTTGGAGAGTCAGTGCCTTTAACCTCCTCTTTGGCACAGCTTGCAATTTCTGTGCAAAATGAACAGGAATAGGGAGAACCAATGAGAGACTAGCTGTAGGTGTCTGCACGGGCAAATGTAACGCTCATTGCCCACCAGGAAGAGGAATTAAACAAAGGCTCAGTGTGCCCTGCTGGAAACAGATTAGGGCCTGAAGCAATCCTGCGGTTTTGTGCCCAGCTCACAAGAAAGCGTGTTGAAGAAAGGAGCTCAGGGGCACTGTAATTCACAAACCTGCAGAGTTATAAATGACAGCTTTCCTCCAAAAATATATTGAAGTAAGCCTGCGAAGGGGACTTGAAAGCGGGGCAGAATTTCAGGAAAACGATTGC
The DNA here is from genome assembly GCF_963924675.1 of Phocoena phocoena. Taxonomy (NCBI): domain Eukaryota; kingdom Metazoa; phylum Chordata; class Mammalia; order Artiodactyla; family Phocoenidae; genus Phocoena; species Phocoena phocoena. Next base: position 75,473 of record NW_027077430.1, read on the forward strand.
AGGGGGTAGACTGGAATTGCCCTGAAAGCATAGGAAAAGGGGCAGAACGTCGACAATGATGCACTTGGCCAAAAAGGGCGTATGCGTTTTTTCCTGAATATATTCAGGAAAAAACGCATACGCCCTTTTTGGCCAACCAAGCAAGCCTGTAAATGAAATCTGCACTACAATGAAGTCTCACTGCCCCCCTGGCAAAAGGGCCATCTGAAAAAAGTGTAAAATCCAGAAAGGTAGGACAGGATATGGAGAACAGGGAGCCTTGTTATGCTGATTGGCAGGATGTAAATTGCCAGCAGCCACCCTGGAGAAGTGTATGGTGTTTCCTGAAACACGAAAGAAACAAAGCAACACAGCCTATGGCACTTCCACTTATGGTCCTATAGCTTACGGAAATTAAAATCAAAAACAGACAGCCACCCCAATATTTGAGATGGCTGTGTTCACAAGAAGCTCGTCTACAGTATCAGGTAAATATCCCAGAAAGCAAAAAATGGATAAAGAACTTGTGGCACGTACGTACAATGCAATATCACTCAGCAATGAAATCTGTGTCATCAGGCCCATAGCGGCATAGTGAGTGGATGCAGGTACGGTGATTCTACGTGAACTACGTCACACAGAAAAAGAAACATCATAAGATATCACGAATACACGGAATGTAAACTTGACTACACATGAACTGAATTACAAAATAGAAAAGGGTCTCAAATTTAGAAAACCAACTAGTGCTTGCTTATGGGGAAAGGTGCCTTGGGGTGCTGCATAAAACCAGAGACTGAAATTAGCACAGATAACTTTCCATAAGCCCAATATGTAATAGACAAGACCTACTCCTTGCTCAACGAAATGGACCCAACACCACATATTCAACGCCTAGGAATATACCTGACTAGGAAGAATCTTAAAACCCATGGATATATATGTCTCCATAAGAGAATCAAGGGTGTGTACAGCGGCCGAAAGGCAGCAGTGAAAATCCGATAAATCCCATTATCAAAATAAATTTTGAAAACAAAACACAAAGACAGTGAAATAGAGAGCAATTCTTAAATAATTCACTCAGGGCATGTGATGCAACCGGGATTGACCACATCTACACCCAGAGCTGGTTGAGACATAAGGCTGGACACTTCAGGCTGATAGCATTGGTGAGTTTAGGTGAGCAAATGCACACCCTTTGAAGTCATACTGTATGGTACCTATTCCATGGGTCCCAACTCTTCAGGTTCAAGGGATTCTTCCTCCAGCTAAAACATGCATGTGAAACCCACAGTATGGTCCACCGTGTTATGGGGAAATGATTTAAAATGCATCTCAGTTTTCGTATCCTGGTCCTCGGGTTCACCATTCCAGATGATTTACTAACAGTCTCCCTGCTTGGAGAGTCAGTGCCTTTAACCTCCTGTTGGGCACAGCTTGCAATTTCTGTGCAAGATGAACAGGAATAGGGAGAACCAATGAGAGACTAGCTGTAGGTGTCTGCACGGGCAAATGTAACGCTCATTTCCCACCAGGAAGAGGAATTTACCAAAGGCTCAGCATGCCCTGCCCGAAACAGATTAGGGCCTGAAGCAATCCTGCGGTTTTGTGCCCAGTTCACAAGAAAGCGAGTTGAAGAAAGGAGCTCAGGGGCACTGTAATTCACAAACCTGCAGAGTTATAAATGACAGCTATCCTCCAAAAATATATTGAAGTAAGCCTGCGAAGGGGACTTGAAAGCGGGGCAGAATTTCTGGAAAACGATTGCAGGGGGTAGACTGGAATTGCCCTGAAAGCATAGGAAAAGAGGCAGAACGTCGACAATGATGGACTTGGCCAAAAAGGGCGTATGCGTTTTTTCCTGAATATATTCAGGAAAAAACGCATACGCCCTTTTTGGCCAACCAAGCAAGCCTGTAAAGGAAATCTGCACTACAATGAAGTCTCACTGCCCCCCGGGCAAGAGGGCCATCTGAAAAAAGTGTAAAATCCAGAAAGGTAGGACAGGATATGGAGAACAGGGAGCCTTGTTATGCTGATTGGCAGGATGTAAATTGCCAGCAGCCAGCCTGGAGAAGTGTATGGTGTTTCCTGAAACACATAAGAAACAAAGCAACACAGTCTATGGCACTTCCACTTATGGTCCTATAGCTTACGGAAATTAAAATCAAAAACAGACAGCCACCCCAATATTTGGGACGGCTGTGTTCACAAGAAGCTCGTCTACAGTAACAGGTAAATATCCCAGAAAGCAAAATATGGATAAAGAAGTTGTGGCACGTACGTACAATGCAATATCACTCAGCAATGAAATCTGTGTCATCAGGCCCGTAGCGGCATAGTGAGTGGATGCAGGTACGGTGATTCTACGTGAACTACGTCACACAGAAAAAGAAACATCATAAGATATCACTAATACACGGAATGTAAACTTGACTACACATGAACTGAATTACAAAACAGAACAGGGTCTCAAATTTAGAAAACCAACTAGTGCTTGCTTATGGGGAAAGGTGCGTTGGGGTGCTTCATAAAACCAGAGACTGAAATCAGCACAGATAACTTTCCATAAGCCAAATATATAATAGACAAGACCTACTCCTTGCTCAACGAAATGGACCCAACACCACATATTCAACGCCTAGGAATATACCTGACTAGGAAGAATATTAAAACCCATGGATATATATGTCTCCATAAGAGAATCAAGCGTGTGTACAGCGGCATAAACGCAGCAGTAAAATCCGATAAATCCCATTATCAAAATAAATTTCAAAAAAAAATCATAAAGACAGTGAAATAGAGAGCAATTCTTAAATAATTCACTCAGGGCATGTGATGCAACCGGGATTTACCACATCTACACCCAGAGCTGGTTGAGATATAAGGCTGGACACTTCAGGCTGATAGCATTGGTGAGTTTCGGTGAGCAAATGCAGACCCTTTGAAGTCATACTGCATGGTACCCATTCCATGGGTCCCAACTCTCCAGGTTCAAGGGATTCTTCCTCCAGCTAAAACATGCATGGGAAACCAAGAGTATCGTCCACCATGTGATTGGGAAATGATTTAAAATGCATCTCAGTTTTCGTATCCTGGTCCTCGGGTTCACCATTCCAGATGCTTTACTAACACTCTCCCCGCTTGGAGAGTCAGTGCCTTTAACCTCCTCTTTGGCACAGCTTGCAATTTCTGTGCAAAATGAACAGGAATACGGAGAACCAATGAGAGACTAGCTGTAGGTGTCTGCACGGGCAAATGTAACGCTCATTTCCCACCAGGAAGAGGAATTAACCAAAGGCTCAGCGTGCCCTGCCGGAAACAGATTAGGGCCTGAAGCAATCCTGCGGTTTTGTGCCCAGCTCACAAGAAAGCGAGTTGAAGAAAGGAGCTCAGGGGCACTGTAATTCACAAACCTGCAGAGTTATAAATGACAGCTTTCCTCCAAAAATATATTGAAGTAAGCCTGCGAAGGGGACTTGAAAGCGGGGCAGAATTTCAGGAAAACGATTGCAGGGGGTAGACTGGAATTGCCCTGAAAGCATAGGAAAAGAGGCAGAACGTCGACAATGATGCACTTGGCCAAAAAGGGCGTATGCGTTTTTTCCTGAATATATTCAGGAAAAAACGCATACGCCCTTTTTGGCCAACCAAGCAAGCCTGTAAAGGAAATCTGCACTACAATGAAGTCTCACTGCCCCCCGGGCAAGAGGGCCATCTGAAAAAAGTGTAAAATCCAGAAAGGTAGGACAGGATATGGAGAACAGGGAGCCTTGTTATGCTGATTGGCAGGATGTAAATTGCCAGCAGCCAGCCTGGAGAAGTGTATGGTGTTTCCTGAAACACGAAAGAAACAAAGCAACACAGCCTATGGCACTTCCACTTATGGTCCTATAGCTTACGGAAATTAAAATCAAAAACAGACAGCCACCCCAATATTTGAGACGGCTGTGTTCACAAGAAGCTCGTCTACAGTATCAGGTAAATATCCCAGAAAGCAAAAAATGGATAAAGAACTTGTGGCACGTACGTACAATGCAATATCACTCAGCAATGAAATCTGTGTCATCAGGCCCGTAGCGGCATAGTGAGTGGATGCAGGTACGGTGATTCTACGTGAACTACGTCACACAGAAAAAGAAACATCATAAGATATCACGAATACACGGAATGTAAACTTGACTACACATGAACTGAATTACAAAATAGAAAAGGGTCTCAAATTTAGAAAACCAACTAGTGCTTGCTTATGGGGAAAGGTGCCTTGGGGTGCTGCATAAAACCAGAGACTGAAATTAGCACAGAAAACTTTCCATAAGCCCAATATGTAATAGACAAGACCTACTCCTTGCTCAACGAAATGGACCCAACACCACATATTCAACGCCTAGGAATATACCTGACTAGGAAGAATCTTAAAACCCATGGATATATATGTCTCCGTAAGAGAATCAAGGGTGTGTACAGCGGCCGAAAGGCAGCAGTGAAAATCCGATAAATCCCATTATCAAAATAAATTTCGAAAACAAAACACAAAGACAGTGAAATAGAGAGCAATTCTTAAATAATTCACTCAGGGCATGTGATGCAACCGGGATTGACCACATCTACACCCAGAGCTGGTTGAGACATAAGGCTGGACACTTCAGGCTGATAGCATTGGTGAGTTTAGGTGAGCAAATGCACACCCTTTGAAGTCATACTGTATGGTACCTATTCCATGGGTCCCAACTCTTCAGGTTCAAGGGATTCTTCCTCCAGCTAAAACATGCATGTGAAACCCACAGTATGGTCCACCGTGTTATGGGGAAATGATTTAAAATGCATCTCAGTTTTCGTATCCTGGTCCTCGGGTTCACCATTCCAGATGATTTACTAACAGTCTCCCTGCTTGGAGAGTCAGTGCCTTTAACCTCCTGTTTGGCACAGCTTGCAATTTCTGTGCAAGATGATCAGGAATAGGGAGAACCAATGAGAGACTAGCTGTAGGTGTCTGCACGGGCAAATGTAACGCTCATTTCCCACCAGGAAGAGGAATTTACCAAAGGCTCAGCATGCCCTGCCCGAAACAGATTAGGGCCTGAAGCAATCCTGCGGTTTTGTGCCCAGTTCACAAGAAAGCGAGTTGAAGAAAGGAGCTCAGGGGCACTGTAATTCACAAACCTGCAGAGTTATAAATGACAGCTATCCTCCAAAAATATATTGAAGTAAGCCTGCGAAGGGGACTTGAAAGCGGGGCAGAATTTCAGGAAAACGATTGCAGGGGGTAGACTGGAATTGCCCTGAAAGCATAGGAAAAGAGGCAGAACGTCGACAATGATGCACTTGGCCAAAAAGGGCGTATGCGTTTTTTCCTGAATATATTCAGGAAAAAACGCATACGCCCTTTTTGGCCAACCAAGCAAGCCTGTAAATGAAATCTGCACTACAATGAAGTCTCACTGCCCCCCGGGCAAGAGGGCCATCTGAAAAAAGTGTAAAATCCAGAAAGGTAGGACAGGATATGGAGAACAGGGAGCCTTGTTATGCTGATTGGCAGGATGTAAATTGCCAGCAGCCAGCCTGGAGAAGTGTATGGTGTTTCCTGAAACACATAAGAAACAAAGCAACACAGCCTATGGCACTTCCACTTATGGTCCTATAGCTTACGGAAATTAAAATCAAAAACAGACAGCCACCCCAATATTTGGGACGGCTGTGTTCACAAGAAGCTCGTCTACAGTAACAGGTAAATATCCCAGAAAGCAAAATATGGATAAAGAAGTTGTGGCACGTACGTACAATGCAATATCACTCAGCAATGAAATCTGTGTCATCAGGCCCGTAGCGGCATAGTGAGTGGATGCAGGTACGGTGATTCTACGTGAACTACGTCACACAGAAAAAGAAACATCATAAGATATCACTAATACACGGAATGTAAACTTGACTACACATGAACTGAATTACAAAACAGAACAGGGTCTCAAATTTAGAAAACCAACTAGTGCTTGCTTATGGGGAAAGGTGCGTTGGGGTGCTTCATAAAACCAGAGACTGAAATTAGCACAGATAACTTTCCATAAGCCAAATATGTAATAGACAAGACCTACTCCTTGCTCAACGAAATGGACCCAACACCACATATTCAACGCCTAGGAATATACCTGACTAGGAAGAATCTTAAAACCCATGGATATATATGTCTCCGTAAGAGAATCAAGCGTGTGTACAGCGGCATAAACGCAGCAGTGAAAATCCGATAAATCCCATTATCAAAATAAATTTCAAAAAAAAATCATAAAGACAGTGAAATAGAGAGCAATTCTTAAATAATTCACTCAGGGCATGTGATGCAACCGGGATTGACCACATCTACACCCAGAGCTGGTTGAGACATAAGGCTGGACACTTCAGGCTGATAGCATTGGTGAGTTTAGGTGAGCAAATGCACACCCTTTGAAGTCATACTGTATGGTACCTATTCCATGGGTCCCAACTCTTCAGGTTCAAGGGATTCTTCCTCCAGCTAAAACATGCATGTGAAACCCACAGTATGGTCCACCGTGTTATGGGGAAATGATTTAAAATGCATCTCAGTTTTCGTATCCTGGTCCTCGGGTTCACCATTCCAGATGATTTACTAACAGTCTCCCTGCTTGGAGAGTCAGTGCCTTTAACCTCCTGTTTGGCACAGCTTGCAATTTCTGTGCAAGATGATCAGGAATAGGGAGAACCAATGAGAGACTAGCTGTAGGTGTCTGCACGGGCAAATGTAACGCTCATTTCCCACCAGGAAGAGGAATTTACCAAAGGCTCAGCATGCCCTGCCCGAAACAGATTAGGGCCTGAAGCAATCCTGCGGTTTTGTGCCCAGTTCACAAGAAAGCGAGTTGAAGAAAGGAGCTCAGGGGCACTGTAATTCACAAACCTGCAGAGTTATAAATGACAGCTATCCTCCAAAAATATATTGAAGTAAGCCTGCGAAGGGGACTTGAAAGCGGGGCAGAATTTCAGGAAAACGATTGCAGGGGGTAGACTGGAATTGCCCTGAAAGCATAGGAAAAGAGGCAGAACGTCGACAATGATGCACTTGGCCAAAAAGGGCGTATGCGTTTTTTCCTGAATATATTCAGGAAAAAACGCATACGCCCTTTTTGGCCAACCAAGCAAGCCTGTAAAGGAAATCTGCACTACAATGAAGTCTCACTGCCCCCCGGGCAAGAGGGCCATCTGAAAAAAGTGTAAAATCCAGAAAGGTAGGACAGGATATGGAGAACAGGGAGCCTTGTTATGCTGATTGGCAGGATGTAAATTGCCAGCAGCCAGCCTGGAGAAGTGTATGGTGTTTCCTGAAACACATAAGAAACAAAGCAACACAGTCTATGGCACTTCCACTTATGGTCCTATAGCTTACGGAAATTAAAATCAAAAACAGACAGCCACCCCAATATTTGGGACGGCTGTGTTCACAAGAAGCTCGTCTACAGTAACAGGTAAATATCCCAGAAAGCAAAATATGGATAAAGAAGTTGTGGCACGTACGTACAATGCAATATCACTCAGCAATGAAATCTGTGTCATCAGGCCCGTAGCGGCATAGTGAGTGGATGCAGGTACGGTGATTCTACGTGAACTACGTCACACAGAAAAAGAAACATCATAAGATATCACTAATACACGGAATGTAAACTTGACTACACATGAACTGAATTACAAAACAGAACAGGGTCTCAAATTTAGAAAACCAACTAGTGCTTGCTTATGGGGAAAGGTGCGTTGGGGTGCTTCATAAAACCAGAGACTGAAATTAGCACAGATAACTTTCCATAAGCCAAATATGTAATAGACAAGACCTACTCCTTGCTCAACGAAATGGACCCAACACCACATATTCAACGCCTAGGAATATACCTGACTAGGAAGAATCTTAAAACCCATGGATATATATGTCTCCGTAAGAGAATCAAGCGTGTGTACAGCGGCATAAACGCAGCAGTGAAAATCCGATAAATCCCATTATCAAAATAAATTTCAAAAAAAAATCATAAAGACAGTGAAATAGAGAGCAATTCTTAAATAATTCACTCAGGGCATGTGATGCAACCGGGATTGACCACATCTACACCCAGAGCTGGTTGAGACATAAGGCTGGACACTTCAGGCTGATAGCATTGGTGAGTTTAGGTGAGCAAATGCACACCCTTTGAAGTCATACTGTATGGTACCTATTCCATGGGTCCCAACTCTTCAGGTTCAAGGGATTCTTCCTCCAGCTAAAACATGCATGTGAAACCCACAGTATGGTCCACCGTGTTATGGGGAAATGATTTAAAATGCATCTCAGTTTTCGTATCCTGGTCCTCGGGTTCACCATTCCAGATGCTTTACTAACACTCTCCCCGCTTGGAGAGTCAGTGCCTTTAACCTCCTCTTTGGCACAGCTTGCAATTTCTGTGCAAAATGAACAGGAATAGGGAGAACCAATGAGAGACTAGCTGTAGGTGTCTGCACGGGCAAATGTAACGCTCATTGCCCACCAGGAAGAGGAATTAAACAAAGGCTCAGTGTGCCCTGCTGGAAACAGATTAGGGCCTGAAGCAATCCTGCGGTTTTGTGCCCAGCTCACAAGAAAGCGAGTTGAAGAAAGGAGCTCAGGGGCACTGTAATTCACAAACCTGCAGAGTTATAAATGACAGCTTTCCTCCAAAAATATATTGAAGTAAGCCTGCGAAGGGGACTTGAAAGCGGGGCAGAATTTCAGGAAAACGATTGCAGGGGGTAGACTGGAATTGCCCTGAAAGCATAGGAAAAGAGGCAGAACGTCGACAATGATGCACTTGGCCAAAAAGGGCGTATGCGTTTTTTCCTGAATATATTCAGGAAAAAACGCATACGCCCTTTTTGGCCAACCAAGCAAGCCTGTAAATGAAATCTGCACTACAATGAAGTCTCACTGCCCCCCTGGCAAAAGGGCCATCTGAAAAAAGTGTAAAATCCAGAAAGGTAGGACAGGATATGGAGAACAGGGAGCCTTGTTATGCTGATTGGCAGGATGTAAATTGCCAGCAGCCACCCTGGAGAAGTGTATGGTGTTTCCTGAAACACGAAAGAAACAAAGCAACACAGCCTATGGCACTTCCACTTATGGTCCTATAGCTTACGGAAATTAACATCAAAAACAGACAGCCACCCCAATATTTGAGACGGCTGTGTTCACAAGAAGCTCGTCTACAGTATCAGGTAAATATCCCAGAAAGCAAAAAATGGATAAAGAACTTGTGGCACGTACGTACAATGCAATATCACTCAGCAATGAAATCTGTGTCATCAGGCCCATAGCGGCATAGTGAGTGGATGCAGGTACGGTGATTCTACGTGAACTACGTCACACAGAAAAAGAAACATCATAAGATATCACGAATACACGGAATGTAAACTTGACTACACATGAACTGAATTACAAAATAGAAAAGGGTCTCAAATTTAGAAAACCAACTAGTGCTTGCTTATGGGGAAAGGTGCCTTGGGGTGCTGCATAAAACCAGAGACTGAAATTAGCACAGATAACTTTCCATAAGCCCAATATGTAATAGACAAGACCTACTCCTTGCTCAACGAAATGGACCCAACACCACATATTCAACGCCTAGGAATATACCTGACTAGGAAGAATCTTAAAACCCATGGATATATATGTCTCCGTAAGAGAATCAAGGGTGTGTACAGCGGCCGAAAGGCAGCAGTGAAAATCCGATAAATCCCATTATCAAAATAAATTTCGAAAACAAAACACAAAGACAGTGAAATAGAGAGCAATTCTTAAATAATTCACTCAGGGCATGTGATGCAACCGGGATTGACCACATCTACACCCAGAGCTGGTTGAGACATAAGGCTGGACACTTCAGGCTGATGGCATTGGTGAGTTTAGGTGAGAAAATGCACACCCTTTGAAGTCATACTGTATGGTACCTATTCCATGGGTCCCAACTCTTCAGGTTCAAGGGATTCTTCCTCCAGCTAAAACATGCATGTGAAACCCACAGTATGGTCCACCGTGTTATGGGGAAATGATTTAAAATGCATCTCAGTTTTCGTATCCTGGTCCTCGGGTTCACCATTCCAGATTATTTACTAACAGTCTCCCTGCTTGGAGAGTCAGTGCCTTTAACCTCCTGTTTGGCACAGCTTGCAATTTCTGTGCAAGATGATCAGGAATAGGGAGAACCAATGAGAGACTAGCTGTAGGTGTCTGCACGGGCAAATGTAACGCTCATTTCCCACCAGGAAGAGGAATTTACCAAAGGCTCAGCATGCCCTGCCCGAAACAGATTAGGGCCTGAAGCAATCCTGCGGTTTTGTGCCCAGTTCACAAGAAAGCGAGTTGAAGAAAGGAGCTCAGGGGCACTGTAATTCACAAACCTGCAGAGTTATAAATGACAGCTATCCTCCAAAAATATATTGAAGTAAGCCTGCGAAGGGGACTTGAAAGCGGGGCAGAATTTCAGGAAAACGATTGCAGGGGGTAGACTGGAATTGCCCTGAAAGCATAGGAAAAGAGGCAGAACGTCGACAATGATGCACTTGGCCAAAAAGGGCGTATGCGTTTTTTCCTGAATATATTCAGGAAAAAACGCATACGCCCTTTTTGGCCAACCAAGCAAGCCTGTAAAGGAAATCTGCACTACAATGAAGTCTCACTGCCCCCCGGGCAAGAGGGCCATCTGAAAAAAGTGTAAAATCCAGAAAGGTAGGACAGGATATGGAGAACAGGGAGCCTTGTTATGCTGATTGGCAGGATGTAAATTGCCAGCAGCCAGGCTGGAGAAGTGTATGGTGTTTCCTGAAACACATAAGAAACAAAGCAACACAGTCTATGGCACTTCCACTTATGGTCCTATAGCTTACGGAAATTAAAATCAAAAACAGACAGCCACCCCAATATTTGGGACGGCTGTGTTCACAAGAAGCTCGTCTACAGTAACAGGTAAATATCCCAGAAAGCAAAATATGGATAAAGAAGTTGTGGCACGTACGTACAATGCAATATCACTCAGCAATGAAATCTGTGTCATCAGGCCCGTAGCGGCATAGTGAGTGGATGCAGGTACGGTGATTCTACGTGAACTACGTCACACAGAAAAAGAAACATCATAAGATATCACTAATACACGGAATGTAAACTTGACTACACATGAACTGAATTACAAAACAGAACAGGGTCTCAAATTTAGAAAACCAACTAGTGCTTGCTTATGGGGAAAGGTGCGTTGGGGTGCTTCATAAAACCAGAGACTGAAATTAGCACAGATAACTTTCCATAAGCCAAATATGTAATAGACAAGACCTACTCCTTGCTCAACGAAATGGACCCAACACCACATATTCAACGCCTAGGAATATACCTGACTAGGAAGAATCTTAAAACCCATGGATATATATGTCTCCGTAAGAGAATCAAGCGTGTGTACAGCGGCATAAACACAGCAGTGAAAATCCGATAAATCCCATTATCAAAATAAATTTCAAAAAAAAATCATAAAGACAGTGAAATAGAGAGCAATTCTTAAATAATTCACTCAGGGCATGTGATGCAACCGGGATTGACCACATCTACACCCAGAGCTGGTTGAGACATAAGGCTGGACACTTCAGGCTGATAGCATTGGTGAGTTTAGGTGAGCAAATGCACACCCTTTGAAGTCATACTGTATGGTACCTATTCCATGGGTCCCAACTCTTCAGGTTCAAGGGATTCTTCCTCCAGCTAAAACATGCATGTGAAACCCACAGTATGGTCCACCGTGTTATGGGGAAATGATTTAAAATGCATCTCAGTTTTCGTATCCTGGTCCTCGGGTTCACCATTCCAGATGATTTACTAACAGTCTCCCTGCTTGGAGAGTCAGTGCCTTTAACCTCCTATTTGGCACAGCTTGCAATTTCTGTGCAAGATGAACAGGAATAGGGAGAACCAATGAGAGACTAGCTGTAGGTGTCTGCACGGGCAAATGTAACGCTCATTTCCCACCAGGAAGAGGAATTTACCAAAGGCTCAGCATGCCCTGCCCGAAACAGATTAGGGCCTGAAGCAATCCTGTGGTTTTGTGCCCAGTTCACAAGAAAGCGAGTTGAAGAAAGGAGCTCAGGGGCACTGTAATTCACAAACCTGCAGAGTTATAAATGACAGCTATCCTCCAAAAATATATTGAAGTAAACCTGCGAAGGGGACTTGAAAGCGGGCAGAATTTCAGGAAAACGATTGCAGGGGGTAGACTGGAATTGCCCTGAAAGCATAGGAAAAGAGGCAGAACGTCGACAATGATGCACTTGGCCAAAAAGGGCGTATGCGTTTTTTCCTGAATATATTCAGGAAAAAACGCATACGCCCTTTTTGGCCAACCAAGCAAGCCTGTAAAGGAAATCTGCACTACAATGAAGTCTCACTGCCCCCCGGGCAAGAGGGCCATCTGAAAAAAGTGTAAAATCCAGAAAGGTAGGACAGGATATGGAGAACAGGGAGCCTTGTTATGCTGATTGGCAGGATGTAAATTGCCAGCAGCCAGCCTGGAGAAGTGTATGGTGTTTCCTGAAACACATAAGAAACAAAGCAACACAGTCTATGGCACTTCCACTTATGGTCCTATAGCTTACGGAAATTAAAATCAAAAACAGACAGCCACCCCAATATTTGGGACGGCTGTGTTCACAAGAAGCTCGTCTACAGTAACAGGTAAATATCCCAGAAAGCAAAATATGGATAAAGAAGTTGTGGCACGTACGTACAATGCAATATCACTCAGCAATGAAATCTGTGTCATCAGGCCCGTAGCGGCATAGTGAGTGGATGCAGGTACGGTGATTCTACGTGAACTACGTCACACAGAAAAAGAAACATCATAAGATATCACTAATACACGGAATGTAAACTTGACTACACATGAACTGAATTACAAAACAGAACAGGGTCTCAAATTTAGAAAACCAACTAGTGCTTGCTTATGGGGAAAGGTGCGTTGGGGTGCTTCATAAAACCAGAGACTGAAATTAGCACAGATAACTTTCCATAAGCCAAATATGTAATAGACAAGACCTACTCCTTGCTCAACGAAATGGACCCAACACCACATATTCAACGCCTAGGAATATACCTGACTAGGAAGAATCTTAAAACCCATGGATATATATGTCTCCGTAAGAGAATCAAGCGTGTGTACAGCGGCATAAACGCAGCAGTGAAAATCCGATAAATCCCATTATCAAAATAAATTTCAAAAAAAAATCATAAAGACAGTGAAATAGAGAGCAATTCTTAAATAATTCACTCAGGGCATGTGATGCAACCGGGATTTAACACATCTACACCCAGAGCTGGTTGAGACATAAGGCTGGACACTTCAGGCTGATAGCATTGGTGAGTTTCGGTGAGCAAATGCAGACCCTTTGAAGTCATACTGCATGGTACCCATTCCATGGGTCCGAACTCTCCAGGTTCAAGGGATTCTTCCTCCAGCTAAAACATGCATGGGAAACCAAGAGTATCGTCCACCATGTGATTGGGAAATGATTTAAAATGCATCTCAGTTTTCGTATCCTGGTCCTCGGGTTCACCATTCCAGATGCTTTACTAACACTCTCCCCGCTTGGAGAGTCAGTGCCTTTAACCTCCTCTTTGGCACAGCTTGCAATTTCTGTGCAAAATGAACAGGAATAGGGAGAACCAATGAGAGACTAGCTGTAGGTGTCTGCACGGGCAAATGTAACGCTCATTGCCCACCAGGAAGAGGAATTAAACAAAGGCTCAGTGTGCCCTGCTGGAAACAGATTAGGGCCTGAAGCAATCCTGCGGTTTTGTGCCCAGCTCACAAGAAAGCGAGTTGAAGAAAGGAGCTCAGGGGCACTGTAATTCACAAACCTGCAGAGTTATAAATGACAGCTTTCCTCCAAAAATATATTGAAGTAAGCCTGCGAAGGGGACTTGAAAGCGGGGCAGAATTTCAGGAAAACGATTGCAGGGGGTAGACTGGAATTGCCCTGAAAGCATAGGAAAAGAGGCAGAACGTCGACAATGATGCACTTGGCCAAAAAGGGCGTATGCGTTTTTTCCTGAATATATTCAGGAAAAAACGCATACGCCCTTTTTGGCCAACCAAGCAAGCCTGTAAATGAAATCTGCACTACAATGAAGTCTCACTGCCCCCCTGGCAAAAGGGCCATCTGAAAAAAGTGTAAAATCCAGAAAGGTAGGACAGGATATGGAGAACAGGGAGCCTTGTTATGCTGATTGGCAGGATGTAAATTGCCAGCAGCCACCCTGGAGAAGTGTATGGTGTTTCCTGAAACACGAAAGAAACAAAGCAACACAGCCTATGGCACTTCCACTTATGGTCCTATAGCTTACGGAAATTAACATCAAAAACAGACAGCCACCCCAATATTTGAGACGGCTGTGTTCACAAGAAGCTCGTCTACAGTATCAGGTAAATATCCCAGAAAGCAAAAAATGGATAAAGAACTTGTGGCACGTACGTACAATGCAATATCACTCAGCAATGAAATCTGTGTCATCAGGCCCATAGCGGCATAGTGAGTGGATGCAGGTACGGTGATTCTACGTGAACTACGTCACACAGAAAAAGAAACATCATAAGATATCACGAATACACGGAATGTAAACTTGACTACACATGAACTGAATTACAAAATAGAAAAGGGTCTCAAATTTAGAAAACCAACTAGTGCTTGCTTATGGGGAAAGGTGCCTTGGGGTGCTGCATAAAACCAGAGACTGAAATTAGCACAGATAACTTTCCATAAGCCCAATATGTAATAGACAAGACCTACTCCTTGCTCAACGAAATGGACCCAACACCACATATTCAACGCCTAGGAATATACCTGACTAGGAAGAATCTTAAAACCCATGGATATATATGTCTCCGTAAGAGAATCAAGGGTGTGTACAGCGGCCGAAAGGCAGCAGTGAAAATCCGATAAATCCCATTATCAAAATAAATTTCGAAAACAAAACACAAAGACAGTGAAATAGAGAGCAATTCTTAAATAATTCACTCAGGGCATGTGATGCAACCGGGATTGACCACATCTACACCCAGAGCTGGTTGAGACATAAGGCTGGACACTTCAGGCTGATAGCATTGGTGAGTTTAGGTGAGCAAATGCACACCCTTTGAAGTCATACTGTATGGTACCTATTCCATGGGTCCCAACTCTTCAGGTTCAAGGGATTCTTCCTCCAGCTAAAACATGCATGTGAAACCCACAGTATGGTCCACCGTGTTATGGGGAAATGATTTAAAATGCATCTCAGTTTTCGTATCCTGGTCCTCGGGTTCACCATTCCAGATGATTTACTAACAGTCTCCCTGCTTGGAGAGTCAGTGCCTTTAACCTCCTGTTTGGCACAGCTTGCAATTTCTGTGCAAGATGATCAGGAATAGGGAGAACCAATGAGAGACTAGCTGTAGGTGTCTGCACGGGCAAATGTAACGCTCATTTCCCACCAGGAAGAGGAATTTACCAAAGGCTCAGCATGCCCTGCCCGAAACAGATTAGGGCCTGAAGCAATCCTGCGGTTTTGTGCCCAGTTCACAAGAAAGCGAGTTGAAGAAAGGAGCTCAGGGGCACTGTAATTCACAAACCTGCAGAGTTATAAATGACAGCTATCCTCCAAAAATATATTGAAGTAAGCCTGCGAAGGGGACTTGAAAGCGGGGCAGAATTTCAGGAAAACGATTGCAGGGGGTAGACTGGAATTGCCCTGAAAGCATAGGAAAAGAGGCAGAACGTCGACAATGATGCACTTGGCCAAAAAGGGCGTATGCGTTTTTTCCTGAATATATTCAGGAAAAAACGCATACGCCCTTTTTGGCCAACCAAGCAAGCCTGTAAAGGAAATCTGCACTACAATGAAGTCTCACTGCCCCCCGGGCAAGAGGGCCATCTGAAAAAAGTGTAAAATCCAGAAAGGTAGGACAGGATATGGAGAACAGGGAGCCTTGTTATGCTGATTGGCAGGATGTAAATTGCCAGCAGCCAGGCTGGAGAAGTGTATGGTGTTTCCTGAAACACATAAGAAACAAAGCAACACAGTCTATGGCACTTCCACTTATGGTCCTATAGCTTACGGAAATTAAAATCAAAAACAGACAGCCACCCCAATATTTGGGACGGCTGTGTTCACAAGAAGCTCGTCTACAGTAACAGGTAAATATCCCAGAAAGCAAAATATGGATAAAGAAGTTGTGGCACGTACGTACAATGCAATATCACTCAGCAATGAAATCTGTGTCATCAGGCCCGTAGCGGCATAGTGAGTGGATGCAGGTACGGTGATTCTACGTGAACTACGTCACACAGAAAAAGAAACATCATAAGATATCACTAATACACGGAATGTAAACTTGACTACACATGAACTGAATTACAAAACAGAACAGGGTCTCAAATTTAGAAAACCAACTAGTGCTTGCTTATGGGGAAAGGTGCGTTGGGGTGCTTCATAAAACCAGAGACTGAAATTAGCACAGATAACTTTCCATAAGCCAAATATGTAATAGACAAGACCTACTCCTTGCTCAACGAAATGGACCCAACACCACATATTCAACGCCTAGGAATATACCTGACTAGGAAGAATCTTAAAACCCATGGATATATATGTCTCCGTAAGAGAATCAAGCGTGTGTACAGCGGCATAAACACAGCAGTGAAAATCCGATAAATCCCATTATCAAAATAAATTTCAAAAAAAAATCATAAAGACAGTGAAATAGAGAGCAATTCTTAAATAATTCACTCAGGGCATGTGATGCAACCGGGATTGACCACATCTACACCCAGAGCTGGTTGAGACATAAGGCTGGACACTTCAGGCTGATAGCATTGGTGAGTTTAGGTGAGCAAATGCACACCCTTTGAAGTCATACTGTATGGTACCTATTCCATGGGTCCCAACTCTTCAGGTTCAAGGGATTCTTCCTCCAGCTAAAACATGCATGTGAAACCCACAGTATGGTCCACCGTGTTATGGGGAAATGATTTAAAATGCATCTCAGTTTTCGTATCCTGGTCCTCGGGTTCACCATTCCAGATGATTTACTAACAGTCTCCCTGCTTGGAGAGTCAGTGCCTTTAACCTCCTATTTGGCACAGCTTGCAATTTCTGTGCAAGATGAACAGGAATAGGGAGAACCAATGAGAGACTAGCTGTAGGTGTCTGCACGGGCAAATGTAACGCTCATTTCCCACCAGGAAGAGGAATTTACCAAAGGCTCAGCATGCCCTGCCCGAAACAGATTAGGGCCTGAAGCAATCCTGTGGTTTTGTGCCCAGTTCACAAGAAAGCGAGTTGAAGAAAGGAGCTCAGGGGCACTGTAATTCACAAACCTGCAGAGTTATAAATGACAGCTATCCTCCAAAAATATATTGAAGTAAACCTGCGAAGGGGACTTGAAAGCGGGCAGAATTTCAGGAAAACGATTGCAGGGGGTAGACTGGAATTGCCCTGAAAGCATAGGAAAAGAGGCAGAACGTCGACAATGATGCACTTGGCCAAAAAGGGCGTATGCGTTTTTTCCTGAATATATTCAGGAAAAAACGCATACGCCCTTTTTGGCCAACCAAGCAAGCCTGTAAAGGAAATCTGCACTACAATGAAGTCTCACTGCCCCCCGGGCAAGAGGGCCATCTGAAAAAAGTGTAAAATCCAGAAAGGTAGGACAGGATATGGAGAACAGGGAGCCTTGTTATGCTGATTGGCAGGATGTAAATTGCCAGCAGCCAGCCTGGAGAAGTGTATGGTGTTTCCTGAAACACATAAGAAACAAAGCAACACAGTCTATGGCACTTCCACTTATGGTCCAATAGCTTACGGAAATTAAAATCAAAAACAGACAGCCACCCCAATATTTGGGACGGCTGTGTTCACAAGAAGCTCGTCTACAGTAACAGGTAAATATCCCAGAAAGCAAAATATGGATAAAGAAGTTGTGGCACGTACGTACAATGCAATATCACTCAGCAATGAAATCTGTGTCATCAGGCCCGTAGCGGCATAGTGAGTGGATGCAGGTACGGTGATTCTACGTGAACTACGTCACACAGAAAAAGAAACATCATAAGATATCACTAATACACGGAATGTAAACTTGACTACACATGAACTGAATTACAAAACAGAACAGGGTCTCAAATTTAGAAAACCAACTAGTGCTTGCTTATGGGGAAAGGTGCGTTGGGGTGCTTCATAAAACCAGAGACTGAAATTAGCACAGATAACTTTCCATAAGCCAAATATGTAATAGACAAGACCTACTCCTTGCTCAACGAAATGGACCCAACACCACATATTCAACGCCTAGGAATATACCTGACTAGGAAGAATCTTAAAACCCATGGATATATATGTCTCCGTAAGAGAATCAAGCGTGTGTACAGCGGCATAAACGCAGCAGTGAAAATCCGATAAATCCCATTATCAAAATAAATTTCAAAAAAAAATCATAAAGACAGTGAAATAGAGAGCAATTCTTAAATAATTCACTCAGGGCATGTGATGCAACCGGGATTTAACACATCTACACCCAGAGCTGGTTGAGACATAAGGCTGGACACTTCAGGCTGATAGCATTGGTGAGTTTCGGTGAGCAAATGCAGACCCTTTGAAGTCATACTGCATGGTACCCATTCCATGGGTCCCAACTCTCCAGGTTCAAGGGATTCTTCCTCCAGCTAAAACATGCATGGGAAACCAAGAGTATCGTCCACCATGTGATTGGGAAATGATTTAAAATGCATCTCAGTTTTCGTATCCTGGTCCTCGGGTTCACCATTCCAGATGCTTTACTAACACTCTCCCCGCTTGGAGAGTCAGTGCCTTTAACCTCCTCTTTGGCACAGCTTGCAATTTCTGTGCAAAATGAACAGGAATAGGGAGAACCAATGAGAGACTAGCTGTAGGTGTCTGCACGGGCAAATGTAACGCTCATTGCCCACCAGGAAGAGGAATTAAACAAAGGCTCAGTGTGCCCTGCTGGAAACAGATTAGGGCCTGAAGCAATCCTGCGGTTTTGTGCCCAGCTCACAAGAAAGCGAGTTGAAGAAAGGAGCTCAGGGGCACTGTAATTCACAAACCTGCAGAGTTATAAATGACAGCTATCCTCCAAAAATATATTGAAGTAAGCCTGCGAAGGGGACTTGAAAGCGGGGCAGAATTTCAGGAAAACGATTGCAGGGGGTAGACTGGAATTGCCCTGAAAGCATAGGAAAAGAGGCAGAACGTCGACAATGATGCACTTGGCCAAAAAGGGCGTATGCGTTTTTTCCTGAATATATTCAGGAAAAAACGCATACGCCCTTTTTGGCCAACCAAGCAAGCCTGTAAATGAAATCTGCACTACAATGAAGTCTCACTGCCCCCGTGGCAAAAGGGCCATCTGAAAAAAGTGTAAAATCCAGAAAGGTAGGACAGGATATGGAGAACAGGGAGCCTTGTTATGCTGATTGGCAGGATGTAAATTGCCAGCAGCCACCCTGGAGAAGTGTATGGTGTTTCCTGAAACACGAAAGAAACAAAGCAACACAGCCTATGGCACTTCCACTTATGGTCCTATAGCTTACGGAAATTAAAATCAAAAACAGACAGCCACCCCAATATTTGAGACGGCTGTGTTCACAAGAAGCTCGTCTACAGTATCAGGTAAATATCCCAGAAAGCAAAAAATGGATAAAGAACTTGTGGCACGTACGTACAATGCAATATCACTCAGCAATGAAATCTGTGTCATCAGGCCCATAGCGGCATAGTGAGTGGATGCAGGTACGGTGATTCTACGTGAACTACGTCACACAGAAAAAGAAACATCATAAGATATCACGAATACACGGAATGTAAACTTGACTACACATGAACTGAAATACAAAATAGAAAAGGGTCTCAAATTTAGAAAACCAACTAGTGCTTGCTTATGGGGAAAGGTGCCTTGGGGTGCTGCATAAAACCAGAGACTGAAATTAGCACAGATAACTTTCCATAAGCCCAATATGTAATAGACAAGACCTACTCCTTGCTCAACGAAATGGACCCAACACCACATATTCAACGCCTAGGAATATACCTGACTAGGAAGAATCTTAATACCCATGGATATATATGTCTCCGTAAGAGAATCAAGGGTGTGTACAGCGGCCAAAAGGCAGCAGTGAAAATCCGATAAATCCCATTATCAAAATAAATTTCGAAAACAAAACACAAAGACAGTGAAATAGAGAGCAATTCTTAAATAATTCACTCAGGGCATGTGATGCAACCGGGATTGACCACATCTACACCCAGAGCTGGTTGAGACATAAGGCTGGACACTTCAGGCTGAAAGCATTGGTGAGTTTTGGTGAGCAAATGCACACCCTTTGAAGTCATACTGTATGGTACCTATTCCATGGGTCCCAACTCTTCAGGTTCAAGGGATTCTTCCTCCAGCTAAAACATGCATGTGAAACCCACAGTATGGTCCACCGTGTTATGGGGAAATGATTTAAAATGCATCTCAGTTTTCGTATCCTGGTCCTCGGGTTCACCATTCCAGATGATTTACTAACAGTCTCCCTGCTTGGAGAGTCAGTGCCTTTAACCTCCTGTTTGGCACAGCTTGCAATTTCTGTGCAAGATGAACAGGAATAGGGAGAACCAATGAGAGACTAGCTGTAGGTGTCTGCACGGGCAAATGTAACGCTCATTTCCCACCAGGAAGAGGAATTTACCAAAGGCTCAGCATGCCCTGCCCGAAACAGATTAGGGCCTGAAGCAATCCTGCGGTTTTGTGCCCAGTTCACAAGAAAGCGAGTTGAAGAAAGGAGCTCAGGGGCACTGTAATTCACAAACCTGCAGAGTTATAAATGACAGCTATCCTCCAAAAATATATTGAAGTAAGCCTGCGAAGGGGAGTTGAAAGCGGGGCAGAATTTCAGGAAAACGATTGCAGGGGGTAGACTGGAATTGCCCTGAAAGCATAGGAAAAGAGGCAGAACGTCGACAATGATGCACTTGGCCAAAAAGGGCGTATGCGTTTTTTCCTGAATATATTCAGGAAAAAACGCATACGCCCTTTTTGGCCAACCAAGCAAGCCTGTAAAGGAAATCTGCACTACAATGAAGTCTCACTGCCCCCCGGGCAAGAGGGCCATCTGAAAAAAGTGTAAAATCCAGAAAGGTAGGACAGGATATGGAGAACAGGGAGCCTTGTTATGCTGATTGGCAGGATGTAAATTGCCAGCAGCCAGCCTGGAGAAGTGTATGGTGTTTCCTGAAACACATAAGAAACAAAGCAACACAGTCTATGGCACTTCCACTTATGGTCCTATAGCTTACGGAAATTAAAATCAAAAACAGACAGCCACCCCAATATTTGGGACGGCTGTGTTCACAAGAAGCTCGTCTACAGTAACAGGTAAATATCCCAGAAAGCAAAATATGGATAAAGAAGTTGTGGCACGTACGTACAATGCAATATCACTCAGCAATGAAATCTGTGTCATCAGGCCCGTAGCGGCATAGTGAGTGGATGCAGGTACGGTGATTCTACGTGAACTACGTCACACAGAAAAAGAAACATCATAAGATATCACTAATACACGGAATGTAAACTTGACTACACATGAACTGAATTACAAAACAGAACAGGGTCTCAAATTTAGAAAACTAACTAGTGCTTGCTTATGGGGAAAGGTGCGTTGGGGTGCTTCATAAAACCAGAGACTGAAATTAGCACAGATAACTTTCCATAAGCCAAATATGTAATAGACAAGACCTACTCCTTGCTCAACGAAATGGACCCAACACCACATATTCAACGCCTAGGAATATACCTGACTAGGAAGAATCTTAAAACCCATGGATATATATGTCTCCGTAAGAGAATCAAGCGTGTGTACAGCGGCATAAACGCAGCAGTGAAAATCCGATAAATCCCATTATCAAAATAAATTTCAAAAAAAAATCATAAAGACAGTGAAATAGAGAGCAATTCTTAAATAATTCACTCAGGGCATGTGATGCAACCGGGATTTAACACATCTACACCCAGAGCTGGTTGAGACATAAGGCTGGACACTTCAGGCTGATAGCATTGGTGAGTTTCGGTGAGCAAATGCAGACCCTTTGAAGTCATACTGCATGGTACCCATTCCATGGGTCCCAACTCTCCAGGTTCAAGGGATTCTTCCTCCAGCTAAAACATGCATGGGAAACCAAGAGTATCGTCCACCATGTGATTGGGAAATGATTTAAAATGCATCTCAGTTTTCGTATCCTGGTCCTCGGGTTCACCATTCCAGATGCTTTACTAACACTCTCCCCGCTTGGAGAGTCAGTGCCTTTAACCTCCTCTTTGGCACAGCTTGCAATTTCTGTGCAAAATGAACAGGAATAGGGAGAACCAATGAGAGACTAGCTGTAGGTGTCTGCACGGGCAAATGTAACGCTCATTTCCCACCAGGAAGAGGAATTAACCAAAGGCTCAGCGTGCCCTGCCGGAAACAGATTAGGGCCTGAAGCAATCCTGCGGTTTTGTGCCCAGCTCACAAGAAAGCGAGTTGAAGAAAGGAGCTCAGGGGCACTGTAATTCACAAACCTGCAGAGTTATAAATGACAGCTATCCTCCAAAAATATATTGAAGTAAGCCTGCGAAGGGGACTTGAAAGCGGGGCAGAATTTCAGGAAAACGATTGCAGGGGGTAGACTGGAATTGCCCTGAAAGCATAGGAAAAGAGGCAGAACGTCGACAATGAGGCACTTGGCCAAAAAGGGCGTATGCGTTTTTTCCTGAATATATTCAGGAAAAAACGCATACGCCCTTTTTGGCCAACCAAGCAAGCCTGTAAAGGAAATCTGCACTACAATGAAGTCTCACTGCCCCCCTGGCAAAAGGGCCATCTGAAAAAAGTGTAAAATCCAGAAAGGTAGGACAGGATATGGAGAACAGGGAGCCTTGTTATGCTGATTGGCAGGATGTAAATTGCCAGCAGCCACCCTGGAGAAGTGTATGGTGTTTCCTGAAACACGAAAGAAACAAAGCAACACAGCCTATGGCACTTCCACTTATGGTCCTATAGCTTACGGAAATTAAAATCAAAAACAGACAGCCACCCCAATATTTGAGACGGCTGTGTTCACAAGAATCTCGTCTACAGTATCAGGTAAATATCCCAGAAAGCAAAAAATGGATAAAGAACTTGTGGCACGTACGTACAATGCAATATCACTCAGCAATGAAATCTGTGTCATCAGGCCCGTAGCGGCATAGTGAGTGGATGCAGGTACGGTGATTCTACGTGAACTACGTCACACAGAAAAAGAAACATCATAAGATATCACGAATACACGGAATGTAAACTTGACTACACATGAACTGAATTACAAAATAGAAAAGGGTCTCAAATTTAGAAAACCAACTAGTGCTTGCTTATGGGGAAAGGTGCCTTGGGGTGCTGCATAAAACCAGAGACTGAAATTAGCACAGATAACTTTCCATAAGCCCAATATGTAATAGACAAGACCTACTCCTTGCTCAACGAAATGGACCCAACACCACATATTCAACGCCTAGGAATATACCTGACTAGGAAGAATCTTAAAACCCATGGATATATATGTCTCCGTAAGAGAATCAAGGGTGTGTACAGCGGCCGAAAGGCAGCAGTGAAAATCCGATAAATCCCATTATCAAAATAAATTTCGAAAACAAAACACAAAGACAGTGAAATAGAGAGCAATTCTTAAATAATTCACTCAGGGCATGTGATGCAACCGGGATTGACCACATCTACACCCAGAGCTGGTTGAGACATAAGGCTGGACACTTCAGGCTGATGGCATTGGTGAGTTTAGGTGAGCAAATGCACACCCTTTGAAGTCATACTGTATGGTACCTATTCCATGGGTCCCAACTCTTCAGGTTCAAGGGATTCTTCCTCCAGCTAAAACATGCATGTGAAACCCACAGTATGGTCCACCGTGTTATGGGGAAATGATTTAAAATGCATCTCAGTTTTCGTATCCTGGTCCTCGGGTTCACCATTCCAGATGATTTACTAACAGTCTCCCTGCTTGGAGAGTCAGTGCCTTTAACCTCCTGTTTGGCACAGCTTGCAATTTCTGTGCAAGATGAACAGGAATAGGGAGAACCAATGAGAGACTAGCTGTAGGTGTCTGCACGGGCAAATGTAACGCTCATTTCCCACCAGGAAGAGGAATTTACCAAAGGCTCAGCATGCCCTGCCCGAAACAGATTAGGGCCTGAAGCAATCCTGTGGTTTTGTGCCCAGTTCACAAGAAAGCGAGTTGAAGAAAGGAGCTCAGGGGCACTGTAATTCACAAACCTGCAGAGTTATAAATGACAGCTATCCTCCAAAAATATATTGAAGTAAGCCTGCGAAGGGGACATGAAAGCGGGGCAGAATTTCAGGAAAACGATTGCAGGGGGTAGACTGGAATTGCCCTGAAAGCATAGGAAAAGAGGCAGAACGTTGACAATGAGGCACTTGGCCAAAAAGGGCATATGCGTTTTTTCCTGAATATATTCAGGAAAAAACGCATACGCCCTTTTTGGCCAACCAAGCAAGCCTGTAAAGGAAATCTGCACTACAATGAAGTCTCACTGCCCCCCGGGCAAGAGGGCCATCTGAAAAAAGTGTAAAATCCAGAAAGGTAGGACAGGATATGGAGAACAGGGAGCCTTGTTATGCTGATTGGCAGGATGTAAATTGCCAGCAGCCAGCCTGGAGAAGTGTATGGTGTTTCCTGAAACACATAAGAAACAAAGCAACACAGTCTATGGCACTTCCACTTATGGTCCTATAGCTTACGGAAATTAAAATCAAAAACAGACAGCCACCCCAATATTTGGGACGGCTGTGTTCACAAGAAGCTCGTCTACAGTAACAGGTAAATATCCCAGAAAGCAAAATATGGATAAAGAAGTTGTGGCATGTACGTACAATGCAATATCACTCAGCAATGAAATCTGTGTCATCAGGCCCGTAGCGGCATAGTGAGTGGATGCAGGTTCGGTGATTCTACGTGAACTACGTCACACAGAAAAAGAAACATCATAAGATATCACTAATACACGGAATGTAAACTTGACTACACATGAACTGAATTACAAAACAGAACAGGGTCTCAAATTTAGAAAACCAACTAGTGCTTGCTTATGGGGAAAGGTGCGTTGGGGTGCTTCATAAAACCAGAGACTGAAATTAGCACAGATAACTTTCCATAAGCCAAATATGTAATAGACAAGACCTACTCCTTGCTCAACGAAATGGACCCAACACCACATATTCAACGCCTAGGAATATACCTGACTAGGAAGAATCTTAAAACCCATGGATATATATGTCTCCGTAAGAGAATCAAGCGTGTGTACAGCGGCATAAACGCAGCAGTGAAAATCCGATAAATCCCATTATCAAAATAAATTTCAAAAAAAAATCATAAAGACAGTGAAATAGAGAGCAATTCTTAAATAATTCACTCAGGGCATGTGATGCAACCGGGATTTAACACATCTACACCCAGAGCTGGTTGAGACATAAGGCTGGACACTTCAGGCTGATAGCATTGGTGAGTTTCGGTGAGCAAATGCAGACCCTTTGAAGTCATACTGCATGGTACCCATTCCATGGGTCCCAACTCTCCAGGTTCAAGGGATTCTTCCTCCAGCTAAAACATGCATGGGAAACCAAGAGTATCGTCCACCATGTGATTGGGAAATGATTTAAAATGCATCTCAGTTTTCGTATCCTGGTCCTCGGGTTCACCATTCCAGATGCTTTACTAACACTCTCCCCGCTTGGAGAGTCAGTGCCTTTAACCTCCTGTTTGGCACAGCTTGCAATTTCTGTGCAAGATGAACAGGAATAGGGAGAACCAATGAGAGACTAGCTGTAGGTGTCTGCACGGGCAAATGTAACGCTCAATTCCCACCAGGAAGAGGAATTTACCAAAGGCTCAGCATGCCCTGCCCGAAACAGATTAGGGCCTGAAGCAATCCTGCGGTTTTGTGCCCAGTTCACAAGAAAGCGAGTTGAAGAAAGGAGCTCAGGGGCACTGTAATTCACAAACCTGCAGAGTTATAAATGACAGCTATCCTCCAAAAATATATTGAAGTAAGCCTGCGAAGGGGACTTGAAAGCGGGGCAGAATTTCAGGAAAACGATTGCAGGGGGTAGACTGGAATTGCCCTGAAAGCATAGGAAAAGAGGCAGAACGTCGACAATGATGCACTTGGCCAAAAAGGGCGTATGCGTTTTTTCCTGAATATATTCAGGAAAAAACACATTTGCCCTTTTTGGCCAACCAAGCAAGCCTGTAAAGGAAATCTGCACTACAATGAAGTCTCACTGCCCCCCGGGCAAGAGGGCCATCTGAAAAAAGTGTAAAATCCAGAAAGGTAGGACAGGATATGGAGAACAGGGAGCCTTGTTATGCTGATTGGCAGGATGTAAATTGCCAGCAGCCACCCTGGAGAAATGTATGGTGTTTCCTGAAACACGAAAGAAACAAAGCAACACAGCCTATGGCACTTCCACTTATGGTCCTATAGCTTACGGAAATTAAAATCAAAAACAGACAGCCACCCCAATATTTGAGACGGCTGTGTTCACAAGAAGCTCGTCTACAGTATCAGGTAAATATCCCAGAAAGCAAAAAATGGATAAAGAACTTGTGGCACGTACGTACAATGCAATATCACTCAGCAATGAAATCTGTGTCATCAGGCCCATAGCGGCATAGTGAGTGGATGCAGGTACGGTGATTCTACGTGAACTACGTCACACAGAAAAAGAAACATCATAAGATATCACGAATACACGGAATGTAAACTTGACTACACATGAACTGAATTACAAAATAGAAAAGGGTCTCAAATTTAGAAAACCAACTAGTGCTTGCTTATGGGGAAAGGTGCCTTGGGGTGCTGCATAAAACCAGAGACTGAAATTAGCACAGATAACTTTCCATAAGCCCAATATGTAATAGACAAGACCTACTCCTTGCTCAACGAAATGGACCCAACACCACATATTCAACGCCTAGGAATATACCTGACTAGGAAGAATCTTAAAACCCATGGATATATATGTCTCCGTAAGAGAATCAAGGGTGTGTACAGCGGCCGAAAGGCAGCAGTGAAAATCCGATAAATCCCATTATCAAAATAAATTTCGAAAACAAAACACAAAGACAGTGAAATAGAGAGCAATTCTTAAATAATTCATTCAGGGCATGTGATGCAACCGGGATTGACCACATCTACACCCAGAGCTGGTTGAGACATAAGGCTGGACACTTCAGGCTGATAGCATTGGTGAGTTTAGGTGAGCAAATGCACACCCTTTGAAGTCATACTGTATGGTACCTATTCCATGGGTCCCAACTCTTCAGGTTCAAGGGATTCTTCCTCCAGCTAAAACATGCATGTGAAACCCACAGTATGGTCCACCGTGTTATGGGGAAATGATTTAAAATGCATCTCAGTTTTCGTATCCTGGTCCTCGGGTTCACCATTCCAGATGATTTACTAAGAGTCTCCCTGCTTGGAGAGTCAGTGCCTTTAACCTCCTGTTTGGCACAGCTTGCAATTTCTGTGCAAGATGAACAGGAATAGGGAGAACCAATGACAGACTAGCTGTAGGTGTCTGCACGGGCAAATGTAACGCTCATTTCCCACCAGGAAGAGGAATTAACCAAAGGCTCAGCGTGCCCTGCCGGAAACAGATTAGGGCCTGAAGCAATCCTGCGGTTTTGTGCCCAGCTCACAAGAAAGCGAGTTGAAGAAAGGAGCTCAGGGGCACTGTAATTCACAAACCTGCAGAGTTATAAATGACAGCTATCCTCCAAAAATATATTGAAGTAAGCCTGCGAAGGGGAGTTGAAAGCGGGGCAGAATTTCAGGAAAACGATTGCAGGGGGTAGACTGGAATTGCCCTGAAAGCATAGGAAAAGAGGCAGAACGTCGACAATGATGCACTTGGCCAAAAAGGGCGTATGTGTTTTTTCCTGAATATATTCAGGAAAAAACGCATACGCCCTTTTTGGCCAACCAAGCAAGCCTGTAAATGAAATCTGCACTACAATGAAGTCTCACTGCCCCCCTGGCAAAAGGGCCATCTGAAAAAAGTGTAAAATCCAGAAAGGTAGGACAGGATATGGAGAACAGGGAGCCTTGTTATGCTGATTGGCAGGATGTAAATTGCCAGCAGCCACCCTGGAGAAGTGTATGGTGTTTCCTGAAACACGAAAGAAACAAAGCAACACAGCCTATGGCACTTCCACTTATGGTCCTATAGCTTACGGAAATTAAAATCAAAAACAGACAGCCACCCCAATATTTGAGACGGCTGTGTTCACAAGAAGCTCGTCTACAGTATCAGGTAAATATCCCAGAAAGCAAAAAATGGATAAAGAACTTGTGGCACGTACGTACAATGCAATATCACTCAGCAATGAAATCTGTGTCATCAGGCCCATAGCGGCATAGTGAGTGGATGCAGGTACGGTGATTCTACGTGAACTACGTCACACAGAAAAAGAAACATCATAAGATATCACGAATACACGGAATGTAAACTTGACTACACATGAACTGAATTTCAAAATAGAAAAGGGTCTCAAATTTAGAAAACCAACTAGTGCTTGCTTATGGGGAAAGGTGCGTTGGGGTGCTGCATAAAACCAGAGACTGAAATTAGCACAGATAACTTTCCATAAGCCCAATATGTAATAGACAAGACCTACTCCTTGCTCAACGAAATGGACCCAACACCACATATTCAACGCCTAGGAATATACCTGACTAGGAAGAATCTTAAAACCCATGGATATATATGTCTCCGTAAGAGAATCAAGGGTGTGTACAGCGGCCGAAAGGCAGCAGTGAAAATCCGATAAATCCCATTATCAAAATAAATTTCGAAAACAAAACACAAAGACAGTGAAATAGAGAGCAATTCTTAAATAATTCACTCAGGGCATGTGATGCAACCGGGATTGACCACATCTACACCCAGAGCTGGTTGAGACATAAGGCTGGACACTTCAGGCTGATAGCATTGGTGAGTTTCGGTGAGCAAATGCAGACCCTTTGAAGTCATACTGCATGGTACCCATTCCATGGGTCCCAACTCTCCAGGTTCAAGGGATTCTTCCTCCAGCTAAAACATGCATGGGAAACCAAGAGTATCGTCCACCATGTGATTGGGAAATGATTTAAAATGCATCTCAGTTTTCGTATCCTGGTCCTCGGGTTCACCATTCCAGATGCTTTACTAACACTCTCCCCGCTTGGAGAGTCAGTGCCTTTAACCTCCTCTTTGGCACAGCTTGCAATTTCTGTGCAAAATGAACAGGAATAGGGAGAACCAATGAGAGACTAGCTGTAGGTGTCTGCACGGGCAAATGTAACGCTCATTTCCCACCAGGAAGAGGAATTAACCAAAGGCTCAGCGTGCCCTGCCGGAAACAGATTAGGGCCTGAAGCAATCCTGCGGTTTTGTGCCCAGCTCACAAGAAAGCGAGTTGAAGAAAGGAGCTCAGGGGCACTGTAATTCACAAACCTGCAGAGTTATAAATGACAGCTATCCTCCAAAAATATATTGAAGTAAGCCTGCGAAGGGGAGTTGAAAGCGGGGCAGAATTTCAGGAAAACGATTGCAGGGGGTAGACTGGAATTGCCCTGAAAGCATAGGAAAAGAGGCAGAACGTCGACAATGATGCACTTGGCCAAAAAGGGCGTATGTGTTTTTTCCTGAATATATTCAGGAAAAAACGCATACGCCCTTTTTGGCCAACCAAGCAAGCCTGTAAATGAAATCTGCACTACAATGAAGTCTCACTGCCCCCCGGGCAAGAGGGCCATCTGAAAAAAGTGTAAAATCCAGAAAGGTAGGACAGGATATGGAGAACAGGGAGCCTTGTTATGCTGATTGGCAGGATGTAAATTGCCAGCAGCCAGCCTGGAGAAGTGTATGGTGTTTTCTGAAACACATAAGAAACAAAGCAACACAGTCTATGGCACTTCCACTTATGGTCCTATAGCTTACGGAAATTAAAATCAAAAACAGACAGCCACCCCAATATTTGAGACGGCTGTGTTCACAAGAAGCTCGTCTACAGTAACAGGTAAATATCCCAGAAAGCAAAATATGGATAAAGAAGTTGTGGCACGTACGTACAATGCAATATCACTCAGCAATGAAATCTGTGTCATCAGGCCCGTAGCGGCATAGTGAGTGGATGCAGGTACGGTGATTCTACGTGAACTACGTCACACAGAAAAAGAAACATCATAAGATATCACTAATACACGGAATGTAAACTTGACTACACATGAACTGAATTACAAAACAGAACAGGGTCTCAAATTTAGAAAACCAACTAGTGCTTGCTTATGGGGAAAGGTGCGTTGGGGTGCTTCATAAAACCAGAGACTGAAATTAGCACAGATAACTTTCCATAAGCCAAATATGTAATAGACAAGACCTACTCCTTGCTCAACGAAATGGACCCAACACCACATATTCAACGCCTAGGAATATACCTGACTAGGAAGAATCTTAAAACCCATGGATATATATGTCTCCGTAAGAGAATCAAGCGTGTGTACAGCGGCATAAACGCAGCAGTGAAAATCCGATAAATCCCATTATCAAAATAAATTTCAAAAAAAAATCATAAAGACAGTGAAATAGAGAGCAATTCTTAAATAATTCACTCAGGGCATGTGATGCAACCGGGATTTAACACATCTACACCCAGAGCTGGTTGAGACATAAGGCTGGACACTTCAGGCTGATAGCATTGGTGAGTTTCGGTGAGCAAATGCAGACCCTTTGAAGTCATACTGCATGGTACCCATTCCATGGGTCCCAACTCTCCAGGTTCAAGGGATTCTTCCTCCAGCTAAAACATGCATGGGAAACCAAGAGTATCGTCCACCATGTGATTGGGAAATGATTTAAAATGCATCTCAGTTTTCGTATCCTGGTCCTCGGGTTCACCATTCCAGATGCTTTACTAACACTCTCCCCGCTTGGAGAGTCAGTGCCTTTAACCTCCTCTTTGGCACAGCTTGCAATTTCTGTGCAAAATGAACAGGAATAGGGAGAACCAATGAGAGACTAGCTGTAGGTGTCTGCACGGGCAAATGTAACGCTCATTGCCCACCAGGAAGAGGAATTAAACAAAGGCTCAGTGTGCCCTGCTGGAAACAGATTAGGGCCTGAAGCAATCCTGCGGTTTTGTGCCCAGCTCACAAGAAAGCGAGTTGAAGAAAGGAGCTCAGGGGCACTGTAATTC
This sequence comes from Phocoena phocoena, assembly GCF_963924675.1. Classification (NCBI taxonomy): domain Eukaryota; kingdom Metazoa; phylum Chordata; class Mammalia; order Artiodactyla; family Phocoenidae; genus Phocoena; species Phocoena phocoena. Next base: position 106,812 of record NW_027077430.1, read on the forward strand.
ACAAACCTGCAGAGTTATAAATGACAGCTATCCTCCAAAAATATATTGAAGTAAGCCTGCGAAGGGGAGTTGAAAGCGGGGCAGAATTTCAGGAAAACGATTGCAGGGGGTAGACTGGAATTGCCCTGAAAGCATAGGAAAAGAGGCAGAACGTCGACAATGATGCACTTGGCCAAAAAGGGCGTATGTGTTTTTTCCTGAATATATTCAGGAAAAAACGCATACGCCCTTTTTGGCCAACCAAGCAAGGCTGTAAATGAAATCTGCACTACAATGAAGTCTCACTGCCCCCCTGGCAAAAGGGCCATCTGAAAAAAGTGTAAAATCCAGAAAGGTAGGACAGGATATGGAGAACAGGGAGCCTTGTTATGCTGATTGGCAGGATGTAAATTGCCAGCAGCCACCCTGGAGAAGTGTATGGTGTTTCCTGAAACACGAAAGAAACAAAGCAACACAGCCTATGGCACTTCCACTTATGGTCCTATAGCTTACGGAAATTAAAATCAAAAACAGACAGCCACCCCAATATTTGAGACGGCTGTGTTCACAAGAAGCTCGTCTACAGTATCAGGTAAATATCCCAGAAAGCAAAAAATGGATAAAGAACTTGTGGCACGTACGTACAATGCAATATCACTCAGCAATGAAATCTGTGTCATCAGGCCCATAGCGGCATAGTGAGTGGATGCAGGTACGGTGATTCTACGTGAACTACGTCACACAGAAAAAGAAACATCATAAGATATCACGAATACACGGAATGTAAACTTGACTACACATGAACTGAATTTCAAAATAGAAAAGGGTCTCAAATTTAGAAAACCAACTAGTGCTTGCTTATGGGGAAAGGTGCGTTGGGGTGCTGCATAAAACCAGAGACTGAAATTAGCACAGATAACTTTCCATAAGCCCAATATGTAATAGACAAGACCTACTCCTTGCTCAACGAAATGGACCCAACACCACATATTCAACGCCTAGGAATATACCTGACTAGGAAGAATCTTAAAACCCATGGATATATATGTCTCCGTAAGAGAATCAAGGGTGTGTACAGCGGCCGAAAGGCAGCAGTGAAAATCCGATAAATCCCATTATCAAAATAAATTTCGAAAACAAAACACAAAGACAGTGAAATAGAGAGCAATTCTTAAATAATTCACTCAGGGCATGTGATGCAACCGGGATTGACCACATCTACACCCAGAGCTGGTTGAGACATAAGGCTGGACACTTCAGGCTGATAGCATTGGTGAGTTTCGGTGAGCAAATGCAGACCCTTTGAAGTCATACTGCATGGTACCCATTCCATGGGTCCCAACTCTCCAGGTTCAAGGGATTCTTCCTCCAGCTAAAACATGCATGGGAAACCAAGAGTATCGTCCACCATGTGATTGGGAAATGATTTAAAATGCATCTCAGTTTTCGTATCCTGGTCCTCGGGTTCACCATTCCAGATGCTTTACTAACACTCTCCCCGCTTGGAGAGTCAGTGCCTTTAACCTCCTCTTTGGCACAGCTTGCAATTTCTGTGCAAAATGAACAGGAATAGGGAGAACCAATGAGAGACTAGCTGTAGGTGTCTGCACGGGCAAATGTAACGCTCATTTCCCACCAGGAAGAGGAATTAACCAAAGGCTCAGCGTGCCCTGCCGGAAACAGATTAGGGCCTGAAGCAATCCTGCGGTTTTGTGCCCAGCTCACAAGAAAGCGAGTTGAAGAAAGGAGCTCAGGGGCACTGTAATTCACAAACCTGCAGAGTTATAAATGACAGCTATCCTCCAAAAATATATTGAAGTAAGCCTGCGAAGGGGAGTTGAAAGCGGGGCAGAATTTCAGGAAAACGATTGCAGGGGGTAGACTGGAATTGCCCTGAAAGCATAGGAAAAGAGGCAGAACGTCGACAATGATGCACTTGGCCAAAAAGGGCGTATGTGTTTTTTCCTGAATATATTCAGGAAAAAACGCATACGCCCTTTTTGGCCAACCAAGCAAGGCTGTAAATGAAATCTGCACTACAATGAAGTCTCACTGCCCCCCGGGCAAGAGGGCCATCTGAAAAAAGTGTAAAATCCAGAAAGGTAGGACAGGATATGGAGAACAGGGAGCCTTGTTATGCTGATTGGCAGGATGTAAATTGCCAGCAGCCACCCTGGAGAAGTGTATGGTGTTTCCTGAAACACGAAAGAAACAAAGCAACACAGCCTATGGCACTTCCACTTATGGTCCTATAGCTTACGGAAATTAAAATCAAAAACAGACAGCCACCCCAATATTTGAGACGGCTGTGTTCACAAGAAGCTCGTCTACAGTATCAGGTAAATATCCCAGAAAGCAAAAAATGGATAAAGAACTTGTGGCACGTACGTACAATGCAATATCACTCAGCAATGAAATCTGTGTCATCAGGCCCATAGCGGCATAGTGAGTGGATGCAGGTACGGTGATTCTACGTGAACTACGTCACACAGAAAAAGAAACATCATAAGATATCACGAATACACGGAATGTAAACTTGACTACACATGAACTGAATTACAAAATAGAAAAGGGTCTCAAATTTAGAAAACCAACTAGTGCTTGCTTATGGGGAAAGGTGCCTTGGGGTGCTGCATAAAACCAGAGACTGAAATTAGCACAGATAACTTTCCATAAGCCCAATATGTAATAGACAAGACCTACTCCTTGCTCAACGAAATGGACCCAACACCACATATTCAACGCCTAGGAATATACCTGACTAGGAAGAATCTTAAAACCCATGGATATATATGTCTCCGTAAGAGAATCAAGGGTGTGTACAGCGGCCGAAAGGCAGCAGTGAAAATCCGATAAATCCCATTATCAAAATAAATTTCGAAAACAAAACACAAAGACAGTGAAATAGAGAGCAATTCTTAAATAATTCACTCAGGGCATGTGATGCAACCGGGATTGACCACATCTACACCCAGAGCTGGTTGAGACATAAGGCTGGACACTTCAGGCTGATAGCATTGGTGAGTTTCGGTGAGCAAATGCACACGCTTTGAAGTCATACTGTATGGTACCTATTCCATGGGTCCCAACTCTTCAGGTTCAAGGGATTCTTCCTCCAGCTAAAACATGCATGTGAAACCGACAGTATGGTCCACCGTGTTATGGGGAAATGATTTAAAATGCATCTCAGTTTTCGTATCCTGGTCCTCGGGTTCACCATTCCAGATGATTTACTAACAGTCTCCCTGCTTGGAGAGTCAGTGCCTTTAACCTCCTGTTTGGCACAGCTTGCAATTTCTGTGCAAGATGAACAGGAATAGGGAGAACCAATGAGAGACTAGCTGTAGGTGTCTGCACGGGCAAATGTAACGCTCATTTCCCACCAGGAAGAGGAATTTACCAAAGGCTCAGCATGCCCTGCCCGAAACAGATTAGGGCCTGAAGCAATCCTGCGGTTTTGTGCCCAGTTCACAAGAAAGCGAGTTAAAGAAAGGAGCTCAGGGGCACTGTAATTCACAAACCTGCAGAGTTATAAATGAAAGCTATCCTCCAAAAATATATTGAAGTAAGCCTGCGAAGGGGACTTGAAAGCGGGGCAGAATTTCAGGAAAACGATTGCAGGGGGTAGACTGGAATTGCCCTGAAAGCATAGGAAAAGAGGCAGAACGTCGACAATGATGCACTTGGCCAAAAAGGGCGTATGCGTTTTTTCCTGAATATATTCAGGAAAAAACGCATACGCCCTTTTTGGCCAACCAAGCAAGACTGTAAAGGAAATCTGCACTACAATGAAGTCTCACTGCCCCCCGGGCAAGAGGGCCATCTGAAAAAAGTGTAAAATCCAGAAAGGTAGGACAGGATATGGAGAACAGGGAGCCTTGTTATGCTGATTGGCAGGATGTAAATTGCCAGCAGCCAGCCTGGAGAAATGTATGGTGTTTCCTGAAACACATAAGAAACAAAGCAACACAGTCTATGGCACTTCCACTTATGGTCCTATAGCTTACGGAAATTAAAATCAAAAACAGACAGCCACCCCAATATTTGGGACGGCTGTGTTCACAAGAAGCTCGTCTACAGTAACAGGTAAATATCCCAGAAAGCAAAATATGGATAAAGAAGTTGTGGCACGTACGTACAATGCAATATCACTCAGCAATGAAATCTGTGTCATCAGGCCCGTAGCGGCATAGTGAGTGGATGCAGGTACGGTGATTCTACGTGAACTACGTCACACAGAAAAAGAAACATCATAAGATATCACTAATACACGGAATGTAAACTTGACTACACATGAACTGAATTACAAAACAGAACAGGGTCTCAAATTTAGAAAACCAACTAGTGCTTGCTTATGGGGAAAGGTGCGTTGGGGTGCTTCATAAAACCAGAGACTGAAATTAGCACAGATAACTTTCCATAAGCCAAATATGTAATAGACAAGACCTACTCCTTGCTCAACGAAATGGACCCAACACCACATATTCAACGCCTAGGAATATACCTGACTAGGAAGAATCTTAAAACCCATGGATATATATGTCTCCGTAAGAGAATCAAGCGTGTGTACAGCGGCATAAACGCAGCAGTGAAAATCCGATAAATCCCATTATCAAAATAAATTTCAAAAAAAAATCATAAAGACAGTGAAATAGAGAGCAATTCTTAAATAATTCACTCAGGGCATGTGATGCAACCGGGATTTAACACATCTACACCCAGAGCTGGTTGAGACATAAGGCTGGACACTTCAGGCTGATAGCATTGGTGAGTTTCGGTGAGCAAATGCAGACCCTTTGAAGTCATACTGCATGGTACCCATTCCATGGGTCCCAACTCTCCAGGTTCAAGGGATTCTTCCTCCAGCTAAAACATGCATGGGAAACCAAGAGTATCGTCCACCATGTGATTGGGAAATGATTTAAAATGCATCTCAGTTTTCGTATCCTGGTCCTCGGGTTCACCATTCCAGATGCTTTACTAACACTCTCCCCGCTTGGAGAGTCAGTGCCTTTAACCTCCTCTTTGGCACAGCTTGCAATTTCTGTGCAAAATGAACAGGAATAGGGAGAACCAATGAGAGACTAGCTGTAGGTGTCTGCACGGGCAAATGTAACGCTCATTTCCCACCAGGAAGAGGAATTAACCAAAGGCTCAGCGTGCCCTGCCGGAAACAGATTAGGGCCTGAAGCAATCCTGCGGTTTTGTGCCCAGCTCACAAGAAAGCGAGTTGAAGAAAGGAGCTCAGGGGCACTGTAATTCACAAACCTGCAGAGTTATAAATGACAGCTATCCTCCAAAAATATATTGAAGTAAGCCTGCGAAGGGGAGTTAAAAGCGGGGCAGAATTTCAGGAAAACGATTGCAGGGGGTAGACTGGAATTGCCCTGAAAGCATAGGAAAAGAGGCAGAACGTCGACAATGATGCACTTGGCCAAAAAGGGCGTATGTGTTTTTTCCTGAATATATTCAGGAAAAAACGCATACGCCCTTTTTGGCCAACCAAGCAAGCCTGTAAATGAAATCTGCACTACAATGTAGTCTCACTGCCCCCCTGGCAAAAGGGCCATCTGAAAAAAGTGTAAAATCCAGAAAGGTAGGACAGGATATGGAGAACAGGGAGCCTTGTTATGCTGATTGGCAGGATGTAAATTGCCAGCAGCCACCCTGGAGAAGTGTATGGTGTTTCCTGAAACACGAAAGAAACAAAGCAACACAGCCTATGGCACTTCCACTTATGGTCCTATAGCTTACGGAAATTAAAATCAAAAACAGACAGCCACCCCAATATTTGAGACGGCTGTGTTCACAAGAAGCTCGTCTACAGTATCAGGTAAATATCCCAGAAAGCAAAAAATGGATAAAGAACTTGTGGCACGTACGTACAATGCAATATCACTCAGCAATGAAATCTGTGTCATCAGGCCCATAGCGGCATAGTGAGTGGATGCAGGTACGGTGATTCTACGTGAACTACGTCACACAGAAAAAGAAACATCATAAGATATCACGAATACACGGAATGTAAACTTGACTACACATGAACTGAATTACAAAATAGAAAAGGGTCTCAAATTTAGAAAACCAACTAGTGCTTGCTTATGGGGAAAGGTGCCTTGGGGTGCTGCATAAAACCAGAGACTGAAATTAGCACAGAAAACTTTCCATAAGCCCAATATGTAATAGACAAGACCTACTCCTTGCTCAACGAAATGGACCCAACACCACATATTCAACGCCTAGGAATATACCTGACTAGGAAGAATCTTAAAACCCATGGATATATATGTCTCCGTAAGAGAATCAAGGGTGTGTACAGCGGCCGAAAGGCAGCAGTGAAAATCCGATAAATCCCATTATCAAAATAAATTTCGAAAACAAAACACAAAGACAGTGAAATAGAGAGCAATTCTTAAATAATTCACTCAGGGCATGTGATGCAACCGGGATTGACCACATCTACACCCAGAGCTGGTTGAGACATAAGGCTGGACACTTCAGGCTGATAGCATTGGTGAGTTTAGGTGAGCAAATGCACACCCTTTGAAGTCATACTGTATGGTACCTATTCCATGGGTCCCAACTCTTCAGGTTCAAGGGATTCTTCCTCCAGCTAAAACATGCATGTGAAACCCACAGTATGGTCCACCGTGTTATGGGGAAATGATTTAAAATGCATCTCAGTTTTCGTATCCTGGTCCTCGGGTTCACCATTCCAGATGATTTACTAACAGTCTCCCAGCTTGGAGAGTCAGTGCCTTTAACCTCCTGTTTGGCACAGCTTGCAATTTCTGTGCAAGATGAACAGGAATAGGGAGAACCAATGAGAGACTAGCTGTAGGTGTCTGCACGGGCAAATGTAACGCTCATTTCCCACAAGGAAGAGGAATTTACCAAAGGCTCAGCATGCCCTGCCCGAAACAGATTAGGGCCTGAAGCAATCCTGCGGTTTTGTGCCCAGTTCACAAGAAAGCGAGTTAAAGAAAGGAGCTCAGGGGCACTGTAATTCACAAACCTGCAGAGTTATAAATGACAGCTATCCTCCAAAAATATATTGAAGTAAGCCTGCGAAGGGGACTTGAAAGCGGGGCAGAATTTCAGGAAAACGATTGCAGGGGGTAGACTGGAATTGCCCTGAAAGCATAGGAAAAGAGGCAGAACGTCGACAATGATGCACTTGGCCAAAAAGGGCGTATGCGTTTTTTCCTGAATATATTCAGGAAAAAACGCATACGCCCTTTTTGGCCAACCAAGCAAGCCTGTAAAGGAAATCTGCACTACAATGAAGTCTCACTGCCCCCCGGGCAAGAGGGCCATCTGAAAAAAGTGTAAAATCCAGAAAGGTAGGACAGGATATGGAGAACAGGGAGCCTTGTTATGCTGATTGGCAGGATGTAAATTGCCAGCAGCCAGCCTGGAGAAGTGTATGGTGTTTCCTGAAACACATAAGAAACAAAGCAACACAGTCTATGGCACTTCCACTTATGGTCCTATAGCTTACGGAAATTAAAATCAAAAACAGACAGCCACCCCAATATTTGGGACGGCTGTGTTCACAAGAAGCTCGTCTACAGTAACAGGTAAATATCCCAGAAAGCAAAATATGGATAAAGAAGTTGTGGCACGTACGTACAATGCAATATCACTCAGCAATGAAATCTGTGTCATCAGGCCCGTAGCGGCATAGTGAGTGGATGCAGGTACGGTGATTCTACGTGAACTACGTCACACAGAAAAAGAAACATCATAAGATATCACTAATACACGGAATGTAAACTTGACTACACATGAACTGAATTACAAAACAGAACAGGGTCTCAAATTTAGAAAACCAACTAGTGCTTGCTTATGGGGAAAGGTGCGTTGGGGTGCTTCATAAAACCAGAGACTGAAATTAGCACAGATAACTTTCCATAAGCCAAATATGTAATAGACAAGACCTACTCCTTGCTCAACGAAATGGACCCAACACCACATATTCAACGCCTAGGAATATACCTGACTAGGAAGAATCTTAAAACCCATGGATATATATGTCTCCGTAAGAGAATCAAGCGTGTGTACAGCGGCATAAACGCAGCAGTGAAAATCCGATAAATCCCATTATCAAAATAAATTTCAAAAAAAAATCATAAAGACAGTGAAATAGAGAGCAATTCTTAAATAATTCACTCAGGGCATGTGATGCAACCGGGATTTAACACATCTACACCCAGAGCTGGTTGAGACATAAGGCTGGACACTTCAGGCTGATAGCATTGGTGAGTTTCGGTGAGCAAATGCAGACCCTTTGAAGTCATACTGCATGGTACCCATTCCATGGGTCCCAACTCTCCAGGTTCAAGGGATTCTTCCTCCAGCTAAAACATGAATGGGAAACCAAGAGTATCGTCCACCATGTGATTGGGAAATTATTTAAAATGCATCTCAGTTTTCGTATCCTGGTCCTCGGGTTCACCATTCCAGATGCTTTACTAACACTCTCCCCGCTTGGAGAGTCAGTGCCTTTAACCTCCTCTTTGGCACAGCTTGCAATTTCTGTGCAAAATGAACAGGAATAGGGAGAACCAATGAGAGACTAGCTGTAGGTGTCTGCACGGGCAAATGTAACGCTCATTTCCCACCAGGAAGAGGAATTAACCAAAGGCTCAGCGTGCCCTGCCGGAAACAGATTAGGGCCTGAAGCAATCCTGCGGTTTTGTGCCCAGCTCACAAGAAAGCGAGTTGAAGAAAGGAGCTCAGGGGCACTGTAATTCACAAACCTGCAGAGTTATAAATGACAGCTATCCTCCAAAAATATATTGAAGTAAGCCTGCGAAGGGGACTTGAAAGCGGGGCAGAATTTCAGGAAAACGATTGCAGGGGGTAGACTGGAATTGCCCTGAAAGCATAGGAAAAGAGGCAGAACGTCGACAATGATGCACTTGGCCAAAAAGGGCGTATGCGTTTTTTCCTGAATATATTCAGGAAAAAACGCATACACCCTTTTTGGCCAACCAAGCAAGCCTGTAAAGGAAATCTGCACTACAATGAAGTCTCACTGCCCCCCGGCAAGAGGGCCATCTGAAAAAAGTGTAAAATCCAGAAAGGTAGGACAGGATATGGAGAACAGGGAGCCTTGTTATGCTGATTGGCAGGATGTAAATTGCCAGCAGCCAGCCTGGAGAAGTGTATGGTGTTTCCTGAAACACATAAGAAACAAAGCAACACAGTCTATGGCACTTCCACTTATGGTCCTATAGCTTACGGAAATTAAAATCAAAAACAGACAGCCACCCCAATATTTGGGACGGCTGTGTTCACAAGAAGCTCGTCTACAGTATCAGGTAAATATCCCAGAAAGCAAAAAATGGATAAAGAAGTTGTGGCACGTACGTGCAATGCAGTATCACTCAGCAATGAAATCTGTGTCATCAGGCACGTAGCGGCATAGTGAGTGGATACAGGTACGGTGATTCTACGTGAACTACGTCACACATAAAAAGAAACATCATAAGATATCACTAATACACGGAATGTAAACTTGACTACACATGAACTGAATTACAAAACAGAACAGGGTCTCAAATTTAGAAAACCAACTAGTGCTTGCTTATGGGGAAAGGTGCCTTGGGGTGCTGCATAAAACCAGAGACTGAAATTAGCACAGATAACATTCCATAAGCCAAATATGTAATAGACAAGACCTACTCCTTGCTCAACGAAATGGACTCAACACCACATATTCAACGCCTAGGAATATACCTGACTAGGAAGAATCTTAAAACCCATGGATTTATATGTCTCCGTAAGAGAATCAAGCGTGTGTACAGCGGCATAAACGCAGCAGTGAAAATCCGATAAATCGCACTTTCAAAATAAATTTCAAAAACAAAACACAAAGACAGTGAAATAGAGAGCAATTCTTAAATAATTCACTCAGGGCATGTGATGCAACCGGGATTGACCACATCTACACCCAGAGCTGGTTGAGACATAAGGCTGGACACTTCAGGCTGATAACATTGGTGAGTTTCGGTGAGCAAATGCAGACCCTTTGAAGTCATACTGCATGGTACCCATTCCATGGGTCCCAACTCTCCAGGTTCAAGGGATTCTTCCTCCAGCTAAAACATGCATGGGAAACCCAGAGTATCGTCCACCGTGTGATTGGGAAACGATTTAAAATGCATCTCAGTTTTCGTATCCTGGTCCTCGGGTTCACCATTCCAGATGCTTTACTAACAGTCTCCCCGCTTGGAGAGTCAGTGCCTTTAACCTCCTGTTTGGCACTGCTTGCAATTTCTGTGCAAGATGAACAGGAATAGGGAGAACCAATGAGAAACTACCTCTAGGTGTCTGCACGGGCAAATGTAACCCTCATTGCCCACCAGGAAGAGGAATTAAACAAAGGCTCAGTGTGCCCTGCTGGAAACAGATTAGGGCCTGAAGCAATCCTGCGGTTTTGTGCCCAGCTCACAAGAAAGCGAGTTGAAGAACGGAGCTCAGGGGCACTGTAATTCACAAACCTGCAGAGTTATAATTGACAGCTATCCTCCAAAAATATATTGAAGTAAGCCTGCGAAGGGGACTTGAAAGCGGGGCAGAATTTCAGGAAAACGATTGCAGGGGGTAGACTGGAATTGCACTGAAAGCATAGGAAAAGAGGCACAACGTCGACAATGATGCACTTGGCCAAAAATGGTGTATGCGTTTTTTCCTGAATATATTCAGGAAAAAACGCATACGCCCTTTTTGGCAAACCAAGCAAGCCTGTAAAGGAAATCTGCACAAAAATGAAGTCTCACTGCCCACCGGGCAAAAGGGCCATCTGAAAAAAGTGTAAAATCCAGAAAGGTAGGACAGGATATGGAGAACAGGGAGCCTTGTTATGCTGATTGGCAGGATGTAAATTGCCAGCAGCCACCCTGGAGAAGTGTATGGTGTTTCCTGAAACACGTAAGAAACAAAGCAACACAGCCTATGCCACTTCCACTTATGGTCCTATAGCTTACGGAAATTAAAATCAAAAACAGACAGCCACCCCAATATTTGGGACGGCTGTGTTCACAAGAAGCTCGTCTACAGTATCAGGTAAATATCCCAGAAAGCAAAAAATGGATAAAGAAGTTGTGGCACGTACGTACAATGCAATATCACTCAGCAATGAAATCTGTGTCATCAGGCCCGTAGCGGCATAGTGAGTGGATGCAGGTACGGTGATTCTACGTGAACTACGTCACACAGAAAAAGAAACATCATAAGATATCACTAATACACGGAATGTAAACTTGACTACACATGAACTGAATTACAAAACAGAACAGGGTCTCAAATTTAGAAAACCAACTAGTGCTTGCTTATGGGGAAAGGTGCGTTGGGGTGCTTCATAAAACCAGAGACTGAAATTAGCACAGATAACTTTCCATAAGCCAAATATGTAATAGACAAGACCTACTCCTTGCTCAACGAAATGGACCCAACACCACATATTCAACGCCTAGGAATACACCTGACTAGGAAGAATCTTAAAACCCATGGATATATATGTCTCCGTAAGAGAATCAAGCGTGTGTACAGCGGCATAAACGCAGCAGTGAAAATCCGATAAATCCCATTATCAAAATAAATTTCGAAAACAAAACACAAAGACAGTGAAATAGAGAGCAATTCTTAAATAATTCACTCAGGGCATGTGATGCAACCGGGATTTAACACATCTACACCCAGAGCTGGTTGAGTTATAAGGCTGGACACTTCAGGCTGATAGCATTGGTGAGTTTCGGTGAGCAAATGCAGACCCTTTGAAGTCATACTGCATGGTACCCATTCCATGGGTCCCAACTCTCCAGGTTCAAGGGATTCTTCCTCCAGCTAAAACATGCATGGGAAACCAAGAGTATCGTCCACCATGTGATTGGGAAATGATTTAAAATGCATCTCAGTTTTCGTATCCTGGTCCTCGGGTTCACCATTCCAGATGCTTTACTAACACTCTCCCCGCTTGGAGAGTCAGTGCCTTTAACCTCCTCTTTGGCACAGCTTGCAATTTCTGTGCAAAATGAACAGGAATAGGGAGAACCAATGAGAGACTAGCTGTAGGTGTCTGCACGGGCAAATGTAACGCTCATTGCCCACCAGGAAGAGGAATTAAACAAAGGCTCAGTGTGCCCTGCTGGAAACAGATTAGGGCCTGAAGCAATCCTGCGGTTTTGTGCCCAGCTCACAAGAAAGCGAGTTGAAGAAAGGAGCTCAGGGGCACTGTAATTCACAAACCTGCAGAGTTATAAATGACAGCTTTCCTCCAAAAATATATTGAAGTAAGCCTGCGAAGGGGACTTGAAAGCGGGGCAGAATTTCAGGAAAACGATTGCAGGGGGTAGACTGGAATTGCCCTGAAAGCATAGGAAAAGAGGCAGAACGTCGACAATGATGCACTTGGCCAAAAAGGGCGTATGCGTTTTTTCCTGAATATATTCAGGAAAAAACGCATACGCACTTTTTGGCCAACCAAGCAAGCCTGTAAATGAAATCTGCACTACAATGAAGTCTCACTGCACCCCTGGCAAAAGGGCCATCTGAAAAAAGTGTAAAATCCAGAAAGGTAGGACAGGATATGGAGAACAGGGAGCCTTGTTATGCTGATTGGCAGGATGTAAATTGCCAGCAGCCACCCTGGAGAAGTGTATGGTGTTTCCTGAAACACGAAAGAAACAAAGCAACACAGCCTATGGCACTTCCACTTATGGTCCTATAGCTTACGGAAATTAAAACCAAAAACAGACAGCCACCCCAATATTTGAGACGGCTGTGTTCACAAGAAGCTCGTCTACAGTATCAGGTAAATATCCCAGAAAGCAAAAAATGGATAAAGAACTTGTGGCACGTACGTACAATGCAATATCACTCAGCAATGAAATCTGTGTCATCAGGCCCATAGCGGCATAATGAGTGGATGCAGGTACGGTGATTCTACGTGAACTACGTCACACAGAAAAAGAAACATCATAAGATATCACGAATACACGGAATGTAAACTTGACTACACATGAACTGAATTACAAAATAGAAAAGGGTCTCAAATTTAGAAAACCAACTAGTGCTTGCTTATGGGGAAAGGTGCCTTGGGGTGCTGCATAAAACCAGAGACTGAAATTAGCACAGATAACTTTCCATAAGCCCAATATGTAATAGACAAGACCTACTCCTTGCTCAACGAAATGGACCCAACACCACATATTCAACGCCTAGGAATATACCTGACTAGGAAGAATCTTAAAACCCATGGATATATATGTCTCCGTAAGAGAATCAAGGGTGTGTACAGCGGCCGAAAGGCAGCAGTGAAAATCCGATAAATCCCATTATCAAAATAAATTTCGAAAACAAAACACAAAGACAGTGAAATAGAGAGCAATTCTTAAATAATTCACTCAGGGCATGTGATGCAACCGGGATTGACCACATCTACACCCAGAGCTGGTTGAGACATAAGGCTGGACACTTCAGGCTGATAGCATTGGTGAGTTTAGGTGAGCAAATGCACACCCTTTGAAGTCATACTGTATGGTACCTATTCCATGGGTCCCAACTCTTCAGGTTCAAGGGATTCTTCCTCCAGCTAAAACATGCATGTGAAACCCACAGTATGGTCCACCGTGTTATGGGGAAATGATTTAAAATGCATCTCAGTTTTCGTATCCTGGTCCTCGGGTTCACCATTCCAGATGATTTACTAACAGTCTCCCTGCTTGGAGAGTCAGTGCCTTTAACCTCCTGTTTGGCACAGCTTGCAATTTCTGTGCAAGATGAACAGGAATAGGGAGAACCAATGAGAGACTAGCTGTAGGTGTCTGCACGGGCAAATGTAACGCTCATTTCCCACCAGGAAGAGGAATTTACCAAAGGCTCAGCATGCCCTGCCCGAAACAGATTAGGGCCTGAAGCAATCCTGCGGTTTTGTGCCCAGTTCACAAGAAAGCGAGTTGAAGAAAGGAGCTCAGGGGCACTGTAATTCACAAACCTGCAGAGTTATAAATGACAGCTATCCTCCAAAAATATATTGAAGTAAGCCTGCGAAGGGGACTTGAAAGCGGGGCAGAATTTCAGGAAAACGATTGCAGGGGGTAGACTGGAATTGCCCTGAAAGCATAGGAAAAGAGGCAGAACGTCGACAATGATGCACTTGGCCAAAAAGGGCGTATGCGTTTTTTCCTGAATATATTCAGGAAAAAACGCATACGCCCTTTTTGGCCAACCAAGCAAGCCTGTAAAGGAAATCTGCACTACAATGAAGTCTCACTGCCCCCCGGGCAAGAGGGCCATCTGAAAAAAGTGTAAAATCCAGAAAGGTAGGACAGGATATGGAGAACAGGGAGCCTTGTTATGCTGATTGGCAGGATGTAAATTGCCAGCAGCCAGCCTGGAGAAGTGTATGGTGTTTCCTGAAACACATAAGAAACAAAGCAACACAGTCTATGGCACTTCCACTTATGGTCCTATAGCTTACGGAAATTAAAATCAAAAACAGACAGCCACCCCAATATTTGGGACGGCTGTGTTCACAAGAAGCTCGTCTACAGTAACAGGTAAATATCCCAGAAAGCAAAATATGGATAAAGAAGTTGTGGCACGTACGTACAATGCAATATCACTCAGCAATGAAATCTGTGTCATCAGGCCTGTAGCGGCATAGTGAGTGGATGCAGGTACGGTGATTCTACGTGAACTACGTCACACAGAAAAAGAAACATCATAAGATATCACTAATACACGGAATGTAAACTTGACTACACATGAACTGAATTACAAAACAGAACAGGGTCTCAAATTTAGAAAACCAACTAGTGCTTGCTTATGGGGAAAGGTGCGTTGGGGTGCTTCATAAAACCAGAGACTGAAATTAGCACAGATAACTTTCCATAAGCCAAATATGTAATAGACAAGACCTACTCCTTGCTCAACGAAATGGACCCAACACCACATATTCAACGCCTAGGAATATACCTGACTAGGAAGAATCTTAAAACCCATGGATATATATGTCTCCGTAAGAGAATCAAGCGTGTGTACAGCGGCATAAACGCAGCAGTGAAAATCCGATAAATCCCATTATCAAAATAAATTTCAAAAAAAAATCATAAAGACAGTGAAATAGAGAGCAATTCTTAAATAATTCACTCAGGGCATGTGATGGAACCGGGATTTAACACATCTACACCCAGAGCTGGTTGAGACATAAGGCTGGACACTTCAGGCTGATAGCATTGGTGAGTTTCGGTGAGCAAATGCAGACCCTTTGAAGTCATACTGCATGGTACCCATTCCATGGGTCCCAACTCTCCAGGTTCAAGGGATTCTTCCTCCAGCTAAAACATGCATGGGAAACCAAGAGTATCGTCCACCATGTGATTGGGAAATGATTTAAAATGCATCTCAGTTTTCGTATCCTGGTCCTCCGGTTCACCATTCCAGATGCTTTACTGACACTCTCCCCGCTTGGAGAGTCAGTGCCTTTAACCTCCTCTTTGGCACAGCTTGCAATTTCTGTGCAAAATGAACAGGAATAGGGAGAACCAATGAGAGACTAGCTGTAGGTGTCTGCACGGGCAAATGTAACGCTCATTGCCCACCAGGAAGAGGAATTAAACAAAGGCTCAGTGTGCCCTGCTGGAAACAGATTAGGGCCTGAAGCAATCCTGCGGTTTTGTGCCCAGCTCACAAGAAAGCGAGTTGAAGAAAGGAGCTCAGGGGCACTGTAATTCACAAACCTGCAGAGTTATAAATGACAGCTTTCCTCCAAAAATATATTGAAGTAAGCCTGCGAAGGGGACTTGAAAGCGGGGCAGAATTTCAGGAAAACGATTGCAGGGGGTAGACTGGAATTGCCCTGAAAGCATAGGAAAAGAGGCAGAACGTCGACAATGATGCACTTGGTCAAAAAGGGCGTATGCGTTTTTTCCTGAATATATTCAGGAAAAAACGCATACGCCCTTTTTGGCCAACCAAGCAAGCCTGTAAAGGAAATCTGCACTACAATGAAGTCTCACTGCCCCCCTGGCAAAAGGGCCATCTGAAAAAAGTGTAAAATCCAGAAAGGTAGGACAGGATATGGAGAACAGGGAGCCTTGTTATGCTGATTGGCAGGATGTAAATTGCCAGCAGCCAGCCTGGAGAAGTTTATGGTGTTTCCTGAAACACGAAAGAAAGAAAGCAACACAGCCTATGGCACTTCCACTTATGGTCCTATAGCTTACGGAAATTAAAATCAAAAACAGACAGCCACCCCAATATTTGAGACGGCTGTGTTCACAAGAAGCTCGTCTACAGTATCAGGTAAATATCCCAGAAAGCACAAAATGGATAAAGAACTTGTGGCACGTACGTACAATGCAATATCACTCAGCAATGAAATCTGTGTCATCAGGCCCATAGCGGCATAGTGAGTGGATGCAGGTACGGTGATTCTACGTGAACTACGTCACACAGAAAAAGAAACATCATAAGATATCATGAATACACGGAATGTAAACTTGACTACACATGAACTGAATTACAAAATAGAAAAGGGTCTCAAATTTAGAAAACCAACTAGTGCTTGCTTATGGGGAAAGGTGCCTTGGGGTGCTGCATAAAACCAGAGACTGAAATTAGCACAGATAACTTTCCATAAGCCCAATATGTAATAGACAAGACCTACTCCTTGCTCAACGAAATGGACCCAACACCACATATTCAACGCCTAGGAATATACCTGACTAGGAAGAATCTTAAAACCCATGGATATATATGTCTCCGTAAGAGAATCAAGGGTGTGTACAGCGGCCGAAAGGCAGCAGTGAAAATCCGATAAATCCCATTATCAAAATAAATTTCGAAAACAAAACACAAAGACAGTGAAATAGAGAGCAATTCTTAAATAATTCACTCAGGGCATGTGATGCAACCGGGATTGACCACATCTACACCCAGAGCTGGTTGAGACATAAGGCTGGACACTTCAGGCTGATAGCATTGGTGAGTTTAGGTGAGCAAATGCACACCCTTTGAAGTCATACTGTATGGTACCTATTCCATGGGTCCCAACTCTTCAGGTTCAAGGGATTCTTCCTCCAGCTAAAACATGCATGTGAAACCCACAGTATGGTCCACCGTGTTATGGGGAAATGATTTAAAATGCATCTCAGTTTTCGTATCCTGGTCCTCGGGTTCACCATTCCAGATGATTTACTAACAGTCTCCCTGCTTGGAGAGTCAGTGCCTTTAACCTCCTGTTTGGCACAGCTTGCAATTTCTGTGCAAGATGAACAGGAATAGGGAGAACCAATGAGAGACTAGCTGTAGGTGTCTGCACGGGCAAATGGAACGCTCATTTCCCACCAGGAAGAGGAATTTACCAAAGGCTCAGCATGCCCTGCCCGAAACAGATTAGGGCCTGAAGCAATCCTGCGGTTTTGTGCCCAGTTCACAAGAAAGCGAGTTGAAGAAAGGAGCTCAGGGGCACTGTAATTCACAAACCTGCAGAGTTATAAATGACAGCTATCCTCCAAAAATATATTGAAGTAAGCCTGCGAAGGGGACTTGAAAGCGGGGCAGAATTTCAGGAAAACGATTGCAGGGGGTAGACTGGAATTGCCCTGAAAGCATAGGAGAAGAGGCAGAACGTCGACAATGATGCACTTGGCCAAAAAGGGCGTATGCGTTTTTTCCTGAATATATTCAGGAAAAAACGCATACGCCCTTTTTGGCCAACCAAGCAAGCCTGTAAAGGAAATCTGCACTACAATGAAGTCTCACTGCCCCCCTGGCAAAAGGGCCATCTGAAAAAAGTGTAAAGTCCAGAAAGGTAGGACAGGATATGGAGAACAGGGAGCCTTGTTATGCTGATTGGCAGGATGTAAATTGCCAGCAGCCACCCTGGAGAAGTGTATGGTGTTTCCTGAAACACGAAAGAAACAAAGCAACACAGCCTATGGCACTTCCACTTAGGGTCCTATAGCTTACGGAAATTAAAATCAAAAACAGACAGCCATCCCAATATTTGAGACGGCTGTGTTCACAAGAAGCTCGTCTACAGTATCAGGTAAATATCCCAGAAAGCAAAAAATGGATAAAGAACTTGTGGCACGTACGTACAATGCAATATCACTCAGCAATGAAATCTGTGTCATCAGGCCCATAGCGGCATAGTGAGTGGATGCAGGTACGGTGATTCTACGTGAACTACGTCACACAGAAAAAGAAACATCATAAGATATCACGAATACACGGAATGTAAACTTGACTACACATGAACTGAATTACAAAATAGAAAAGGGTCTCAAATTTAGAAAACCAACTAGTGCTTGCTTATGGGGAAAGGTGCCTTGGGGTGCTGCATAAAACCAGAGACTGAAATTAGCACAGATAACTTTCCATAAGCCCAATATGTAATAGACAAGACCTACTCCTTGCTCAACGAAATGGACCCAACACCACATATTCAACGCCTAGGAATATACCTGACTAGGAAGAATCTTAAAACCCATGGATATATATGTCTCCGTAAGAGAATCAAGGGTGTGTACAGCGGCCGAAAGGCAGCAGTGAAAATCCGATAAATCCCATTATCAAAATAAATTTCGAAAACAAAACACAAAGACAGTGAAATAGAGAGCAATTCTTAAATAATTCACTCAGGGCATGTGATGCAACCGGGATTGACCACATCTACACCCAGAGCTGGTTGAGACATAAGGCTGGACACTTCAGGCTGATAGCATTGGTGAGTTTAGGTGAGCAAATGCACACCCTTTGAAGTCATACTGTATGGTACCTATTCCATGGGTCCCAACTCTTCAGGTTCAAGGGATTCTTCCTCCAGCTAAAACATGCATGTGAAACCCACAGTATGGTCCACCGTGTTATGGGGAAATGATTTAAAATGCATCTCAGTTTTCGTATCCTGGTCCTCGGGTTCACCATTCCAGATGATTTACTAACAGTCTCCCTGCTTGGAGAGTCAGTGCCTTTAACCTCCTGTTTGGCACAGCTTGCAATTTCTGTGCAAGATGAACAGGAATAGGGAGAACCAATGAGAGACTAGCTGTAGGTGTCTGCACGGGCAAATGGAACGCTCATTTCCCACCAGGAAGAGGAATTTACCAAAGGCTCAGCATGCCCTGCCCGAAACAGATTAGGGCCTGAAGCAATCCTGCGGTTTTGTGCCCAGTTCACAAGAAAGCGAGTTGAAGAAAGGAGCTCAGGGGCACTGTAATTCACAAACCTGCAGAGTTATAAATGACAGCTATCCTCCAAAAATATATTGAAGTAAGCCTGCGAAGGGGACTTGAAAGCGGGGCAGAATTTCAGGAAAACGATTGCAGGGGGTAGACTGGAATTGCCCTGAAAGCATAGGAAAAGAGGCAGAACGTCGACAATGATGCACTTGGCCAAAAAGGGCGTATGCGTTTTTTCCTGAATATATTCAGGAAAAAACGCATACGCCCTTTTTGGCCAACCAAGCAAGCCTGTAAAGGAAATCTGCACTACAATGAAGTCTCACTACCCCCCGGGCAAGAGGGCCATCTGAAAAATGTGTAAAATCCAGAAAGGTAGGACAGGATATGGAGAACAGGGAGCCTTGTTATGCTGATTGGCAGGATGTAAATTGCCAGCAGCCAGCCTGGAGAAGTGTATGGTGTTTCCTGAAACACATAAGAAACAAAGCAACACAGTCTATGGCACTTCCACTTATGGTCCTATAGCTTACGGAAATTAAAATCAAAAACAGACAGCCACCCCAATATTTGGGACGGCTGTGTTCACAAGAAGCTCGTCTACAGTAACAGGTAAATATCCCAGAAAGCAAAATATGGATAAAGAAGTTGTGGCACGTACGTACAATGCAATATCACTCAGCAATGAAATCTGTGTCATCAGGCCCGTAGCGGCATAGTGAGTGGATGCAGGTACGGTGATTCTACGTGAACTACGTCACACAGAAAAAGAAACATCATAAGATATCACTAATACACGGAATGTAAACTTGACTACACATGAACTGAATTACAAAACAGAACAGGGTCTCAAATTTAGAAAACCAACTAGTGCTTGCTTATGGGGAAAGGTGCGTTGGGGTGCTTCATAAAACCAGAGACTGAAATTAGCACAGATAACTTTCCATAAGCCAAATATGTAATAGACAAGACCTACTCCTTGCTCAACGAAATGGACCCAACACCACATATTCAACGCCTAGGAATATACCTGACTAGGAAGAATCTTAAAACCCATGGATATATATGTCTCCGTAAGAGAATCAAGCGTGTGTACAGCGGCATAAACGCAGCAGTGAAAATCCGATAAATCCCATTATCAAAATAAATTTCAAAAAAAAATCATAAAGACAGTGAAATAGAGAGCAATTCTTAAATAATTCACTCAGGGCATGTGATGGAACCGGGATTTAACACATCTACACCCAGAGCTGGTTGAGACATAAGGCTGGACACTTCAGGCTGATAGCATTGGTGAGTTTCGGTGAGCAAATGCAGACCCTTTGAAGTCATACTGCATGGTACCCATTCCATGGGTCCCAACTCTCCAGGTTCAAGGGATTCTTCCTCCAGCTAAAACATGCATGGGAAACCAAGAGTATCGTCCACCATGTGATTGGGAAATGATTTAAAATGCATCTCAGTTTTCGTATCCTGGTCCTCCGGTTCACCATTCCAGATGCTTTACTGACACTCTCCCCGCTTGGAGAGTCAGTGCCTTTAACCTCCTCTTTGGCACAGCTTGCAATTTCTGTGCAAAATGAACAGGAATAGGGAGAACCAATGAGAGACTAGCTGTAGGTGTCTGCACGGGCAAATGTAACGCTCATTGCCCACCAGGAAGAGGAATTAAACAAAGGCTCAGTGTGCCCTGCTGGAAACAGATTAGGGCCTGAAGCAATCCTGCGGTTTTGTGCCCAGCTCACAAGAAAGCGAGTTGAAGAAAGGAGCTCAGGGGCACTGTAATTCACAAACCTGCAGAGTTATAAATGACAGCTTTCCTCCAAAAATATATTGAAGTAAGCCTGCGAAGGGGACTTGAAAGCGGGGCAGAATTTCAGGAAAACGATTGCAGGGGGTAGACTGGAATTGCCCTGAAAGCATAGGAAAAGAGGCAGAACGTCGACAATGATGCACTTGGTCAAAAAGGGCGTATGCGTTTTTTCCTGAATATATTCAGGAAAAAACGCATACGCCCTTTTTGGCCAACCAAGCAAGCCTGTAAAGGAAATCTGCACTACAATGAAGTCTCACTGCCCCCCTGGCAAAAGGGCCATCTGAAAAAAGTGTAAAATCCAGAAAGGTAGGACAGGATATGGAGAACAGGGAGCCTTGTTATGCTGATTGGCAGGATGTAAATTGCCAGCAGCCAGCCTGGAGAAGTTTATGGTGTTTCCTGAAACACGAAAGAAAGAAAGCAACACAGCCTATGGCACTTCCACTTATGGTCCTATAGCTTACGGAAATTAAAATCAAAAACAGACAGCCACCCCAATATTTGAGACGGCTGTGTTCACAAGAAGCTCGTCTACAGTATCAGGTAAATATCCCAGAAAGCACAAAATGGATAAAGAACTTGTGGCACGTACGTACAATGCAATATCACTCAGCAATGAAATCTGTGTCATCAGGCCCATAGCGGCATAGTGAGTGGATGCAGGTACGGTGATTCTACGTGAACTACGTCACACAGAAAAAGAAACATCATAAGATATCATGAATACACGGAATGTAAACTTGACTACACATGAACTGAATTACAAAATAGAAAAGGGTCTCAAATTTAGAAAACCAACTAGTGCTTGCTTATGGGGAAAGGTGCCTTGGGGTGCTGCATAAAACCAGAGACTGAAATTAGCACAGATAACTTTCCATAAGCCCAATATGTAATAGACAAGACCTACTCCTTGCTCAACGAAATGGACCCAACACCACATATTCAACGCCTAGGAATATACCTGACTAGGAAGAATCTTAAAACCCATGGATATATATGTCTCCGTAAGAGAATCAAGGGTGTGTACAGCGGCCGAAAGGCAGCAGTGAAAATCCGATAAATCCCATTATCAAAATAAATTTCGAAAACAAAACACAAAGACAGTGAAATAGAGAGCAATTCTTAAATAATTCACTCAGGGCATGTGATGCAACCGGGATTGACCACATCTACACCCAGAGCTGGTTGAGACATAAGGCTGGACACTTCAGGCTGATAGCATTGGTGAGTTTAGGTGAGCAAATGCACACCCTTTGAAGTCATACTGTATGGTACCTATTCCATGGGTCCCAACTCTTCAGGTTCAAGGGATTCTTCCTCCAGCTAAAACATGCATGTGAAACCCACAGTATGGTCCACCGTGTTATGGGGAAATGATTTAAAATGCATCTCAGTTTTCGTATCCTGGTCCTCGGGTTCACCATTCCAGATGATTTACTAACAGTCTCCCTGCTTGGAGAGTCAGTGCCTTTAACCTCCTGTTTGGCACAGCTTGCAATTTCTGTGCAAGATGAACAGGAATAGGGAGAACCAATGAGAGACTAGCTGTAGGTGTCTGCACGGGCAAATGGAACGCTCATTTCCCACCAGGAAGAGGAATTTACCAAAGGCTCAGCATGCCCTGCCCGAAACAGATTAGGGCCTGAAGCAATCCTGCGGTTTTGTGCCCAGTTCACAAGAAAGCGAGTTGAAGAAAGGAGCTCAGGGGCACTGTAATTCACAAACCTGCAGAGTTATAAATGACAGCTATCCTCCAAAAATATATTGAAGTAAGCCTGCGAAGGGGACTTGAAAGCGGGGCAGAATTTCAGGAAAACGATTGCAGGGGGTAGACTGGAATTGCCCTGAAAGCATAGGAGAAGAGGCAGAACGTCGACAATGATGCACTTGGCCAAAAAGGGCGTATGCGTTTTTTCCTGAATATATTCAGGAAAAAACGCATACGCCCTTTTTGGCCAACCAAGCAAGCCTGTAAAGGAAATCTGCACTACAATGAAGTCTCACTGCCCCCCTGGCAAAAGGGCCATCTGAAAAAAGTGTAAAGTCCAGAAAGGTAGGACAGGATATGGAGAACAGGGAGCCTTGTTATGCTGATTGGCAGGATGTAAATTGCCAGCAGCCACCCTGGAGAAGTGTATGGTGTTTCCTGAAACACGAAAGAAACAAAGCAACACAGCCTATGGCACTTCCACTTAGGGTCCTATAGCTTACGGAAATTAAAATCAAAAACAGACAGCCATCCCAATATTTGAGACGGCTGTGTTCACAAGAAGCTCGTCTACAGTATCAGGTAAATATCCCAGAAAGCAAAAAATGGATAAAGAACTTGTGGCACGTACGTACAATGCAATATCACTCAGCAATGAAATCTGTGTCATCAGGCCCATAGCGGCATAGTGAGTGGATGCAGGTACGGTGATTCTACGTGAACTACGTCACACAGAAAAAGAAACATCATAAGATATCACGAATACACGGAATGTAAACTTGACTACACATGAACTGAATTACAAAATAGAAAAGGGTCTCAAATTTAGAAAACCAACTAGTGCTTGCTTATGGGGAAAGGTGCCTTGGGGTGCTGCATAAAACCAGAGACTGAAATTAGCACAGATAACTTTCCATAAGCCCAATATGTAATAGACAAGACCTACTCCTTGCTCAACGAAATGGACCCAACACCACATATTCAACGCCTAGGAATATACCTGACTAGGAAGAATCTTAAAACCCATGGATATATATGTCTCCGTAAGAGAATCAAGGGTGTGTACAGCGGCCGAAAGGCAGCAGTGAAAATCCGATAAATCCCATTATCAAAATAAATTTCGAAAACAAAACACAAAGACAGTGAAATAGAGAGCAATTCTTAAATAATTCACTCAGGGCATGTGATGCAACCGGGATTGACCACATCTACACCCAGAGCTGGTTGAGACATAAGGCTGGACACTTCAGGCTGATAGCATTGGTGAGTTTAGGTGAGCAAATGCACACCCTTTGAAGTCATACTGTATGGTACCTATTCCATGGGTCCCAACTCTTCAGGTTCAAGGGATTCTTCCTCCAGCTAAAACATGCATGTGAAACCCACAGTATGGTCCACCGTGTTATGGGGAAATGATTTAAAATGCATCTCAGTTTTCGTATCCTGGTCCTCGGGTTCACCATTCCAGATGATTTACTAACAGTCTCCCTGCTTGGAGAGTCAGTGCCTTTAACCTCCTGTTTGGCACAGCTTGCAATTTCTGTGCAAGATGAACAGGAATAGGGAGAACCAATGAGAGACTAGCTGTAGGTGTCTGCACGGGCAAATGGAACGCTCATTTCCCACCAGGAAGAGGAATTTACCAAAGGCTCAGCATGCCCTGCCCGAAACAGATTAGGGCCTGAAGCAATCCTGCGGTTTTGTGCCCAGTTCACAAGAAAGCGAGTTGAAGAAAGGAGCTCAGGGGCACTGTAATTCACAAACCTGCAGAGTTATAAATGACAGCTATCCTCCAAAAATATATTGAAGTAAGCCTGCGAAGGGGACTTGAAAGCGGGGCAGAATTTCAGGAAAACGATTGCAGGGGGTAGACTGGAATTGCCCTGAAAGCATAGGAAAAGAGGCAGAACGTCGACAATGATGCACTTGGCCAAAAAGGGCGTATGCGTTTTTTCCTGAATATATTCAGGAAAAAACGCATACGCCCTTTTTGGCCAACCAAGCAAGCCTGTAAAGGAAATCTGCACTACAATGAAGTCTCACTACCCCCCGGGCAAGAGGGCCATCTGAAAAATGTGTAAAATCCAGAAAGGTAGGACAGGATATGGAGAACAGGGAGCCTTGTTATGCTGATTGGCAGGATGTAAATTGCCAGCAGCCAGCCTGGAGAAGTGTATGGTGTTTCCTGAAACACATAAGAAACAAAGCAACACAGTCTATGGCACTTCCACTTATGGTCCTATAGCTTACGGAAATTAAAATCAAAAACAGACAGCCACCCCAATATTTGGGACGGCTGTGTTCACAAGAAGCTCGTCTACAGTAACAGGTAAATATCCCAGAAAGCAAAATATGGATAAAGAAGTTGTGGCACGTACGTACAATGCAATATCACTCAGCAATGAAATCTGTGTCATCAGGCCCGTAGCGGCATAGTGAGTGGATGCAGGTACGGTGATTCTACGTGAACTACGTCACACAGAAAAAGAAACATCATAAGATATCACTAATACACGGAATGTAAACTTGACTACACATGAACTGAATTACAAAACAGAACAGGGTCTCAAATTTAGAAAACCAACTAGTGCTTGCTTATGGGGAAAGGTGCGTTGGGGTGCTTCATAAAACCAGAGACTGAAATTAGCACAGATAACTTTCCATAAGCCAAATATGTAATAGACAAGACCTACTCCTTGCTCAACGAAATGGACCCAACACCACATATTCAACGCCTAGGAATATACCTGACTAGGAAGAATCTTAAAACCCATGGATATATATGTCTCCGTAAGAGAATCAAGCGTGTGTACAGCGGCATAAACGCAGCAGTGAAAATCCGATAAATCCCATTATCAAAATAAATTTCAAAAAAAAATCATAAAGACAGTGAAATAGAGAGCAATTCTTAAATAATTCACTCAGGGCATGTGATGCAACCGGGATTTAACACATCTACACCCAGAGCTGGTTGAGACATAAGGCTGGACACTTCAGGCTGATAGCATTGGTGAGTTTCGGTGAGCAAATGCAGACCCTTTGAAGTCATACTGCATGGTACCCATTCCATGGGTCCCAACTCTCCAGGTTCAAGGGATTCTTCCTCCAGCTAAAACATGCATGGGAAACCAAGAGTATCGTCCACCATGTGATTGGGAAATGATTTAAAATGCATCTCAGTTTTCGTATCCTGGTCCTCGGGTTCACCATTCCAGATGCTTTACTAACACTCTCCCCGCTTGGAGAGTCAGTGCCTTTAACCTCCTCTTTGGCACAGCTTGCAATTTCTGTGCAAAATGAACAGGAATAGGGAGAACCAATGAGAGACTAGCTGTAGGTGTCTGCACGGGCAAATGTAACGCTCATTGCCCACCAGGAAGAGGAATTAAACAAAGGCTCAGTGTGCCCTGCTGGAAACAGATTAGGGCCTGAAGCAATCCTGCGGTTTTGTGCCCAGCTCACAAGAAAGCGAGTTGAAGAAAGGAGCTCAGGGGCACTGTAATTCACAAACCTGCAGAGTTATAAATGACAGCTATCCTCCAAAAATATATTGAAGTAAGCCTGCGAAGGGGAGTTGAAAGCGGGGCAGAATTTCAGGAAAACGATTGCAGGGGGTAGACTGGAATTGCCCTGAAAGCATAGGAAAAGAGGCAGAACGTCGACAATGATGCACTTGGCCAAAAAGGGCGTATGCGTTTTTTCCTGAATATATTCAGGAAAAAACGCATACGCACTTTTTGGCCAACCAAGCAAGCCTGTAAATGAAATCTGCACTACAATGAAGTCTCACTGCCCCCCTGGCAAAAGGGCCATCTGAAAAAAGTGTAAAATCCAGAAAGGTAGGACAGGATATGGAGAACAGGGAGCCTTGTTATGCTGATTGGCAGGATGTAAATTGCCAGCAGCCACCCTGGAGAAGTGTATGGTGTTTCCTGAAACACGAAAGAAACAAAGCAACACAGCCTATGGCACTTCCACTTATGGTCCTATAGCTTACGGAAATTAAAATCAAAAACAGACAGCCACCCCAATATTTGAGACGGCTGTGTTCACAAGAAGCTCGTCTACAGTATCAGGTAAATATCCCAGAAAGCAAAAAATGGATAAAGAACTTGTGGCACGTACGTACAATGCAATATCACTCAGCAATGAAATCTGTGTCATCAGGCCCATAGCGGCATAGTGAGTGGATGCAGGTACGGTGATTCTACGTGAACTACGTCACACAGAAAAAGAAACATCATAAGATATCACGAATACACGGAATGTAAACTTGACTACACATGAACTGAAATACAAAATAGAAAAGGGTCTCAAATTTAGAAAACCAACTAGTGCTTGCTTATGGGGAAAGGTGCCTTGGGGTGCTGCATAAAACCAGAGACTGAAATTAGCACAGATAACTTTCCATAAGCCCAATATGTAATAGACAAGACCTACTCCTTGCTCAACGAAATGGACCCAACACCACATATTCAACGCCTAGGAATATACCTGACTAGGAAGAATCTTAAAACCCATGGATATATATGTCTCTGTAAGAGAATCAAGGGTGTGTACAGCGGCCGAAAGGCAGCAGTGAAAATCCGATAAATCCCATTATCAAAATAAATTTCGAAAACAAAACACAAAGACAGTGAAATAGAGAGCAATTCTTAAATAATTCACTCAGGGCATGTGATGCAACCGGGATTGACCACATCTACACCCAGAGCTGGTTGAGACATAAGGCTGGACACTTCAGGCTGATAGCATTGGTGAGTTTAGGTGAGCAAATGCACACCCTTTGAAGTCATACTGTATGGTACCTATTCCATGGGTCCCAACTCTTCAGGTTCAAGGGATTCTTCCTCCAGCTAAAACATGCATGTGAAACCCACAGTATGGTCCACCGTGTTATGGGGAAATGATTTAAAATGCATCTCAGTTTTCGTATCCTGGTCCTCGGGTTCACCATTCCAGATGATTTACTAAGAGTCTCCCTGCTTGGAGAGTCAGTGCCTTTAACCTCCTGTTTGGCACAGCTTGCAATTTCTGTGCAAGATGAACAGGAATAGGGAGAACCAATGAGAGACTAGCTGTAGGTGTCTGCACGGGCAAATGTAACGCTCATTTCCCACCAGGAAGAGGAATTTACCAAAGGCTCAGCATGCCCTGCCCGAAACAGATTAGGGCCTGAAGCAATCCTGCGGTTTTGTGCCCAGTTCACAAGAAAGCGAGTTGAAGAAAGGAGCTCAGGGGCACTGTAATTCACAAACCTGCAGAGTTATAAATGACAGCTATCCTCCAAAAATATATTGAAGTAAGCCTGCGAAGGGGACTTGAAAGCGGGGCAGAATTTCAGGAAAACGATTGCAGGGGGTAGACTGGAATTGCCCTGAAAGCATAGGAAAAGAGGCAGAACGTCGACAATGATGCACTTGGCCAAAAAGGGCGTATGCGTTTTTTCCTGAATATATTCAGGAAAAAACGCATACGCCCTTTTTGGCCAACCAAGCAAGCCTGTAAAGGAAATCTGCACTACAATGAAGTCTCACTACCCCCCGGGCAAGAGGGCCATCTGAAAAAAGTGTAAAATCCAGAAAGTTAGGACAGGATATGGAGAACAGGGAGCCTTGTTATGCTGATTGGCAGGATGTAAATTGCCAGCAGCCAGCCTGGAGAAGTGTATGGTGTTTCCTGAAACACATAAGAAACAAAGCAACACAGTCTATGGCACTTCCACTTATGGTCCTATAGCTTACGGAAATTAAAATCAAAAACAGACAGCCACCCCAATATTTGGGACGGCTGTGTTCACAAGAAGCTCGTCTACAGTAACAGGTAAATATCCCAGAAAGCAAAATATGGATAAAGAAGTTGTGGCACGTACGTACAATGCAATATCACTCAGCAATGAAATCTGTGTCATCAGGCCCGTAGCGGCATAGTGAGTGGATGCAGGTACGGTGATTCTACGTGAACTACGTCACACAGAAAAAGAAACATCATAAGATATCACTAATACACGGAATGTAAACTTGACTACACATGAACTGAATTACAAAACAGAACAGGGTCTCAAATTTAGAAAACCAACTAGTGCTTGCTTATGGGGAAAGGTGCGTTGGGGTGCTTCATAAAACCAGAGACTGAAATTAGCACAGATAACTTTCCATAAGCCAAATATGTAATAGACAAGACCTACTCCTTGCTCAACGAAATGGACCCAACACCACATATTCAACGCCTAGGAATATACCTGACTAGGAAGAATCTTAAAACCCATGGATATATATGTCTCCGTAAGAGAATCAAGCGTGTGTACAGCGGCATAAACGCAGCAGTGAAAATCCGATAAATCCCATTATCAAAATAAATTTCAAAAAAAAATCATAAAGACAGTGAAATAGAGAGCAATTCTTAAATAATTCACTCAGGGCATGTGATGCAACCGGGATTTAACACATCTACACCCAGAGCTGGTTGAGACATAAGGCTGGACACTTCAGGCTGATAGCATTGGTGAGTTTCGGTGAGCAAATGCAGACCCTTTGAAGTCATACTGCATGGTACCCATTCCATGGGTCCCAACTCTCCAGGTTCAAGGGATTCTTCCTCCAGCTAAAACATGCATGGGAAACCAAGAGTATCGTCCACCATGTGATTGGGAAATGATTTAAAATGCATCTCAGTTTTCGTATCCTGGTCCTCGGGTTCACCATTCCAGATGCTTTACTAACACTCTCCCCGCTTGGAGAGTCAGTGCCTTTAACCTCCTCTTTGGCACAGCTTGCAATTTCTGTGCAAAATGAACAGGAATAGGGAGAACCAATGAGAGACTAGCTGTAGGTGTCTGCACGGGCAAATGTAACGCTCATTGCCCACCAGGAAGAGGAATTAAACAAAGGCTCAGTGTGCCCTGCTGGAAACAGATTAGGGCCTGAAGCAATCCTGCGGTTTTGTGCCCAGCTCACAAGAAAGCGAGTTGAAGAAAGGAGCTCAGGGGCACTGTAATTCACAAACCTGCAGAGTTATAAATGACAGCTATCCTCCAAAAATATATTGAAGTAAGCCTGCGAAGGGGAGTTGAAAGCGGGGCAGAATTTCAGGAAAACGATTGCAGGGGGTAGACTGGAATTGCCCTGAAAGCATAGGAAAAGAGGCAGAACGTCGACAATGATGCACTTGGCCAAAAAGGGCGTATGCGTTTTTTCCTGAATATATTCAGGAAAAAACGCATACGCACTTTTTGGCCAACCAAGCAAGCCTGTAAATGAAATCTGCACTACAATGAAGTCTCACTGCCCCCCTGGCAAAAGGGCCATCTGAAAAAAGTGTAAAATCCAGAAAGGTAGGACAGGATATGGAGAACAGGGAGCCTTGTTATGCTGATTGGCAGGATGTAAATTGCCAGCAGCCACCCTGGAGAAGTGTATGGTGTTTCCTGAAACACGAAAGAAACAAAGCAACACAGCCTATGGCACTTCCACTTATGGTCCTATAGCTTACGGAAATTAAAATCAAAAACAGACAGCCACCCCAATATTTGAGACGGCTGTGTTCACAAGAAGCTCGTCTACAGTATCAGGTAAATATCCCAGAAAGCAAAAAATGGATAAAGAACTTGTGGCACGTACGTACAATGCAATATCACTCAGCAATGAAATCTGTGTCATCAGGCCCATAGCGGCATAGTGAGTGGATGCAGGTACGGTGATTCTACGTGAACTACGTCACACAGAAAAAGAAACATCATAAGATATCACGAATACACGGAATGTAAACTTGACTACACATGAACTGAAATACAAAATAGAAAAGGGTCTCAAATTTAGAAAACCAACTAGTGCTTGCTTATGGGGAAAGGTGCCTTGGGGTGCTGCATAAAACCAGAGACTGAAATTAGCACAGATAACTTTCCATAAGCCCAATATGTAATAGACAAGACCTACTCCTTGCTCAACGAAATGGACCCAACACCACATATTCAACGCCTAGGAATATACCTGACTAGGAAGAATCTTAAAACCCATGGATATATATGTCTCTGTAAGAGAATCAAGGGTGTGTACAGCGGCCGAAAGGCAGCAGTGAAAATCCGATAAATCCCATTATCAAAATAAATTTCGAAAACAAAACACAAAGACAGTGAAATAGAGAGCAATTCTTAAATAATTCACTCAGGGCATGTGATGCAACCGGGATTGACCACATCTACACCCAGAGCTGGTTGAGACATAAGGCTGGACACTTCAGGCTGATAGCATTGGTGAGTTTAGGTGAGCAAATGCACACCCTTTGAAGTCATACTGTATGGTACCTATTCCATGGGTCCCAACTCTTCAGGTTCAAGGGATTCTTCCTCCAGCTAAAACATGCATGTGAAACCCACAGTATGGTCCACCGTGTTATGGGGAAATGATTTAAAATGCATCTCAGTTTTCGTATCCTGGTCCTCGGGTTCACCATTCCAGATGATTTACTAAGAGTCTCCCTGCTTGGAGAGTCAGTGCCTTTAACCTCCTGTTTGGCACAGCTTGCAATTTCTGTGCAAGATGAACAGGAATAGGGAGAACCAATGAGAGACTAGCTGTAGGTGTCTGCACGGGCAAATGTAACGCTCATTTCCCACCAGGAAGAGGAATTTACCAAAGGCTCAGCATGCCCTGCCCGAAACAGATTAGGGCCTGAAGCAATCCTGCGGTTTTGTGCCCAGTTCACAAGAAAGCGAGTTGAAGAAAGGAGCTCAGGGGCACTGTAACTCACAAACCTGCAGAGTTATAAATGACAGCTATCCTCCAAAAATATATTGAAGTAAGCCTGCGAAGGGGACTTGAAAGCGGGGCAGAATTTCAGGAAAACGATTGCAGGGGGTAGACTGGAATTGCCCTGAAAGCATAGGAAAAGAGGCAGAACGTCGACAATGATGCACTTGGCCAAAAAGGGCGTATGCGTTTTTTCCTGAATATATTCAGGAAAAAACGCATACGCCCTTTTTGGCCAACCAAGCAAGCCTGTAAAGGAAATCTGCACTACAATGAAGTCTCACTACCCCCCGGGCAAGAGGGCCATCTGAAAAAAGTGTAAAATCCAGAAAGTTAGGACAGGATATGGAGAACAGGGAGCCTTGTTATGCTGATTGGCAGGATGTAAATTGCCAGCAGCCAGCCTGGAGAAGTGTATGGTGTTTCCTGAAACACATAAGAAACAAAGCAACACAGTCTATGGCACTTCCACTTATGGTCCTATAGCTTACGGAAATTAAAATCAAAAACAGACAGCCACCCCAATATTTGGGACGGCTGTGTTCACAAGAAGCTCGTCTACAGTAACAGGTAAATATCCCAGAAAGCAAAATATGGATAAAGAAGTTGTGGCACGTACGTACAATGCAATATCACTCAGCAATGAAATCTGTGTCATCAGGCCCGTAGCGGCATAGTGAGTGGATGCAGGTACGGTGATTCTACGTGAACTACGTCACACAGAAAAAGAAACATCATAAGATATCACTAATACACGGAATGTAAACTTGACTACACATGAACTGAATTACAAAACAGAACAGGGTCTCAAATTTAGAAAACCAACTAGTGCTTGCTTATGGGGAAAGGTGCGTTGGGGTGCTTCATAAAACCAGAGACTGAAATTAGCACAGATAACTTTCCATAAGCCAAATATGTAATAGACAAGACCTACTCCTTGCTCAACGAAATGGACCCAACACCACATATTCAACGCCTAGGAATATACCTGACTAGGAAGAATCTTAAAACCCATGGATATATATGTCTCCGTAAGAGAATCAAGCGTGTGTACAGCGGCATAAACGCAGCAGTGAAAATCCGATAAATCCCATTATCAAAATAAATTTCAAAAAAAAATCATAAAGACAGTGAAATAGAGAGCAATTCTTAAATAATTCACTCAGGGCATGTGATGCAACCGGGATTTAACACATCTACACCCAGAGCTGGTTGAGACATAAGGCTGGACACTTCAGGCTGATAGCATTGGTGAGTTTCGGTGAGCAAATGCAGACCCTTTGAAGTCATACTGCATGGTACCCATTCCATGGGTCTCAACTCTCCAGGTTCAAGGGATTCTTCCTCCAGCTAAAACATGCATGGGAAACCAAGAGTATCGTCCACCATGTGATTGGGAAATGATTTAAAATGCATCTCAGTTTTCGTATCCTGGTCCTCGGGTTCACCATTCCAGATGCTTTACTAACACTCTCCCCGCTTGGAGAGTCAGTGCCTTTAACCTCCTCTTTGGCACAGCTTGCAATTTCTGTGCAAAATGAACAGGAATAGGGAGAACCAATGAGAGACTAGCTGTAGGTGTCTGCACGGGCAAATGTAACGCTCATTTCCCACCAGGAAGAGGAATTAACCAAAGGCTCAGCGTGCCCTGCCGGAAACAGATTAGGGCCTGAAGCAATCCTGCGGTTTTGTGCCCAGCTCACAAGAAAGCGAGTTGAAGAAAGGAGCTCAGGGGCACTGTAATTCACAAACCTGCAGAGTTATAAATGACAGCTATCCTCCAAAAATATATTGAAGTAAGCCTGCGAAGGGGAGTTGAAAGCGGGGCAGAATTTCAGGAAAACGATTGCAGGGGGTAGACTGGAATTGCCCTGAAAGCATAGGAAAAGAGGCAGAACGTCGACAATGATGCACTTGGCCAAAAAGGGCGTATGCGTTTTTTCCTGAATATATTCAGGAAAAAACGCATACGCCCTTTTTGGCCAACCAAGCAAGCCTGTAAAGGAAATCTGCACTACAATGAAGTCTCACTGCCCCCCTGGCAAAAGGGCCATCTGAAAAAAGTGTAAAATCCAGAAAGGTAGGACAGGATATGGAGAACAGGGAGCCTTGTTATGCTGATTGGCAGGATGTAAATTGCCAGCAGCCAGCCTGGAGAAGTGTATGGTGTTTCCTGAAACACATAAGAAACAAAGCAACACAGTCTATGGCACTTCCACTTATGGTCCTATAGCTTACGGAAATTAAAATCAAAAACAGACAGCCACCCCAATATTTGGGACGGCTGTGTTCACAAGAAGCTCGTCTACAGTAACAGGTAAATATCCCAGAAAGCAAAATATGGATAAAGAAGTTGTGGCACGTACGTACAATGCAATATCACTCAGCAATGAAATCTGTGTCATCAGGCCCGTAGCGGCATAGTGAGTGGATGCAGGTACGGTGATTCTACGTGAACTACGTCACACAGAAAAAGAAACATCATAAGATATCACTAATACACGGAATGTAAACTTGACTACACATGAACTGAATTACAAAACAGAACAGGGTCTCAAATTTAGAAAACCAACTAGTGCTTGCTTATGGGGAAAGGTGCGTTGGGGTGCTTCATAAAACCAGAGACTGAAATTAGCACAGATAACTTTCCATAAGCCAAATATGTAATAGACAAGACCTACTCCTTGCTCAACGAAATGGACCCAACACCACATATTCAACGCCTAGGAATATACCTGACTAGGAAGAATCTTAAAACCCATGGATATATATGTCTCCGTAAGAGAATCAAGCGTGTGTACAGCGGCATAAACGCAGCAGTGAAAATCCGATAAATCCCATTATCAAAATAAATTTCAAAAAAAAATCATAAAGACAGTGAAATAGAGAGCAATTCTTAAATAATTCACTCAGGGCATGTGATGCAACCGGGATTTAACACATCTACACCCAGAGCTGGTTGAGACATAAGGCTGGACACTTCAGGCTGATAGCATTGGTGAGTTTCGGTGAGCAAATGCAGACCCTTTGAAGTCATACTGCATGGTACCCATTCCATGGGTCTCAACTCTCCAGGTTCAAGGGATTCTTCCTCCAGCTAAAACATGCATGGGAAACCAAGAGTATCGTCCACCATGTGATTGGGAAATGATTTAAAATGCATCTCAGTTTTCGTATCCTGGTCCTCGGGTTCACCATTCCAGATGCTTTACTAACACTCTCCCCGCTTGGAGAGTCAGTGCCTTTAACCTCCTCTTTGGCACAGCTTGCAATTTCTGTGCAAAATGAACAGGAATAGGGAGAACCAATGAGAGACTAGCTGTAGGTGTCTGCACGGGCAAATGTAACGCTCATTTCCCACCAGGAAGAGGAATTAACCAAAGGCTCAGCGTGCCCTGCCGGAAACAGATTAGGGCCTGAAGCAATCCTGCGGTTTTGTGCCCAGCTCACAAGAAAGCGAGTTGAAGAAAGGAGCTCAGGGGCACTGTAATTCACAAACCTGCAGAGTTATAAATGACAGCTATCCTCCAAAAATATATTGAAGTAAGCCTGCGAAGGGGAGTTGAAAGCGGGGCAGAATTTCAGGAAAACGATTGCAGGGGGTAGACTGGAATTGCCCTGAAAGCATAGGAAAAGAGGCAGAACGTCGACAATGATGCACTTGGCCAAAAAGGGCGTATGCGTTTTTTCCTGAATATATTCAGGAAAAAACGCATACGCCCTTTTTGGCCAACCAAGCAAGCCTGTAAATGAAATCTGCACTACAATGAAGTCTCACTGCCCCCCTGGCAAAAGGGCCATCTGAAAAAAGTGTAAAATCCAGAAAGGTAGGACAGGATATGGAGAACAGGGAGCCTTGTTATGCTGATTGGCAGGATGTAAATTGCCAGCAGCCACCCTGGAGAAGTGTATGGTGTTTCCTGAAACACGAAAGAAACAAAGCAACACAGCCTATGGCACTTCCACTTATGGTCCTATAGCTTACGGAAATTAAAATCAAAAACAGACAGCCACCCCAATATTTGAGACGGCTGTGTTCACAAGAAGCTCGTCTACAGTATCAGGTAAATATCCCAGAAAGCAAAAAATGGATAAAGAACTTGTGGCACGTACGTACAATGCAATATCACTCAGCAATGAAATCTGTGTCATCAGGCCCATAGCGGCATAGTGAGTGGATGCAGGTACGGTGATTCTACGTGAACTACGTCACACAGAAAAAGAAACATCATAAGATATCACGAATACACGGAATGTAAACTTGACTACACATGAACTGAATTACAAAATAGAAAAGGGTCTCAAATTTAGAAAACCAACTAGTGCTTGCTTATGGGGAAAGGTGCCTTGGGGTGCTGCATAAAACCAGAGACTGAAATTAGCACAGATAACTTTCCATAAGCCCAATATGTAATAGACAAGACCTACCCCTTGCTCAACGAAATGGACCCAACACCACATATTCAACGCCTAGGAATATACCTGACTAGGAAGAATCTTAAAACCCATGGATATATATGTCTCCGTAAGAGAATCAAGGGTGTGTACAGCGGCCGAAAGGCAGCAGTGAAAATCCGATAAATCCCATTATCAAAATAAATTTCGAAAACAAAACACAAAGACAGTGAAATAGAGAGCAATTCTTAAATAATTCACTCAGGGCATGTGATGCAACCGGGATTGACCACATCTACACCCAGAGCTGGTTGAGACATAAGGCTGGACACTTCAGGCTGATAGCATTGGTGAGTTTAGGTGAGCAAATGCACACGCTTTGAAGTCATACTGTATGGTACCTATTCCATGGGTCCCAACTCTTCAGGTTCAAGGGATTCTTCCTCCAGCTAAAACATGCATGTGAAACCCACAGTATGGTCCACCGTGTTATGGGGAAATGATTTAAAATGCATCTCAGTTTTCGTATCCTGGTCCTCGGGTTCACCATTCCAGATGATTTACTAACAGTCTCCCTGCTTGGAGAGTCAGTGCCTTTAACCTCCTGTTTGGCACAGCTTGCAATTTCTGTGCAAGATGAACAGGAATAGGGAGAACCAATGAGAGACTAGCTGTAGGTGTCTGCACGGGCAAATGTAACGCTCATTTCCCACCAGGAAGAGGAATTTACCAAAGGCTCAGCATGCCCTGCCCGAAACAGATTAGGGCCTGAAGCAATCCTGCGGTTTTGTGCCCAGTTCACAAGAAAGCGAGTTGAAGAAAGGAGCTCAGGGGCACTGTAATTCACAAACCTGCAGAGTTATAAATGACAGCTATCCTCCAAAAATATATTGAAGTAAGCCTGCGAAGGGGACTTGAAAGCGGGGCAGAATTTCAGGAAAACGATTGCAGGGGGTAGACTGGAATTGCCATGAAAGCATAGGAAAAGAGGCAGAACGTCGACAATGATGCACTTGGCCAAAAAGTGCGTATGCGTTTTTTCCTGAATATATTCAGGAAAAAACGCATACGCCCTTTTTGGCCAACCAAGCAAGCCTGTAAAGGAAATCTGCACTACAATGAAGTCTCACTGCCCCCCGGGCAAGAGGGCCATCTGAAAAAAGTGTAAAATCCAGAAAGGTAGGACAGGATATGGAGAACAGGGAGCCTTGTTATGCTGATTGGCAGGATGTAAATTGCCAGCAGCCAGCCTGGAGAAGTGTATGGTGTTTCCTGAAACACATAAGAAACAAAGCAACACAGTCTATGGCACTTCCACTTATGGTCCTATAGCTTACGGAAATTAAAATCAAAAACAGACAGCCACCCCAATATTTGGGACGGCTGTGTTCACAAGAAGCTCGTCTACAGTAACAGGTAAATATCCCAGAAAGCAAAATATGGATAAAGAAGTTGTGGCACGTACGTACAATGCAATATCACTCAGCAATGAAATCTGTGTCATCAGGCCCGTAGCGGCATAGTGAGTGGATGCAGGTACGGTGATTCTACATGAACTACGTCACACAGAAAAAGAAACATCATAAGATATCACTAATACACGGAATGTAAACTTGACTACACATGAACTGAATTACAAAACAGAACAGGGTCTCAAATTTAGAAAACCAACTAGTGCTTGCTTATGGGGAAAGGTGCCTTGGGGTGCTTCATAAAACCAGAGACTGAAATTAGCACAGATAACTTTCCATAAGCCAAATATGTAATAGAGAAGACCTACTCCTTGCTCAACGAAATGGACCCAACACCACATATTCAACGCCTAGGAATATACCTGACTAGGAAGAATCTTAAAACCCATGGATATATATGTCTCCGTAAGAGAATCAAGGGTGTGTACAGCGGCCGAAAGGCAGCAGTGAAAATCCGATAAATCCCATTATCAAAATAAA
Organism: Phocoena phocoena; assembly: GCF_963924675.1. NCBI lineage: Eukaryota > Metazoa > Chordata > Mammalia > Artiodactyla > Phocoenidae > Phocoena > Phocoena phocoena. Next base: position 144,605 of record NW_027077430.1, read on the forward strand.
TTTCGAAAACATAACACAAAGACAGTGAAATAGAGAGCAATTCTTAAATAATTCACTCAGGGCATGTGATGCAACCGGGATTGACCACATCTACACCCAGAGCTGGTTGAGACATAAGGCTGGACACTTCAGGCTGATAGCATTGGTGAGTTTAGGTGAGCAAATGCACACCCTTTGAAGTCATACTGTATGGTACCTATTCCATGGGTCCCAACTCTTCAGGTTCAAGGGATTCTTCCTCCAGCTAAAACATGCATGTGAAACCCACAGTATGGTCCACCGTGTTATGGGGAAATGATTTAAAATGCATCTCAGTTTTCGTATCCTGGTCCTCGGGTTCACCATTCCAGATGATTTACTAACAGTCTCCCTGCTTGGAGAGTCAGTGCCTTTAACCTCCTCTTTGGCACAGCTTGCAATTTCTGTGCAAGATGAACAGGAATAGGGAGAACCAATGAGAGACTAGCTGTAGGTGTCTGCACGGGCAAATGTAACGCTCATTTCCCACCAGGAAGAGGAATTTACCAAAGGCTCAGCATGCCCTGCCCGAAACAGATTAGGGCCTGAAGCAATCCTGCGGTTTTGTGCCCAGATCACAAGAAAGCGAGTTGAAGAAAGGAGCTCAGGGGCACTGTAATTCACAAACCTGCAGAGTTATAAATGACAGCTATCCTCCAAAAATATATTGAAGTAAGCCTGCGAAGGGGACTTGAAAGCGGGGCAGAATTTCTGGAAAACGATTGCAGGGGGTAGACTGGAATTGCCCTGAAAGCATAGGAAAAGAGGCAGAACGTCGACAATGATGGACTTGGCCAAAAAGGGCGTATGCGTTTTTTCCTGAATATATTCAGGAAAAAACGCATACGCCCATTTTGGCCAACCAAGCAAGCCTGTAAAGGAAATCTGCACTACAATGAAGTCTCACTGCCCCCCGGGCAAGAGGGCCATCTGAAAAAAGTGTAAAATCCAGAAAGGTAGGACAGGATATGGAGAACAGGGAGCCTTGTTATGCTGATTGGCAGGATGTAAATTGCCAGCAGCCAGCCTGGAGAAGTGTATGGTGTTTCCTGAAACACATAAGAAACAAAGCAACACAGTCTATGGCACTTCCACTTATGGTCCTATAGCTTACGGAAATTAAAATCAAAAACAGACAGCCACCCCAATATTTGGGACGGCTGTGTTCACAAGAAGCTCGTCTACAGTAACAGGTAAATATCCCAGAAAGCAAAATATGGATAAAGAAGTTGTGGCACGTACGTACAATGCAATATCACTCAGCAATGAAATCTGTGTCATCAGGCCCGTAGCGGCATAGTGAGTGGATGCAGGTACGGTGATTCTACGTGAACTACGTCACACAGAAAAAGAAACATCATAAGATATCACTAATACACGGAATGTAAACTTGACTACACATGAACTGAATTACAAAACAGAACAGGGTCTCAAATTTAGAAAACCAACTAGTGCTTGCTTATGGGGAAAGGTGCGTTGGGGTGCTTCATAAAACCAGAGACTGAAATTAGCACAGATAACTTTCCATAAGCCAAATATGTAATAGACAAGACCTACTCCTTGCTCAACGAAATGGACCCAACACCACATATTCAACGCCTAGGAATATACCTGACTAGGAAGAATCTTAAAACCCATGGATATATATGTCTCCGTAAGAGAATCAAGCGTGTGTACAGCGGCATAAACGCAGCAGTGAAAATCCGATAAATCCCATTATCAAAATAAATTTCAAAAAAAATCATAAAGACAGTGAAATAGAGAGCAATTCTTAAATAATTCACTCAGGGCATGTGATGCAACCGGGATTTAACACATCTACACCCAGAGCTGGTTGAGACATAAGGCTGGACACTTCAGGCTGATAGCATTGGTGAGTTTCGGTGAGCAAATGCAGACCCTTTGAAGTCATACTGCATGGTACCCATTCCATGGGTCCCAACTCTCCAGGTTCAAGGGATTCTTCCTCCAGCTAAAACATGCATGGGAAACCAAGAGTATCGTCCACCATGTGATTGGGAAATGATTTAAAATGCATCTCAGTTTTCGTATCCTGGTCCTCGGGTTCACCATTCCAGATGCTTTACTAACACTCTCCCCGCTTGGAGAGTCAGTGCCTTTAACCTCCTCTTTGGCACAGCTTGCAATTTCTGTGCAAAATGAACAGGAATAGGGAGAACCAATGAGAGACTAGCTGTAGGTGTCTGCACGGGCAAATGTAACGCTCATTGCCCACCAGGAAGAGGAATTAAACAAAGGCTCAGTGTGCCCTGCTGGAAACAGATTAGGGCCTGAAGCAATCCTGCGGTTTTGTGCCCAGCTCACAAGAAAGCGAGTTGAAGAAAGGAGCTCAGGGGCACTGTAATTCACAAACCTGCAGAGTTATAAATGACAGCTTTCCTCCAAAAATATATTGAAGTAAGCCTGCGAAAGGGACTTGAAAGCGGGGCAGAATTTCAGGAAAACGATTGCAGGGGGTAGACTGGAATTGCCCTGAAAGCATAGGAAAAGAGGCAGAACGTCGACAATGATGCACTTGGCCAAAAAGGGCGTATGCGTTTTTTCCTGAATATATTCAGGAAAAAACGCATACGCCCTTTTTGGCCAACCAAGCAAGCCTGTAAATGAAATCTGCACTACAATGAAGTCTCACTGCACCCCTGGCAAAAGGGCCATCTGAAAAAAGTGTAAAATCCAGAAAGGTAGGACAGGATATGGAGAACAGGGAGCCTTGTTATGCTGATTGGCAGGATGTAAATTGCCAGCAGCCACCCTGGAGAAGTGTATGGTGTTTCCTGAAACACGAAAGAAACAAAGCAACACAGCCTATGGCACTTCCACTTATGGTCCTATAGCTTACGGAAATTAAAATCAAAAACAGACAGCCACCCCAATATTTGAGACGGCTGTGTTCACAAGAAGCTCGTCTACAGTATCAAGTAAATATCCCAGAAAGCAAAAAATGGATAAAGAACTTGTGGCACGTACGTACAATGCAATATCACTCAGCAATGAAATCTGTGTCATCAGGCCCATAGCGGCATAGTGAGTGGATGCAGGTACGGTGATTCTACGTGAACTACGTCACACAGAAAAAGAAATATCATAAGATATCATGAATACACGGAATGTAAACTTGACTACACATGAACTGAATTACAAAATAGAAAAGGGTCTCAAATTTAGAAAACCAACTAGTGCTTGCTTATGGGGAAAGGTGCCTTGGGGTGCTGCATAAAACCAGAGACTGAAATTAGCACAGATAACTTTCCATAAGCCCAATATGTAATAGACAAGACCTACTCCTTGCTCAACGAAATGGACCCAACACCACATATTCAACGCCTAGGAATATACCTGACTAGGAAGAATCTTAAAACCCATGGATATATATGTCTCCATAAGAGAATCAAGGGTGTGTACAGCGGCCGAAAGGCAGCAGTGAAAATCCGATAAATCCCATTATCAAAATAAATTTCGAAAACAAAACACAAAGACAGTGAAATAGAGAGCAATTCTTAAATAATTCACTCAGGGCATGTGATGCAACCGGGATTGACCACATCTACACCCAGAGCTGGTTGAGACATAAGGCTGGACACTTCAGGCTGATAGCATTGGTGAGTTTAGGTGAGCAAATGCACACCCTTTGAAGTCATACTGTATGGTACCTATTCCATGGGTCCCAACTCTTCAGGTTCAAGGGATTCTTCCTCCAGCTAAAACATGCATGTGAAACCCACAGTATGGTCCACCGTGTTATGGGGAAATGATTTAAAATGCATCTCAGTTTTCGTATCCTGGTCCTCGGGTTCACCATTCCAGATGATTTACTAAGAGTCTCCCTGCTTGGAGAGTCAGTGCCTTTAACCTCCTGTTTGGCACAGCTTGCAATTTCTGTGCAAGATGAACAGGAATAGGGAGAACCAATGAGAGACTAGCTGTAGGTGTCTGCACGGGCAAATGTAACGCTCATTTCCCACCAGGAAGAGGAATTTACCAAAGGCTCAGCATGCCCTGCCCGAAACAGATTAGGGCCTGAAGCAATCCTGCGGTTTTGTGCCCAGTTCACAAGAAAGCGAGTTGAAGAAAGGAGCTCAGGGGCACTGTAATTCACAAACCTGCAGAGTTATAAATGACAGCTATCCTCCAAAAATATATTGAAGTAAGCCTGCGAAGGGGACTTGAAAGCGGGGCAGAATTTCAGGAAAACGATTGCAGGGGGTAGACTGGAATTGCCCTGAAAGCATAGGAAAAGAGGCAGAACGTCGACAATGATGCACTTGGCCAAAAAGGGCGTATGCGTTTTTTCCTGAATATATTCAGGAAAAAACGCATACGCCCTTTTTGGCCAACCAAGCAAGCCTGTAAATGAAATCTGCACTACAATGAAGTCTCACTGCCCCCCGGGCAAGAGGGCCATCTGAAAAAAGTGTAAAATCCAGAAAGGTAGGACAGGATATGGAGAACAGGGAGCCTTGTTATGCTGATTGGCAGGATGTAAATTGCCAGCAGCCAGCCTGGAGAAGTGTATGGTGTTTCCTGAAACACGAAAGAAACAAAGCAACACAGCCTATGGCACTTCAACTTATGGTCCTATAGCTTACGGAAATTAAAATCAAAAACAGACAGCCACCCCAATATTTGAGACGGCTGTGTTCACAAGAAGCTCGTCTACAGTATCAGGTAAATATCCCAGAAAGCAAAAAATGGATAAAGAACTTGTGGCACGTACGTACAATGCAATATCACTCAGCAATGAAATCTGTGTCATCAGGCCCATAGCGGCATAGTGAGTGGATGCAGGTACGGTGATTCTACGTGAACTACGTCACACAGAAAAAGAAATATCATAAGGTATCATGAATACACGGAATGTAAACTTGACTACACATGAACTGAATTACAAAATAGAAAAGGGTCTCAAATTTAGAAAACCAACTAGTGCTTGCTTATGGGGAAAGGTGCCTTGGGGTGCTGCATAAAACCAGAGACTGAAATTAGCACAGATAACTTTCCATAAGCCCAATATGTAATAGACAAGACCTACTCCTTGCTCAACGAAATGGACCCAACACCACATATTCAACGCCTAGGAATATACCTGACTAGGAAGAATCTTAAAACCCATGGATATATATGTCTCCGTAAGAGAATCAAGGGTGTGTACAGCGGCCGAAAGGCAGCAGTGAAAATCCGATAAATCCCATTATCAAAATAAATTTCGAAAACAAAACACAAAGACAGTGAAATAGAGAGCAATTCTTAAATAATTCACTCAGGGCATGTGATGCAACCGGGATTGACCACATCTACACCCAGAGCTGGTTGAGACATAAGGCTGGACACTTCAGGCTGATAGCATTGGTGAGTTTAGGTGAGCAAATGCACACCCTTTGAAGTCATACTGTATGGTACCTATTCCATGGGTCCCAACTCTTCAGGTTCAAGGGATTCTTCCTCCAGCTAAAACATGCATGTGAAACCCACAGTATGGTCCACCGTGTTATGGGGAAATGATTTAAAATGCATCTCAGTTTTCGTATCCTGGTCCTCGGGTTCACCATTCCAGATGATTTACTAACAGTCTCCCTGCTTGGAGAGTCAGTGCCTTTAACCTCCTCTTTGGCACAGCTTGCAATTTCTGTGCAAGATGAACAGGAATAGGGAGAACCAATGAGAGACTAGCTGTAGGTGTCTGCACGGGCAAATGTAACGCTCAATTCCCACCAGGAAGAGGAATTTACCAAAGGCTCAGCATGCCCTGCCCGAAACAGATTAGGGCCTGAAGCAATCCTGCGGTTTTGTGCCCAGTTCACAAGAAAGCGAGTTGAAGAAAGGAGCTCAGGGGCACTGTAATTCACAAACCTGCAGAGTTATAAATGACAGCTATCCTCCAAAAATATATTGAAGTAAGCCTGCGAAGGGGACTTGAAAGCGGGGCAGAATTTCAGGAAAACGATTGCAGGGGGTAGACTGGAATTGCCCTGAAAGCATAGGAAAAGAGGCAGAACGTCGACAATGATGCACTTGGCCAAAAAGGGCGTATGCGTTTTTTCCTGAATATATTCAGGAAAAAACGCATACGCCCTTTTTGGCCAACCAAGCAAGCCTGTAAAGGAAATCTGCACTACAATGAAGTCTCACTGCCCCCCGGGCAAGAGGGCCATCTGAAAAAAGTGTAAAATCCAGAAAGGTAGGACAGGATATGGAGAACAGGGAGCCTTGTTATGCTGATTGGCAGGATGTAAATTGCCAGCAGCCAGCCTGGAGAAGTGTATGGTGTTTCCTGAAACACATAAGAAACAAAGCAACACAGTCTATGGCACTTCCACTTATGGTCCTATAGCTTACGGAAATTAAAATCAAAAACAGACAGCCACCCCAATATTTGAGACGGCTGTGTTCACAAGAAGCTCGTCTACAGTAACAGGTAAATATCCCAGAAAGCAAAATATGGATAAAGAAGTTGTGGCACGTACGTACAATGCAATATCACTCAGCAATGAAATCTGTGTCATCAGGCCTGTAGCGGCATAGTGAGTGGATGCAGGTACGGTGATTCTACGTGAACTACGTCACACAGAAAAAGAAACATCATAAGATATCACTAATACACGGAATGTAAACTTGACTACACATGAACTGAATTACAAAACAGAACAGGGTCTCAAATTTAGAAAACCAACTAGTGCTTGCTTATGGGGAAAGGTGCCTTGGGGTGCTGCATAAAACCAGAGACTGAAATTAGCACAGATAACTTTCCATAAGCCAAATATGTAATAGACAAGACCTACTCCTTGCTCAACGAAATGGACCCAACACCACATATTCAACGCCTAGGAATATACCTGACTAGGAAGAATCTTAAAACCCATGGATATATATGTCTCCGTAAGAGAATCAAGCATGTGTACAGCGGCATAAACGCAGCAGTGAAAATCCGATAAATCCCATTATCAAAATAAATTTCAAAAAAAAATCATAAAGACAGTGAAATAGAGAGCAATTCTTAAATAATTCACTCAGGGCATGTGATGCAACCGGGATTTACCACATCTACACCCAGAGCTGGTTGAGACATAAGGCTGGACACTTCAGGCTGATAGCATTGGTGAGTTTCAGTGAGCAAATGCAGACCCTTTGAAGTCATACTGCATGGTACCCATTCCATGGGTCCCAACTCTCCAGGTTCAAGGGATTCTTCCTCCGGCTAAAACATGCATGGGAAACCCAGAGTATCCTCCACCTTGTGATTGGGAAACGATTTAAAATGTATCTCAGTTTTCGTATCCTGGTCCTCGGGTTCACCATTCCAAATGCTTTACAAACACTCTCCCTGCTTGGAGAGTCAGTGCCTTTAACCTCCTCTTTGACGCAGCTTGCAATTTCTGTGCAAGATGAACAGGAATAGGGAGAACGAATAAGACACTAGCTCTAGGTGTGTGCACGGGCAAATGTAACACTCATTTCCCACCAGGAAGAGGAATTAACCAAAGGCTCAGTGTGCCCTGCTGGAAACAGATTAGGGCGTGAAGCAATCCTGCGGTTTTGTGCCCAGCTCACAAGAAAGCGAGTTGAAGAAAGGAGCTCAGGGGCACTGTAATTCACAAACCTGCAGAGTTATAAATGACAGCTATCCTTCAAAAGTATATTGAAGTAAGCCTGCGAAGGGGACTTGAAAGTGGGGCAGAATTTCAGGAAAACGATTGCAGGGGGTAGACTGGAATTGCCCTGAAAGCATAGGAAAAGAGGCACAACGTCGACAATGATGCACTTGGCCAAAAAGGGCGTATGCTTTTTTTCCTGAATATATTCAGGAAAAAACGCATATGCACTTTTTGGCCAACCAAGCAAGCCTGTAAAGGAAATCTGCACTACAATGAAGTCTCACTGGCCCCTGGGCAAAAGGGCCATCTGAAAAAAGTGTAAAATCCAGAAAGGTAGGACAGGATATGGAGAACAGGGAGCCTTTTAATGCTGATTGGCAGGATGTAAATTGTGAAGAGCCACCCTGGAGCAGTGTATGGTGTTTCCTGAAACACATAAGAAATAAAGCAACACAGCCTATGGCAATTGCACTTATGGTCCTATTGCTTAGGGAAATTAAAATCAAAAACAGAGAGCCACCCCAATATTTGGGACGGCTGTGTTCACAAGAAGCTCGTCTACAGTAACAGGTAAATATCCCAGAAAGCAAAATATGGATAAAGAAGTTGTGGCACGTACGTACAATGCAATATCACTCAGCAATGAAATCTGTGTCATCAGGCCCGTAGCGGCATAGTGAGTGGATGCAGGTACGGTGATTCTACGTGAACTACGTCACACAGAAAAAGAAACATCATAAGATATCACTAATACACGGAATGTAAACTTGACTACACATGAACTGAATTACAAAACAGAACAGGGTCTCAAATTTAGAAAACCAACTAGTGCTTGCTTATGGGGAAAGGTGCGTTGGGGTGCTTCATAAAACCAGAGACTGAAATTAGCACAGATAACTTTCCATAAGCCAAATATGTAATAGACAAGACCTACTCCTTGCTCAACGAAATGGACCCAACACCACATATTCAACGCCTAGGAATATACCTGACTAGGAAGAATCTTAAAACCCATGGATATATATGTCTCCGTAAGAGAATCAAGCGTGTGTACAGCGGCATAAACGCAGCAGTGAAAATCCGATAAATCCCATTATCAAAATAAATTTCAAAAAAAAATCATAAAGACAGTGAAATAGAGAGCAATTCTTAAATAATTCACTCAGGGCATGTGATGCAACCGGGATTTAACACATCTACACCCAGAGCTGGTTGAGACATAAGGCTGGACACTTCAGGCTGATAGCATTGGTGAGTTTCGGTGAGCAAATGCAGACCCTTTGAAGTCATACTGCATGGTACCCATTCCATGGGTCCCAACTCTCCAGGTTCAAGGGATTCTTCCTCCAGCTAAAACATGCATGGGAAACCAAGAGTATCGTCCACCATGTGATTGGGAAATGATTTAAAATGCATCTCAGTTTTCGTATCCTGGTCCTCGGGTTCACCATTCCAGATGCTTTACTAACACTCTCCCCGCTTGGAGAGTCAGTGCCTTTAACCTCCTCTTTGGCACAGCTTGCAATTTCTGTGCAAAATGAACAGGAATAGGGAGAACCAATGAGAGACTAGCTGTAGGTGTCTGCACGGGCAAATGTAACGCTCATTGCCCACCAGGAAGAGGAATTAAACAAAGGCTCAGTGTGCCCTGCTGGAAACAGATTAGGGCCTGAAGCAATCCTGCGGTTTTGTGCCCAGCTCACAAGAAAGCGAGTTGAAGAAAGGAGCTCAGGGGCACTGTAATTCACAAACCTGCAGAGTTATAAATGACAGCTTTCCTCCAAAAATATATTGAAGTAAGCCTGCGAAGGGGACTTGAAAGCGGGGCAGAATTTCAGGAAAACGATTGCAGGGGGTAGACTGGAATTGCCCTGAAAGCATAGGAAAAGAGGCAGAACGTCGACAATGATGCACTTGGCCAAAAAGGGCGTATGCGTTTTTTCCTGAATATATTCAGGAAAAAACGCATACGCCCTTTTTGGCCAACCAAGCAAGCCTGTAAATGAAATCTGCACTACAATGAAGTCTCACTGCACCCCTGGCAAAAGGGCCATCTGAAAAAAGTGTAAAATCCAGAAAGGTAGGACAGGATATGGAGAACAGGGAGCCTTGTTATGCTGATTGGCAGGATGTAAATTGCCAGCAGCCACCCTGGAGAAGTGTATGGTGTTTCCTGAAACACGAAAGAAACAAAGCAACACAGCCTATGGCACTTCCACTTATGGTCCTATAGCTTACGGAAATTAAAATCAAAAACAGACAGCCACCCCAATATTTGAGACGGCTGTGTTCACAAGAAGCTCGTCTACAGTATCAGGTAAATATCCCAGAAAGCAAAAAATGGATAAAGAACTTGTGGCACGTACGTACAATGCAATATCACTCAGCAATGAAATCTGTGTCATCAGGCCCATAGCGGCATAGTGAGTGGATGCAGGTACGGTGATTCTACGTGAACTACGTCACACAGAAAAAGAAATATCATAAGATATCATGAATACACGGAATGTAAACTTGACTACACATGAACTGAATTACAAAATAGAAAAGGGTCTCAAATTTAGAAAACCAACTAGTGCTTGCTTATGGGGAAAGGTGCCTTGGGGTGCTGCATAAAACCAGAGACTGAAATTAGCACAGATAACTTTCCATAAGCCCAATATGTAATAGACAAGACCTACTCCTTGCTCAACGAAATGGACCCAACACCACATATTCAACGCCTAGGAATATACCTGACTAGGAAGAATCTTAAAACCCATGGATATATATGTCTCCATAAGAGAATCAAGGGTGTGTACAGCGGCCGAAAGGCAGCAGTGAAAATCCGATAAATCCCATTATCAAAATAAATTTCGAAAACAAAACACAAAGACAGTGAAATAGAGAGCAATTCTTAAATAATTCACTCAGGGCATGTGATGCAACCGGGATTGACCACATCTACACCCAGAGCTGGTTGAGACATAAGGCTGGACACTTCAGGCTGATAGCATTGGTGAGTTTAGGTGAGCAAATGCACACCCTTTGAAGTCATACTGTATGGTACCTATTCCATGGGTCCCAACTCTTCAGGTTCAAGGGATTCTTCCTCCAGCTAAAACATGCATGTGAAACCCACAGTATGGTCCACCGTGTTATGGGGAAATGATTTAAAATGCATCTCAGTTTTCGTATCCTGGTCCTCGGGTTCACCATTCCAGATGATTTACTAAGAGTCTCCCTGCTTGGAGAGTCAGTGCCTTTAACCTCCTGTTTGGCACAGCTTGCAATTTCTGTGCAAGATGAACAGGAATAGGGAGAACCAATGAGAGACTAGCTGTAGGTGTCTGCACGGGCAAATGTAACGCTCATTTCCCACCAGGAAGAGGAATTTACCAAAGGCTCAGCATGCCCTGCCCGAAACAGATTAGGGCCTGAAGCAATCCTGCGGTTTTGTGCCCAGTTCACAAGAAAGCGAGTTGAAGAAAGGAGCTCAGGGGCACTGTAATTCACAAACCTGCAGAGTTATAAATGACAGCTATCCTCCAAAAATATATTGAAGTAAGCCTGCGAAGGGGACTTGAAAGCGGGGCAGAATTTCAGGAAAACGATTGCAGGGGGTAGACTGGAATTGCCCTGAAAGCATAGGAAAAGAGGCAGAACGTCGACAATGATGCACTTGGCCAAAAAGGGCGTATGCGTTTTTTCCTGAATATATTCAGGAAAAAACGCATACGCCCTTTTTGGCCAACCAAGCAAGCCTGTAAAGGAAATCTGCACTACAATGAAGTCTCACTGCCCCCCGGGCAAGAGGGCCATCTGAAAAAAGTGTAAAATCCAGAAAGGTAGGACAGGATATGGAGAACAGGGAGCCTTGTTATGCTGATTGGCAGGATGTAAATTGCCAGCAGCCAGCCTGGAGAAGTGTATGGTGTTTCCTGAAACACATAAGAAACAAAGCAACACAGTCTATGGCACTTCCACTTATGGTCCTATAGCTTACGGAAATTAAAATCAAAAACAGACAGCCACCCCAATATTTGGGACGGCTGTGTTCACAAGAAGCTCGTCTACAGTAACAGGTAAATATCCCAGAAAGCAAAATATGGATAAAGAAGTTGTGGCACGTACGTACAATGCAATATCACTCAGCAATGAAATCTGTGTCATCAGGCCCGTAGCGGCATAGTGAGTGGATGCAGGTACGGTGATTCTACGTGAACTACGTCACACAGAAAAAGAAACATCATAAGATATCACTAATACACGGAATGTAAACTTGACTACACATGAACTGAATTACAAAACAGAACAGGGTCTCAAATTTAGAAAACCAACTAGTGCTTGCTTATGGGGAAAGGTGCCTTGGGGTGCTTCATAAAACCAGAGACTGAAATTAGCACAGATAACTTTCCATAAGCCAAATATGTAATAGAGAAGACCTACTCCTTGCTCAACGAAATGGACCCAACACCACATATTCAACGCCTAGGAATATATCTGACTAGGAAGAATCTTAAAACCCATGGATATATATGTCTCCGTAAGAGAATCAAGGGTGTGTACAGCGGCCGAAAGGCAGCAGTGAAAATCCGATAAATCCCATTATCAAAATAAATTTCGAAAACATAACACAAAGACAGTGAAATAGAGAGCAATTCTTAAATAATTCACTCAGGGCATGTGATGCAACCGGGATTGACCACATCTACACCCAGAGCTGGTTGAGACATAAGGCTGGACACTTCAGGCTGATAGCATTGGTGAGTTTAGGTGAGCAAATGCACACCCTTTGAAGTCATACTGTATGGTACCTATTCCATGGGTCCCAACTCTTCAGGTTCAAGGGATTCTTCCTCCAGCTAAAACATGCATGTGAAACCCACAGTATGGTCCACCGTGTTATGGGGAAATGATTTAAAATGCATCTCAGTTTTCGTATCCTGGTCCTCGGGTTCACCATTCCAGATGATTTACTAACAGTCTCCCTGCTTGGAGAGTCAGTGCCTTTAACCTCCTCTTTGGCACAGCTTGCAATTTCTGTGCAAGATGAACAGGAATAGGGAGAACCAATGAGAGACTAGCTGTAGGTGTCTGCACGGGCAAATGTAACGCTCATTTCCCACCAGGAAGAGGAATTAACCAAAGGCTCAGCATGCCCTGCCCGAAACAGATTAGGGCCTGAAGCAATCCTGCGGTTTTGTGCCCAGATCACAAGAAAGCGAGTTGAAGAAAGGAGCTCAGGGGCACTGTAATTCACAAACCTGCAGAGTTATAAATGACAGCTATCCTCCAAAAATATATTGAAGTAAGCCTGCGAAGGGGACTTGAAAGCGGGGCAGAATTTCTGGAAAACGATTGCAGGGGGTAGACTGGAATTGCCCTGAAAGCATAGGAAAAGAGGCAGAACGTCGACAATGATGGACTTGGCCAAAAAGGGCGTATGCGTTTTTTCCTGAATATATTCAGGAAAAAACGCATACGCCCATTTTGGCCAACCAAGCAAGCCTGTAAAGGAAATCTGCACTACAATGAAGTCTCACTGCCCCCCGGGCAAGAGGGCCATCTGAAAAAAGTGTAAAATCCAGAAAGGTAGGACAGGATATGGAGAACAGGGAGCCTTGTTATGCTGATTGGCAGGATGTAAATTGCCAGCAGCCAGCCTGGAGAAGTGTATGGTGTTTCCTGAAACACATAAGAAACAAAGCAACACAGTCTATGGCACTTCCACTTATGGTCCTATAGCTTACGGAAATTAAAATCAAAAACAGACAGCCACCCCAATATTTGGGACGGCTGTGTTCACAAGAAGCTCGTCTACAGTAACAGGTAAATATCCCAGAAAGCAAAATATGGATAAAGAAGTTGTGGCACGTACGTACAATGCAATATCACTCAGCAATGAAATCTGTGTCATCAGGCCCGTAGCGGCATAGTGAGTGGATGCAGGTACGGTGATTCTACGTGAACTACGTCACACAGAAAAAGAAACATCATAAGATATCACTAATACACGGAATGTAAACTTGACTACACATGAACTGAATTACAAAACAGAACAGGGTCTCAAATTTAGAAAACCAACTAGTGCTTGCTTATGGGGAAAGGTGCGTTGGGGTGCTTCATAAAACCAGAGACTGAAATTAGCACAGATAACTTTCCATAAGCCAAATATGTAATAGAGAAGACCTACTCCTTGCTCAAAGAAATGGACCCAACACCACATATTCAACGCCTAGGAATATACCTGACTAGGAAGAATCTTAAAACCCATGGATATATATGTCTCCGTAAGAGAATCAAGCGTGTGTACAGCGGCATAAACGCAGCAGTGAAAATCCGATAAATCCCATTATCAAAATAAATTTCAAAAAAAAATCATAAAGACAGTGAAATAGAGAGCAATTCTTAAATAATTCACTCAGGGCATGTGATGCAACCGGGATTTAACACATCTACACCCAGAGCTGGTTGAGACATAAGGCTGGACACTTCAGGCTGATAGCATTGGTGAGTTTCGGTGAGCAAATGCAGACCCTTTGAAGTCATACTGCATGGTACCCATTCCATGGGTCCCAACTCTCCAGGTTCAAGGGATTCTTCCTCCAGCTAAAACATGCATGGGAAACCAAGAGTATCGTCCACCATGTGATTGGGAAATGATTTAAAATGCATCTCAGTTTTCGTATCCTGGTCCTCGGGTTCACCATTCCAGATGCTTTACTAACACTCTCCCCGCTTGGAGAGTCAGTGCCTTTAACCTCCTCTTTGGCACAGCTTGCAATTTCTGTGCAAAATGAACAGGAATAGGGAGAACCAATGAGAGACTAGCTGTAGGTGTCTGCACGGGCAAATGTAACGCTCATTGCCCACCAGGAAGAGGAATTAAACAAAGGCTCAGTGTGCCCTGCTGGAAACAGATTAGGGCCTGAAGCAATCCTGCGGTTTTGTGCCCAGCTCACAAGAAAGCGAGTTGAAGAAAGGAGCTCAGGGGCACTGTAATTCACAAACCTGCAGAGTTATAAATGACAGCTTTCCTCCAAAAATATATTGAAGTAAGCCTGCGAAGGGGACTTGAAAGCGGGGCAGAATTTCAGGAAAACGATTGCAGGGGGTAGACTGGAATTGCCCTGAAAGCATAGGAAAAGAGGCAGAACGTCGACAATGATGCACTTGGCCAAAAAGGGCGTATGCGTTTTTTCCTGAATATATTCAGGAAAAAACGCATACGCCCTTTTTGGCCAACCAAGCAAGCCTGTAAATGAAATCTGCACTACAATGAAGTCTCACTGCCCCCCGGGCAAAAGGGCCATCTGAAAAAAGTGTAAAATCCAGAAAGGTAGGACAGGATATGGAGAACAGGGAGCCTTGTTATGCTGATTGGCAGGATGTAAATTGCCAGCAGCCACCCTGGAGAAGTGTATGGTGTTTCCTGAAACACGAAAGAAACAAAGCAACACAGCCTATGGCACTTCAACTTATGGTCCTATAGCTTACGGAAATTAAAATCAAAAACAGACAGCCACCCCAATATTTGAGACGGCTGTGTTCACAAGAAGCTCGTCTACAGTATCAGGTAAATATCCCAGAAAGCAAAAAATGGATAAAGAACTTGTGGCACGTACGTACAATGCAATATCACTCAGCAATGAAATCTGTGTCATCAGGCCCATAGCGGCATAGTGAGTGGATGCAGGTACGGTGATTCTACGTGAACTACGTCACACAGAAAAAGAAATATCATAAGGTATCATGAATACACGGAATGTAAACTTGACTACACATGAACTGAATTACAAAATAGAAAAGGGTCTCAAATTTAGAAAACCAACTAGTGCTTGCTTATGGGGAAAGGTGCCTTGGGGTGCTGCATAAAACCAGAGACTGAAATTAGCACAGATAACTTTCCATAAGCCCAATATGTAATAGACAAGACCTACTCCTTGCTCAACGAAATGGACCCAACACCACATATTCAACGCCTAGGAATATACCTGACTAGGAAGAATCTTAAAACCCATGGATATATATGTCTCCGTAAGAGAATCAAGGGTGTGTACAGCGGCCGAAAGGCAGCAGTGAAAATCCGATAAATCCCATTATCAAAATAAATTTCGAAAACAAAACACAAAGACAGTGAAATAGAGAGCAATTCTTAAATAATTCACTCAGGGCATGTGATGCAACCGGGATTGACCACATCTACACCCAGAGCTGGTTGAGACATAAGGCTGGACACTTCAGGCTGATAGCATTGGTGAGTTTAGGTGAGCAAATGCACACCCTTTGAAGTCATACTGTATGGTACCTATTCCATGGGTCCCAACTCTTCAGGTTCAAGGGATTCTTCCTCCAGCTAAAACATGCATGTGAAACCCACAGTATGGTCCACCGTGTTATGGGGAAATGATTTAAAATGCATCTCAGTTTTCGTATCCTGGTCCTCGGGTTCACCATTCCAGATGATTTACTAACAGTCTCCCTGCTTGGAGAGTCAGTGCCTTTAACCTCCTCTTTGGCACAGCTTGCAATTTCTGTGCAAGATGAACAGGAATAGGGAGAACCAATGAGAGACTAGCTGTAGGTGTCTGCACGGGCAAATGTAACGCTCAATTCCCACCAGGAAGAGGAATTTACCAAAGGCTCAGCATGCCCTGCCCGAAACAGATTAGGGCCTGAAGCAATCCTGCGGTTTTGTGCCCAGTTCACAAGAAAGCGAGTTGAAGAAAGGAGCTCAGGGGCACTGTAATTCACAAACCTGCAGAGTTATAAATGACAGCTATCCTCCAAAAATATATTGAAGTAAGCCTGCGAAGGGGACTTGAAAGCGGGGCAGAATTTCAGGAAAACGATTGCAGGGGGTAGACTGGAATTGCCCTGAAAGCATAGGAAAAGAGGCAGAACGTCGACAATGATGCACTTGGCCAAAAAGGGCGTATGCGTTTTTTCCTGAATATATTCAGGAAAAAACGCATACGCCCTTTTTGGCCAACCAAGCAAGCCTGTAAAGGAAATCTGCACTACAATGAAGTCTCACTGCCCCCCGGGCAAGAGGGCCATCTGAAAAAAGTGTAAAATCCAGAAAGGTAGGACAGGATATGGAGAACAGGGAGCCTTGTTATGCTGATTGGCAGGATGTAAATTGCCAGCAGCCAGCCTGGAGAAGTGTATGGTGTTTCCTGAAACACATAAGAAACAAAGCAACACAGTCTATGGCACTTCCACTTATGGTCCTATAGCTTACGGAAATTAAAATCAAAAACAGACAGCCACCCCAATATTTGAGACGGCTGTGTTCACAAGAAGCTCGTCTACAGTAACAGGTAAATATCCCAGAAAGCAAAATATGGATAAAGAAGTTGTGGCACGTACGTACAATGCAATATCACTCAGCAATGAAATCTGTGTCATCAGGCCCGTAGCGGCATAGTGAGTGGATGCAGGTACGGTGATTCTACGTGAACTACGTCACACAGAAAAAGAAACATCATAAGATATCACTAATACACGGAATGTAAACTTGACTACACATGAACTGAATTACAAAACAGAACAGGGTCTCAAATTTAGAAAACCAACTAGTGCTTGCTTATGGGGAAAGGTGCCTTGGGGTGCTGCATAAAACCAGAGACTGAAATTAGCACAGATAACTTTCCATAAGCCAAATATGTAATAGACAAGACCTACTCCTTGCTCAACGAAATGGACCCAACACCACATATTCAACGCCTAGGAATATACCTGACTAGGAAGAATCTTAAAACCCATGGATATATATGTCTCCGTAAGAGAATCAAGCATGTGTACAGCGGCATAAACGCAGCAGTGAAAATCCGATAAATCCCATTATCAAAATAAATTTCAAAAAAAAATCATAAAGACAGTGAAATAGAGAGCAATTCTTAAATAATTCACTCAGGGCATGTGATGCAACCGGGATTTACCACATCTACACCCAGAGCTGGTTGAGACATAAGGCTGGACACTTCAGGCTGATAGCATTGGTGAGTTTCAGTGAGCAAATGCAGACCCTTTGAAGTCATACTGCATGGTACCCATTCCATGGGTCCCAACTCTCCAGGTTCAAGGGATTCTTCCTCCGGCTAAAACATGCATGGGAAACCCAGAGTATCCTCCACCTTGTGATTGGGAAACGATTTAAAATGTATCTCAGTTTTCGTATCCTGGTCCTCGGGTTCACCATTCCAAATGCTTTACAAACACTCTCCCTGCTTGGAGAGTCAGTGCCTTTAACCTCCTCTTTGACGCAGCTTGCAATTTCTGTGCAAGATGAACAGGAATAGGGAGAACGAATAAGACACTAGCTCTAGGTGTGTGCACGGGCAAATGTAACACTCATTTCCCACCAGGAAGAGGAATTAACCAAAGGCTCAGTGTGCCCTGCTGGAAACAGATTAGGGCGTGAAGCAATCCTGCGGTTTTGTGCCCAGCTCACAAGAAAGCGAGTTGAAGAAAGGAGCTCAGGGGCACTGTAATTCACAAACCTGCAGAGTTATAAATGACAGCTATCCTTCAAAAGTATATTGAAGTAAGCCTGCGAAGGGGACTTGAAAGTGGGGCAGAATTTCAGGAAAACGATTGCAGGGGGTAGACTGGAATTGCCCTGAAAGCATAGGAAAAGAGGCACAACGTCGACAATGATGCACTTGGCCAAAAAGGGCGTATGCTTTTTTTCCTGAATATATTCAGGAAAAAACGCATATGCACTTTTTGGCCAACCAAGCAAGCCTGTAAAGGAAATCTGCACTACAATGAAGTCTCACTGGCCCCTGGGCAAAAGGGCCATCTGAAAAAAGTGTAAAATCCAGAAAGGTAGGACAGGATATGGAGAACAGGGAGCCTTTTAATGCTGATTGGCAGGATGTAAATTGTGAAGAGCCACCCTGGAGCAGTGTATGGTGTTTCCTGAAACACATAAGAAATAAAGCAACACAGCCTATGGCAATTGCACTTATGGTCCTATTGCTTAGGGAAATTAAAATCAAAAACAGAGAGCCACCCCAATATTTGGGACGGCTGTGTTCACAAGAAGCTCGTCTACAGTAACAGGTAAATATCCCAGAAAGCAAAATATGGATAAAGAAGTTGTGGCACGTACGTACAATGCAATATCACTCAGCAATGAAATCTGTGTCATCAGGCCCGTAGCGGCATAGTGAGTGGATGCAGGTACGGTGATTCTACGTGAACTACGTCACACAGAAAAAGAAACATCATAAGATATCACTAATACACGGAATGTAAACTTGACTACACATGAACTGAATTACAAAACAGAACAGGGTCTCAAATTTAGAAAACCAACTAGTGCTTGCTTATGGGGAAAGGTGCGTTGGGGTGCTTCATAAAACCAGAGACTGAAATTAGCACAGATAACTTTCCATAAGCCAAATATGTAATAGACAAGACCTACTCCTTGCTCAACGAAATGGACCCAACACCACATATTCAACGCCTAGGAATATACCTGACTAGGAAGAATCTTAAAACCCATGGATATATATGTCTCCGTAAGAGAATCAAGCGTGTGTACAGCGGCATAAACGCAGCAGTGAAAATCCGATAAATCCCATTATCAAAATAAATTTCAAAAAAAAATCATAAAGACAGTGAAATAGAGAGCAATTCTTAAATAATTCACTCAGGGCATGTGATGCAACCGGGATTTAACACATCTACACCCAGAGCTGGTTGAGACATAAGGCTGGACACTTCAGGCTGATAGCATTGGTGAGTTTCGGTGAGCAAATGCAGACCCTTTGAAGTCATACTGCATGGTACCCATTCCATGGGTCCCAACTCTCCAGGTTCAAGGGATTCTTCCTCCAGCTAAAACATGCATGGGAAACCAAGAGTATCGTCCACCATGTGATTGGGAAATGATTTAAAATGCATCTCAGTTTTCGTATCCTGGTCCTCGGGTTCACCATTCCAGATGCTTTACTAACACTCTCCCCGCTTGGAGAGTCAGTGCCTTTAACCTCCTCTTTGGCACAGCTTGCAATTTCTGTGCAAAATGAACAGGAATAGGGAGAACCAATGAGAGACTAGCTGTAGGTGTCTGCACGGGCAAATGTAACGCTCATTGCCCACCAGGAAGAGGAATTAAACAAAGGCTCAGTGTGCCCTGCTGGAAACAGATTAGGGCCTGAAGCAATCCTGCGGTTTTGTGCCCAGCTCACAAGAAAGCGAGTTGAAGAAAGGAGCTCAGGGGCACTGTAATTCACAAACCTGCAGAGTTATAAATGACAGCTTTCCTCCAAAAATATATTGAAGTAAGCCTGCGAAGGGGACTTGAAAGCGGGGCAGAATTTCAGGAAAACGATTGCAGGGGGTAGACTGGAATTGCCCTGAAAGCATAGGAAAAGAGGCAGAACGTCGACAATGATGCACTTGGCCAAAAAGGGCGTATGCGTTTTTTCCTGAATATATTCAGGAAAAAACGCATACGCCCTTTTTGGCCAACCAAGCAAGCCTGTAAATGAAATCTGCACTACAATGAAGTCTCACTGCCCCCCTGGCAAAAGGGCCATCTGAAAAAAGTGTAAAATCCAGAAAGGTAGGACAGGATATGGAGAACAGGGAGCCTTGTTATGCTGATTGGCAGGATGTAAATTGCCAGCAGCCACCCTGGAGAAGTGTATGGTGTTTCCTGAAACACGAAAGAAACAAAGCAACACAGCCTATGGCACTTCCACTTATGGTCCTATAGCTTACGGAAATTAAAATCAAAAACAGACAGCCACCCTAATATTTGAGATGGCTGTGTTCACAAGAAGCTCGTCTACAGTATCAGGTAAATATCCCAGAAAGCAAAAAATGGATAAAGAACTTGTGGCACGTACGTACAATGCAATATCACTCAGCAATGAAATCTGTGTCATCAGGCCCATAGCGGCATAGTGAGTGGATGCAGGTACGGTGATTCTACGTGAACTACGTCACACAGAAAAAGAAACATCATAAGATATCACGAATACACGGAATGTAAACTTGACTACACATGAACTGAATTACAAAATAGAAAAGGGTCTCAAATTTAGAAAACCAACTAGTGCTTGCTTATGGGGAAAGGTGCCTTGGGGTGCTGCATAAAACCAGAGACTGAAATTAGCACAGATAACTTTCCATAAGCCCAATATGTAATAGACAAGACCTACTCCTTGCTCAACGAAATGGACCCAACACCACATATTCAACGCCTAGGAATATACCTGACTAGGAAGAATCTTAAAACCCATGGATATATATGTCTCCGTAAGAGAATCAAGGGTGTGTACAGCGGCCGAAAGGCAGCAGTGAAAATCCGATAAATCCCATTATCAAAATAAATTTCGAAAACAAAACACAAAGACAGTGAAATAGAGAGCAATTCTTAAATAATTCACTCAGGGCATGTGATGCAACCGGGATTGACCACATCTACACCCAGAGCTGGTTGAGACATAAGGCTGGACACTTCAGGCTGATAGCATTGGTGAGTTTAGGTGAGCAAATGCACACCCTTTGAAGTCATACTGTATGGTACCTATTCCATGGGTCCCAACTCTTCAGGTTCAAGGGATTCTTCCTCCAGCTAAAACATGCATGTGAAACCCACAGTATGGTCCACCGTGTTATGGGGAAATGATTTAAAATGCATCTCAGTTTTCGTATCCTGGTCCTCGGGTTCACCATTCCAGATGATTTACTAACAGTCTCCCTGCTTGGAGAGTCAGTGCCTTTAACCTCCTGTTTGGCACAGCTTGCAATTTCTGTGCAAGATGATCAGGAATAGGGAGAACCAATGAGAGACTAGCTGTAGGTGTCTGCACGGGCAAATGTAACGCTCATTTCCCACCAGGAAGAGGAATTTACCAAAGGCTCAGCATGCCCTGCCCGAAACAGATTAGGGCCTGAAGCAATCCTGCGGTTTTGTGCCCAGTTCACAAGAAAGCGAGTTGAAGAAAGGAGCTCAGGGGCACTGTAATTCACAAACCTGCAGAGTTATAAATGACAGCTATCCTCCAAAAATATATTGAAGTAAGCCTGCGAAGGGGACTTGAAAGCGGGGCAGAATTTCAGGAAAACGATTGCAGGGGGTAGACTGGAATTGCCCTGAAAGCATAGGAAAAGAGGCAGAACGTCGACAATGATGCACTTGGCCAAAAAGGGCGTATGCGTTTTTTCCTGAATATATTCTGGAAAAAACGCATACGCCCTTTTTGGCCAACCAAGCAAGCCTGTAAAGGAAATCTGCACTACAATGAAGTCTCACTGCCCCCCGGGCAAGAGGGCCATCTGAAAAAAGTGTAAAATCCAGAAAGGTAGGACAGGATATGGAGAACAGGGAGCCTTGTTATGCTGATTGGCAGGATGTAAATTGCCAGCAGCCAGCCTGGAGAAGTGTATGGTGTTTCCTGAAACACATAAGAAACAAAGCAACACAGTCTATGGCACTTCCACTTATGGTCCTATAGCTTACGGAAATTAAAATCAAAAACAGACAGCCACCCCAATATTTGGGACGGCTGTGTTCACAAGAAGCTCGTCTACAGTAACAGGTAAATATCCCAGAAAGCAAAATATGGATAAAGAAGTTGTGGCACGTACGTACAATGCAATATCACTCAGCAATGAAATCTGTGTCATCAGGCCCGTAGCGGCATAGTGAGTGGATGCAGGTACGGTGATTCTACGTGAACTACGTCACACAGAAAAAGAAACATCATAAGATATCACTAATACACGGAATGTAAACTTGACTACACATGAACTGAATTACAAAACAGAACAGGGTCTCAAATTTAGAAAACCAACTAGTGCTTGCTTATGGGGAAAGGTGCGTTGGGGTGCTTCATAAAACCAGAGACTGAAATTAGCACAGATAACTTTCCATAAGCCAAATATGTAATAGACAAGACCTACTCCTTGCTCAACGAAATGGACCCAACACCACATATTCAACGCCTAGGAATATACCTGACTAGGAAGAATCTTAAAACCCATGGATATATATGTCTCCGTAAGAGAATCAAGCGTGTGTACAGCGGCATAAACGCAGCAGTGAAAATCCGATAAATCCCATTATCAAAATAAATTTCAAAAAAAAATCATAAAGACAGTGAAATAGAGAGCAATTCTTAAATAATTCACTCAGGGCATGTGATGCAACCGGGATTGACCACATCTACACCCAGAGCTGGTTGAGACATAAGGCTGGACACTTCAGGCTGATAGCATTGGTGAGTTTAGGTGAGCAAATGCACACCCTTTGAAGTCATACTGTATGGTACCTATTCCATGGGTCCCAACTCTTCAGGTTCAAGGGATTCTTCCTCCAGCTAAAACATGCATGTGAAACCCACAGTATGGTCCACCGTGTTATGGGGAAATGATTTAAAATGCATCTCAGTTTTCGTATCCTGGTCCTCGGGTTCACCATTCCAGATGATTTACTAACAGTCTCCCTGCTTGGAGAGTCAGTGCCTTTAACCTCCTATTTGGCACAGCTTGCAATTTCTGTGCAAGATGAACAGGAATAGGGAGAACCAATGAGAGACTAGCTGTAGGTGTCTGCACGGGCAAATGTAACGCTCATTTCCCACCAGGAAGAGGAATTTACCAAAGGCTCAGCATGCCCTGCCCGAAACAGATTAGGGCCTGAAGCAATCCTGCGGTTTTGTGCCCAGTTCACAAGAAAGCGAGTTGAAGAAAGGAGCTCAGGGGCACTGTAATTCACAAACCTGCAGAGTTATAAATGACAGCTATCCTCCAAAAATATATTGAAGTAAGCCTGCGAAGGGGACTTGAAAGCGGGCAGAATTTCAGGAAAACGATTGCAGGGGGTAGACTGGAATTGCCCTGAAAGCATAGGAAAAGAGGCAGAACGTCGACAATGATGCACTTGGCCAAAAAGGGCGTATGCGTTTTTTCCTGAATATATTCAGGAAAAAACGCATACGCCCTTTTTGGCCAACCAAGCAAGCCTGTAAAGGAAATCTGCACTACAATGAAGTCTCACTGCCCCCCGGGCAAGAGGGCCATCTGAAAAAAGTGTAAAATCCAGAAAGGTAGGACAGGATATGGAGAACAGGGAGCCTTGTTATGCTGATTGGCAGGATGTAAATTGCCAGCAGCCAGCCTGGAGAAGTGTATGGTGTTTCCTGAAACACATAAGAAACAAAGCAACACAGTCTATGGCACTTCCACTTAGGGTCCTATAGCTTACGGAAATTAAAATCAAAAACAGACAGCCAC
Organism: Phocoena phocoena; assembly: GCF_963924675.1. Lineage (NCBI taxonomy): Eukaryota > Metazoa > Chordata > Mammalia > Artiodactyla > Phocoenidae > Phocoena > Phocoena phocoena. The sequence continues at coordinate 168,475 of NW_027077430.1, forward strand.
CCCAATATTTGGGACGGCTGTGTTCACAAGAAGCTCGTCTACAGTAACAGGTAAATATCCCAGAAAGCAAAATATGGATAAAGAAGTTGTGGCACGTACGTACAATGCAATATCACTCAGCAATGAAATCTGTGTCATCAGGCCCGTAGCGGCATAGTGAGTGGATGCAGGTACGGTGATTCTACGTGAACTACGTCACACAGAAAAAGAAACATCATAAGATATCACTAATACACGGAATGTAAACTTGACTACACATGAACTGAATTACAAAACAGAACAGGGTCTCAAATTTAGAAAACCAACTAGTGCTTGCTTATGGGGAAAGGTGCGTTGGGGTGCTTCATAAAACCAGAGACTGAAATTAGCACAGATAACTTTCCATAAGCCAAATATGTAATAGACAAGACCTACTCCTTGCTCAACGAAATGGACCCAACACCACATATTCAACGCCTAGGAATATACCTGACTAGGAAGAATCTTAAAACCCATGGATATATATGTCTCCGTAAGAGAATCAAGCGTGTGTACAGCGGCATAAACGCAGCAGTGAAAATCCGATAAATCCCATTATCAAAATAAATTTCAAAAAAAAATCATAAAGACAGTGAAATAGAGAGCAATTCTTAAATAATTCACTCAGGGCATGTGATGCAACCGGGATTTAACACATCTACACCCAGAGCTGGTTGAGACATAAGGCTGGACACTTCAGGCTGATAGCATTGGTGAGTTTCGGTGAGCAAATGCAGACCCTTTGAAGTCATACTGCATGGTACCCATTCCATGGGTCCCAACTCTCCAGGTTCAAGGGATTCTTCCTCCAGCTAAAACATGCATGGGAAACCAAGAGTATCGTCCACCATGTGATTGGGAAATGATTTAAAATGCATCACAGTTTTCGTATCCTGGTCCTCGGGTTCACCATTCCAGATGCTTTACTAATACTCTCCCCGCTTGGAGAGTCAGTGCCTTTAACCTCCTCTTTGGCACAGCTTGCAATTTCTGTGCAAAATGAACAGGAATAGGGAGAACCAATGAGAGACTAGCTGTAGGTGTCTGCACGGGCAAATGTAACGCTCATTGCCCACCAGGAAGAGGAATTAAACAAAGGCTCAGTGTGCCCTGCTGGAAACAGATTAGGGCCTGAAGCAATCCTGCGGTTTTGTGCCCAGCTCACAAGAAAGCGAGTTGAAGAAAGGAGCTCAGGGGCACTGTAATTCACAAACCTGCAGAGTTATAAATGACAGCTTTCCTCCAAAAATATATTGAAGTAAGCCTGCGAAGGGGACTTGAAAGCGGGGCAGAATTTCAGGAAAACGATTGCAGGGGGTAGACTGGAATTGCCCTGAAAGCATAGGAAAAGAGGCAGAACGTCGACAATGATGCACTTGGCCAAAAAGGGCGTATGCGTTTTTTCCTGAATATATTCAGGAAAAAACGCATACGCCCTTTTTGGCCAACCAAGCAAGCCTGTAAATGAAATCTGCACTACAATGAAGTCTCACTGCCCCCCGGGCAAAAGGGCCATCTGAAAAAAGTGTAAAATCCAGAAAGGTAGGACAGGATATGGAGAACAGGGAGCCTTGTTATGCTGATTGGCAGGATGTAAATTGCCAGCAGCCACCCTGGAGAAGTGTATGGTGTTTCCTGAAACACGAAAGAAACAAAGCAACACAGCCTATGGCACTTCCACTTATGGTCCTATAGCTTACGGAAATTAAAATCAAAAACAGACAGCCACCCCAATATTTGAGACGGCTGTGTTCACAAGAAGCTCGTCTACAGTATCAGGTAAATATCCCAGAAAGCAAAAAATGGATAAAGAACTTGTGGCACGTACGTACAATGCAATATCACTCAGCAATGAAATCTGTGTCATCAGGCCCATAGCGGCATAGTGAGTGGATGCAGGTACGGTGATTCTACGTGAACTACGTCACACAGAAAAAGAAACATCATAAGATATCACGAATACACGGAATGTAAACTTGACTACACATGAACTGAAATACAAAATAGAAAAGGGTCTCAAATTTAGAAAACCAACTAGTGCTTGCTTATGGGGAAAGGTGCCTTGGGGTGCTGCATAAAACCAGAGACTGAAATTAGCACAGATAACTTTCCATAAGCCCAATATGTAATAGACAAGACCTACTCCTTGCTCAACGAAATGGACCCAACACCACATATTCAACGCCTAGGAATATACCTGACTAGGAAGAATCTTAAAACCCATGGATATATATGTCTCCGTAAGAGAATCAAGGGTGTGTACAGCGGCCGAAAGGCAGCAGTGAAAATCCGATAAATCCCATTATCAAAATAAATTTCGAAAACAAAACACAAAGACAGTGAAATAGAGAGCAATTCTTAAATAATTCACTCAGGGCATGTGATGCAACCGGGATTGACCACATCTACACCCAGAGCTGGTTGAGACATAAGGCTGGACACTTCAGGCTGATAGCATTGGTGAGTTTAGGTGAGCAAATGCACACCCTTTGAAGTCATACTGTATGGTACCTATTCCATGGGTCCCAACTCTTCAGGTTCAAGGGATTCTTCCTCCAGCTAAAACATGCATGTGAAACCCACAGTATGGTCCACCGTGTTATGGGGAAATGATTTAAAATGCATCTCAGTTTTCGTATCCTGGTCCTCGGGTTCACCATTCCAGATGATTTACTAACAGTCTCCCTGCTTGGAGAGTCAGTGCCTTTAACCTCCTGTTTGGCACAGCTTGCAATTTCTGTGCAAGATGAACAGGAATAGGGAGAACCAATGAGAGACTAGCTGTAGGTGTCTGCACGGGCAAATGTAACGCTCATTTCCCACCAGGAAGAGGAATTTACCAAAGGCTCAGCATGCCCTGCCCGAAACAGATTAGGGCCTGAAGCAATCCTGCGGTTTTGTGCCCAGTTCACAAGAAAGCGAGTTGAAGAAAGGAGCTCAGGGGCACTGTAATTCACAAACCTGCAGAGTTATAAATGACAGCTATCCTCCAAAAATATTTTGAAGTAAGCCTGCGAAGGGGACTTGAAAGCGGGGCAGAATTTCAGGAAAACGATTGCAGGGGGTAGACTGGAATTGCCCTGAAAGCATAGGAAAAGAGGCAGAACGTCGACAATGATGCACTTGGCCAAAAAGGGCGTATGCGTTTTTTCCTGAATATATTCAGGAAAAAACGCATACGCCCTTTTTGGCCAACCAAGCAAGCCTGTAAAGGAAATCTGCACTACAATGAAGTCTCACTGCCCCCCGGGCAAGAGGGCCATCTGAAAAAAGTGTAAAATCCAGAAAGGTAGGACAGGATATGGAGAACAGGGAGCCTTGTTATGCTGATTGGCAGGATGTAAATTGCCAGCAGCCAGCCTGGAGAAGTGTATGGTGTTTCCTGAAACACATAAGAAACAAAGCAACACAGTCTATGGCACTTCCACTTATGGTCCTATAGCTTACGGAAATTAAAATCAAAAACAGACAGCCACCCCAATATTTGGGACGGCTGTGTTCACAAGAAGCTCGTCTACAGTAACAGGTAAATATCCCAGAAAGCAAAATATGGATAAAGAAGTTGTGGCACGTACGTACAATGCAATATCACTCAGCAATGAAATCTGTGTCATCAGGCCCGTAGCGGCATAGTGAGTGGATGCAGGTACGGTGATTCTACGTGAACTACGTCACACAGAAAAAGAAACATCATAAGATATCACTAATACACGGAATGTAAACTTGACTACACATGAACTGAATTACAAAACAGAACAGGGTCTCAAATTTAGAAAACCAACTAGTGCTTGCTTATGGGGAAAGGTGCGTTGGGGTGCTTCATAAAACCAGAGACTGAAATTAGCACAGATAACTTTCCATAAGCCAAATATGTAATAGAGAAGACCTACTCCTTGCTCAACGAAATGGACCCAACACCACATATTCAACGCCTAGGAATATACCTGACTAGGAAGAATCTTAAAACCCATGGATATATATGTCTCCGTAAGAGAATCAAGCGTGTGTACAGCGGCATAAACGCAGCAGTGAAAATCCGATAAATCCCATTATCAAAATAAATTTCAAAAAAAAATCATAAAGACAGTGAAATAGAGAGCAATTCTTAAATAATTCACTCAGGGCATGTGATGCAACCGGGATTTAACACATCTACACCCAGAGCTGGTTGAGACATAAGGCTGGACACTTCAGGCTGATAGCATTAGTGAGTTTCGGTGAGCAAATGCAGACCCTTTGAAGTCATACTGCATGGTACCCATTCCATGGGTCCCAACTCTCCAGGTTCAAGGGATTCTTCCTCCAGCTAAAACATGCATGGGAAACCAAGAGTATCGTCCACCATGTGATTGGGAAATGATTTGAAATGCATCTCAGTTTTCGTATCCTGGTCCTCGGGTTCACCATTCCAGATGCTTTACTAACACTCTCCCCGCTTGGAGAGTCAGTGCCTTTAACCTCCTCTTTGGCACAGCTTGCAATTTCTGTGCAAAATGAACAGGAATAGGGAGAACCAATGAGAGACTAGCTGTAGGTGTCTGCACGGGCAAATGTAACGCTCATTTCCCACCAGGAAGAGGAATTAACCAAAGGCTCAGCATGCCCTGCCGGAAACAGATTAGGGCCTGAAGCAATCCTGCGGTTTTGTGCCCAGCTCACAAGAAAGCGAGTTGAAGAAAGGAGCTCAGGGGCACTCTAATTCACAAACCTGCAGAGTTATAAATGACAGCTATCCTCCAAAAATATATTGAAGTAAGCCTGCGAAGGGGACTTGAAAGCGGGGCAGAATTTCAGGAAAACGATTGCAGGGGGTAGACTGGAATTGCCCTGAAAGCATAGGAAAAGAGGCAGAATGTCGACAATGAGGCACTTGGCCAAAAAGGGCGTATGCGTTTTTTCCTGAATATATTCAGGAAAAAACGCATACGCCCTTTTTGGCCAACCAAGCAAGCCTGTAAAGGAAATCTGCACTACAATGAAGTCTCACTGCCCCCCTGGCAAAAGGGCCATCTGAAAAAAGTGTAAAATCCAGAAAGGTAGGACAGGATATGGAGAACAGGGAGCCTTGTTATGCTGATTGGCAGGATGTAAATTGCCAGCAGCCACCCTGGAGAAGTGTATGGTGTTTCCTGAAACACGAAAGAAACAAAGCAACACAGCCTATGGCACTTCCACTTATGGTCCTATAGCTTACGGAAATTAAAATCAAAAACAGACAGCCACCCCAATATTTGAGACGGCTGTGTTCACAAGAATCTCGTCTACAGTATCAGGTAAATATCCCAGAAAGCAAAAAATGGATAAAGAACTTGTGGCACGTACGTACAATGCAATATCACTCAGCAATGAAATCTGTGTCATCAGGCCCGTAGCGGCATAGTGAGTGGATGCAGGTACGGTGATTCTACGTGAACTACGTCACACAGAAAAAGAAACATCATAAGATATCACGAATACACGGAATGTAAACTTGACTACACATGAACTGAATTACAAAATAGAAAAGGGTCTCAAATTTAGAAAACCAACTAGTGCTTGCTTATGGGGAAAGGTGCCTTGGGGTGCTGCATAAAACCAGAGACTGAAATTAGCACAGATAACTTTCCATAAGCCCAATATGTAATAGACAAGACCTACTCCTTGCTCAACGAAATGGACCCAACACCACATATTCAACGCCTAGGAATATACCTGACTAGGAAGAATCTTAAAACCCATGGATATATATGTCTCCGTAAGAGAATCAAGGGTGTGTACAGCGGCCGAAAGGCAGCAGTGAAAATCCGATAAATCCCATTATCAAAATAAATTTCGAAAACAAAACACAAAGACAGTGAAATAGAGAGCAATTCTTAAATAATTCACTCAGGGCATGTGATGCAACCGGGATTGACCACATCTACACCCAGAGCTGGTTGAGACATAAGGCTGGACACTTCAGGCTGATGGCATTGGTGAGTTTAGGTGAGAAAATGCACACCCTTTGAAGTCATACTGTATGGTACCTATTCCATGGGTCCCAACTCTTCAGGTTCAAGGGATTCTTCCTCCAGCTAAAACATGCATGTGAAACCCACAGTATGGTCCACCGTGTTATGGGGAAATGATTTAAAATGCATCTCAGTTTTCGTATCCTGGTCCTCGGGTTCACAATTCCAGATTATTTACTAACAGTCTCCCTGCTTGGAGAGTCAGTGCCTTTAACCTCCTGTTTGGCACAGCTTGCAATTTCTGTGCAAGATGAACAGGAATAGGGAGAACCAATGAGAGACTAGCTGTAGGTGTCTGCACGGGCAAATGTAACGCTCATTTCCCACCAGGAAGAGGAATTAACCAAAGGCTCAGCATGCCCTGCCGGAAACAGATTAGGGCCTGAAGCAATCCTGCGGTTTTGTGCCCAGCTCACAAGAAAGCGAGTTGAAGAAAGGAGCTCAGGGGCACTCTAATTCACAAACCTGCAGAGTTATAAATGACAGCTATCCTCCAAAAATATATTGAAGTAAGCCTGCGAAGGGGACTTGAAAGCGGGGCAGAATTTCAGGAAAACGATTGCAGGGGGTAGACTGGAATTGCCCTGAAAGCATAGGAAAAGAGGCAGAATGTCGACAATGAGGCACTTGGCCAAAAAGGGCGTATGCGTTTTTTCCTGAATATATTCAGGAAAAAACGCATACGCCCTTTTTGGCCAACCAAGCAAGCCTGTAAAGGAAATCTGCACTACAATGAAGTCTCACTGCCCCCCTGGCAAAAGGGCCATCTGAAAAAAGTGTAAAATCCAGAAAGGTAGGACAGGATATGGAGGACAGGGAGCCTTGTTATGCTGATTGGCAGGATGTAAATTGCCAGCAGCCACCCTGGAGAAGTGTATGGTGTTTCCTGAAACACGAAAGAAACAAAGCAACACAGCCTATGGCACTTCCACTTATGGTCCTATAGCTTACGGAAATTAAAATCAAAAACAGACAGCCACCCCAATATTTGAGACGGCTGTGTTCACAAGAATCTCGTCTACAGTATCAGGTAAATATCCCAGAAAGCAAAAAATGGATAAAGAACTTGTGGCACGTACGTACAATGCAATATCACTCAGCAATGAAATCTGTGTCATCAGGCCCGTAGCGGCATAGTGAGTGGATGCAGGTACGGTGATTCTACGTGAACTACGTCACACAGAAAAAGAAACATCATAAGATATCACGAATACACGGAATGTAAACTTGACTACACATGAACTGAATTACAAAATAGAAAAGGGTCTCAAATTTAGAAAACCAACTAGTGCTTGCTTATGGGGAAAGGTGCCTTGGGGTGCTGCATAAAACCAGAGACTGAAATTAGCACAGATAACTTTCCATAAGCCCAATATGTAATAGACAAGACCTACTCCTTGCTCAACGAAATGGACCCAACACCACATATTCAACGCCTAGGAATATACCTGACTAGGAAGAATCTTAAAACCCATGGATATATATGTCTCCGTAAGAGAATCAAGGGTGTGTACAGCGGCCGAAAGGCAGCAGTGAAAATCCGATAAATCCCATTATCAAAATAAATTTCGAAAACAAAACACAAAGACAGTGAAATAGAGAGCAATTCTTAAATAATTCACTCAGGGCATGTGATGCAACCGGGATTGACCACATCTACACCCAGAGCTGGTTGAGACATAAGGCTGGACACTTCAGGCTGATGGCATTGGTGAGTTTAGGTGAGAAAATGCACACCCTTTGAAGTCATACTGTATGGTACCTATTCCATGGGTCCCAACTCTTCAGGTTCAAGGGATTCTTCCTCCAGCTAAAACATGCATGTGAAACCCACAGTATGGTCCACCGTGTTATGGGGAAATGATTTAAAATGCATCTCAGTTTTCGTATCCTGGTCCTCGGGTTCACCATTCCAGATTATTTACTAACAGTCTCCCTGCTTGGAGAGTCAGTGCCTTTAACCTCCTGTTTGGCACAGCTTGCAATTTCTGTGCAAGATGAACAGGAATAGGGAGAACCAATGAGAGACTAGCTGTAGGTGTCTGCACGGGCAAATGTAACGCTCATTTCCCACCAGGAAGAGGAATTTACCAAAGGCTCAGCATGCCCTGCCCGAAACAGATTAGGGCCTGAAGCAATCCTGTGGTTTTGTGCCCAGTTCACAAGAAAGCGAGTTGAAGAAAGGAGCTCAGGGGCACTGTAATTCACAAACCTGCAGAGTTATAAATGACAGCTATCCTCCAAAAATATATTGAAGTAAGCCTGCGAAGGGGACTTGAAAGCGGGGCAGAATTTCAGGAAAACGATTGCAGGGGGTAGACTGGAATTGCCCTGAAAGCATAGGAAAAGAGGCAGAACGTCGACAATGATGCACTTGGCCAAAAAGGGCGTATGCGTTTTTTCCTGAATATATTCAGGAAAAAACGCATACGCCCTTTTTGGCCAACCAAGCAAGCCTGTAAAGGAAATCTGCACTACAATGAAGTCTCACTGCCCCCCGGGCAAGAGGGCCATCTGAAAAAAGTGTAAAATCCAGAAAGGTAGGACAGGATATGGAGAACAGGGAGCATTGTTATGCTGATTGGCAGGATGTAAATTGCCAGCAGCCAGCCTGGAGAAGTGTATGGTGTTTCCTGAAACACATAAGAAACAAAGCAACACAGTCTATGGCACTTCCACTTATGGTCCTATAGCTTACGGAAATTAAAATCAAAAACAGACAGCCACCCCAATATTTGGGACGGCTGTGTTCACAAGAAGCTCGTCTACAGTAACAGGTAAATATCCCAGAAAGCAAAATATGGATAAAGAAGTTGTGGCACGTACGTACAATGCAATATCACTCAGCAATGAAATCTGTGTCATCAGGCCCGTAGCGGCATAGTGAGTGGATGCAGGTACGGTGATTCTACGTGAACTACGTCACACAGAAAAAGAAACATCATAAGATATCACTAATACACGGAATGTAAACTTGACTACACATGAACTGAATTACAAAACAGAACAGGGTCTCAAATTTAGAAAACCAACTAGTGCTTGCTTATGGGGAAAGGTGCGTTGGGGTGCTTCATAAAACCAGAGACTGAAATTAGCACAGATAACTTTCCATAAGCCAAATATGTAATAGACAAGACCTACTCCTTGCTCAACGAAATGGACCCAACACCACATATTCAACGCCTAGGAATATACCTGACTAGGAAGAATCTTAAAACCCATGGATATATATGTCTCCGTAAGAGAATCAAGCGTGTGTACAGCGGCATAAACGCAGCAGTGAAAATCCGATAAATCCCATTATCAAAATAAATTTCAAAAAAAAATCATAAAGACAGTGAAATAGAGAGCAATTCTTAAATAATTCACTCAGGGCATGTGATGCAACCGGGATTTAACACATCTACACCCAGAGCTGGTTGAGACATAAGGCTGGACACTTCACGCTGATAGCATTGGTGAGTTTCGGTGAGCAAATGCAGACCCTTTGAAGTCATACTGCATGGTACCCATTCCATGGGTCCCAACTCTCCAGGTTCAAGGGATTCTTCCTCCAGCTAAAACATGCATGGGAAACCAAGAGTATCGTCCACCATGTGATTGGGAAATGATTTAAAATGCATCTCAGTTTTCATATCCTGGTCCTCGGGTTCACCATTCCAGATGCTTTACTAACACTCTCCCCGCTTGGAGAGTCAGTGCCTTTAACCTCCTCTTTGGCACAGCTTGCAATTTCTGTGCAAAATGAACAGGAATAGGGAGAACCAATGAGAGACTAGCTGTAGGTGTCTGCACGGGCAAATGTAACGCTCATTGCCCACCAGGAAGAGGAATTAAACAAAGGCTCAGTGTGCCCTGCTGGAAACAGATTAGGGCCTGAAGCAATCCTGTGGTTTTGTGCCCAGCTCACAAGAAAGCGAGTTGAAGAAAGGAGCTCAGGGGCACTGTAATTCACAAACCTGCAGAGTTATAAATGACAGCTTTCCTCCAAAAATATATTGAAGTAAGCCTGTGAAGGGGACTTGAAAGCGGGGCAGAATTTCAGGAAAACGATTGCAGGGGGTAGACTGGAATTGCCCTGAAAGCATAGGAAAAGAGGCAGAACGTCGACAATGATGCACTTGGCCAAAAAGGGCGTATGCGTTTTTTCCTGAATATATTCAGGAAAAAACGCATACGCCCTTTTTGGCCAACCAAGCAAGCCTGTAAATGAAATCTGCACTACAATGAAGTCTCACTGCCCCCCTGGCAAAAGGGCCATCTGAAAAAAGTGTAAAATCCAGAAAGGTAGGACAGGATATGGAGAACAGGGAGCCTTGTTATGCTGATTGGCAGGATGTAAATTGCCAGCAGCCACCCTGGAGAAGTGTATGGTGTTTCCTGAAACACGAAAGAAACAAAGCAACACAGCCTATGGCACTTCCACTTATGGTCCTATAGCTTACGGAAATTAACATCAAAAACAGACAGCCACCCCAATATTTGAGACGGCTGTGTTCACAAGAAGCTCGTCTACAGTATCAGGTAAATATCCCAGAAAGCAAAAAATGGATAAAGAACTTGTGGCACGTACGTACAATGCAATATCACTCAGCAATGAAATCTGTGTCATCAGGCCCATAGCGGCATAGTGAGTGGATGCAGGTACGGTGATTCTACGTGAACTACGTCACACAGAAAAAGAAACATCATAAGATATCACGAATACACGGAATGAAAACTTGACTACACATGAACTGAATTACAAAATAGAAAAGGGTCTCAAATTTAGAAAACCAACTAGTGCTTGCTTATGGGGAAAGGTGCCTTGGGGTGCTGCATAAAACCAGAGACTGAAATTAGCACAGATAACTTTCCATAAGCCCAATATGTAATAGACAAGACCTACTCCTTGCTCAACGAAATGGACCCAACACCACATATTCAACGCCTAGGAATATACCTGACTAGGAAGAATCTTAAAACCCATGGATATATATGTCTCCGTAAGAGAATCAAGGGTGTGTACAGCGGCCGAAAGGCAGCAGTGAAAATCCGATAAATCCCATTATCAAAATAAATTTCGAAAACAAAACACAAAGACAGTGAAATAGAGAGCAATTCTTAAATAATTCACTCAGGGCATGTGATGCAACCGGGATTGACCACATCTACACCCAGAGCTGGTTGAGACATAAGGCTGGACACTTCAGGCTGATAGCATTGGTGAGTTTAGGTGAGCAAATGCACACCCTTTGAAGTCATACTGTATGGTACCTATTCCATGGGTCCCAACTCTTCAGGTTCAAGGGATTCTTCCTCCAGCTAAAACATGCATGTGAAACCCACAGTATGGTCCACCGTGTTATGGGGAAATGATTTAAAATGCATCTCAGTTTTCGTATCCTGGTCCTCGGGTTCACCATTCCAGATGATTTACTAACAGTCTCCCTGCTTGGAGAGTCAGTGCCTTTAACCTCCTGTTTGGCACAGCTTGCAATTTCTGTGCAAGATGAACAGGAATAGGGAGAACCAATGAGAGACTAGCTGTAGGTGTCTGCACGGGCAAATGTAACGCTCATTTCCCACCAGGAAGAGGAATTTACCAAAGGCTCAGCATGCCCTGCCCGAAACAGATTAGGGCCTGAAGCAATCCTGCGGTTTTGTGCCCAGTTCACAAGAAAGCGAGTTGAAGAAAGGAGCTCAGGGGCACTGTAATTCACAAACCTGCAGAGTTATAAATGACAGCTATCCTCCAAAAATATATTGAAGTAAGCCTGCGAAGGGGACTTGAAAGCGGGGCAGAATTTCAGGAAAACGATTGCAGGGGGTAGACTGGAATTGCCCTGAAAGCATAGGAAAAGAGGCAGAACGTCGACAATGATGCACTTGGCCAAAAAGGGCGTATGCGTTTTTTCCTGAATATATTCAGGAAAAAACGCATACGCCCTTTTTGGCCAACCAAGCAAGCCTGTAAAGGAAATCTGCACTACAATGAAGTCTCACTGCCCCCTGGGCAAGAGGGCCATCTGAAAAAAGTGTAAAATCCAGAAAGGTAGGACAGGATATGGAGAACAGGGAGCCTTGTTATGCTGATTGGCAGGATGTAAATTGCCAGCAGCCACCCTGGAGAAGTGTATGGTGTTTCCTGAAACACGAAAGAAACAAAGCAACACAGCCTATGGCACTTCCACTTATGGTCCTATAGCTTACGGAAATTAAAATCAAAAACAGACAGCCACCCCAATATTTGAGACGGCTGTGTTCACAAGAAGCTCGTCTACAGTATCAGGTAAATATCCCAGAAAGCAAAAAATGGATAAAGAACTTGTGGCACGTACGTACAATGCAATATCACTCAGCAATGAAATCTGTGTCATCAGGCCCATAGCGGCATAGTGAGTGGATGCAGGTACGGTGATTCTACGTGAACTACGTCACACAGAAAAAGAAACATCATAAGATATCACGAATACACGGAATGTAAACTTGACTACACATGAACTGAATTACAAAATAGAAAAGGGTCTCAAATTTAGAAAACCAACTAGTGCTTGCTTATGGGGAAAGGTGCCTTGGGGTGCTGCATAAAACCAGAGACTGAAATTAGCACAGATAACTTTCCATAAGCCCAATATGTAATAGACAAGACCTACTCCTTGCTCAACGAAATGGACCCAACACCACATATTCAACGCCTAGGAATATACCTGACTAGGAAGAATCTTAAAACCCATGGATATATATGTCTCCGTAAGAGAATCAAGGGTGTGTACAGCGGCCGAAAGGCAGCAGTGAAAATCCGATAAATCCCATTATCAAAATAAATTTCGAAAACAAAACACAAAGACAGTGAAATAGAGAGCAATTCTTAAATAATTCACTCAGGGCATGTGATGCAACCGGGATTGACCACATCTACACCCAGAGCTGGTTGAGACATAAGGCTGGACACTTCAGGCTGATAGCATTGGTGAGTTTAGGTGAGCAAATGCACACCCTTTGAAGTCATACTGTATGGTACCTATTCCATGGGTCCCAACTCTTCAGGTTAAAGGGATTCTTCCTCCAGCTAAAACATGCATGTGAAACCCACAGTATGGTCCACCGTGTTATGGGGAAATGATTTAAAATGCATCTCAGTTTTCGTATCCTGGTCCTCGGGTTCACCATTCCAGATGATTTACTAACAGTCTCCCTGCTTGGAGAGTCAGTGCCTTTAACCTCCTGTTTGGCACAGCTTGCAATTTCTGTGCAAGATGAACAGGAATAGGGAGAACCAATGAGAGACTAGCTGTAGGTGTCTGCACGGGCAAATGTAACGCTCATTGCCCACCAGGAAGAGGAATTTACCAAAGGCTCAGCATGCCCTGCCCGAAACAGATTAGGGCCTGAAGCAATCCTGCGGTTTTGTGCCCAGTTCACAAGAAAGCGAGTTGAAGAAAGGAGCTCAGGGGCACTGTAATTCACAAACCTGCAGAGTTATAAATGACAGCTATCCTCCAAAAATATATTGAAGTAAGCCTGCGAAGGGGACTTGAAAGCGGGGCAGAATTTCAGGAAAACGATTGCAGGGGGTAGACTGGAATTGCCCTGAAAGCATAGGAAAAGAGGCAGAACGTCGACAATGATGCACTTGGCCAAAAAGGGCGTATGCGTTTTTTCCTGAATATATTCAGGAAAAAACGCATACGCCCTTTTTGGCCAACCAAGGAAGCCTGTAAAGGAAATCTGCACTACAATGAAGTCTCACTGCCCCACAGGCAAGAGGGCCATCTGAAAAAAGTGTAAAATCCAGAAAGGTAGGACAGGATATGGAGAACAGGGAGCCTTGTTATGCTGATTGGCAGGATGTAAATTGCCAGCAGCCACCCTGGAGAGGTGTATGGTGATTCCTGAAACACGAAAGAAACAAAGCAACACAGCCTATGGCACTTCCACTTATGGTCCTATAGCTTACGGAAATTAAAATCAAAAACAGACAGCCACCCCAATATTTGAGACGGCTGTGTTCACAAGAAGCTCGTCTACAGTATCAGGTAAATATCCCAGAAAGCAAAAAATGGATAAAGAACTTGTGGCACGTACGTACAATGCAATATCACTCAGCAATGAAATCTGTGTCATCAGGCCCATAGCGGCATAGTGAGTGGATGCAGGTACGGTGATTCTACGTGAACTACGTCACACAGAAAAAGAAACATCATAAGATATCACGAATACACGGAATGTAAACTTGACTACACATGAACTGAATTACAAAATAGAAAAGGGTCTCAAATTTAGAAAACCAACTAGTGCTTGCTTATGGGGAAAGGTGCCTTGGGGTGCTGCATAAAACCAGAGACTGAAATTAGCACAGATAACTTTCCATAAGCCCAATATATAATAGACAAGACCTACTCCTTGCTCAACGAAATGGACCCAACACCACATATTCAACGCCTAGGAATATACCTGACTAGGAAGAATCTTAAAACCCATGGATATATATGTCTCCGTAAGAGAATCAAGGGTGTGTACAGCGGCCGAAAGGCAGCAGTGAAAATCCGATAAATCCCATTATCAAAATAAATTTCGAAAACAAAACACAAAGACAGTGAAATAGAGAGCAATTCTTAAATAATTCATTCAGGGCATGTGATGCAACCGGGATTGACCACATCTACACCCAGAGCTGGTTGAGACATAAGGCTGGACACTTCAGGCTGATAGCATTGGTGAGTTGAGGTGAGCAAATGCACACCCTTTGAAGTCATACTGTATGGTACCTATTCCATGGGTCCCAACTCTTCAGGTTCAAGGGATTCTTCCTCCAGCTAAAACATGCATGTGAAACCCACAGTATGGTCCACCGTGTTATGGGGAAATGATTTAAAATGCATCTCAGTTTTCGTATCCTGGTCCTCGGGTTCACCATTCCAGATGATTTACTAAGAGTCTCCCTGCTTGGAGAGTCAGTGCCTTTAACCTCCTGTTTGGCACAGCTTGCAATTTCTGTGCAAGATGAACAGGAATAGGGAGAACCAATGACAGACTAGCTGTAGGTGTCTGCACGGGCAAATGTAACGCTCATTTCCCACCAGGAAGAGGAATTAACCAAAGGCTCAGCGTGCCCTGCCGGAAACAGATTAGGGCCTGAAGCAATCCTGCGGTTTTGTGCCCAGCTCACAAGAAAGCGAGTTGAAGAAAGGAGCTCAGGGGCACTGTAATTCACAAACCTGCAGAGTTATAAATGACAGCTATCCTCCAAAAATATATTGAAGTAAGCCTGCGAAGGGGAGTTGAAAGCGGGGCAGAATTTCAGGAAAACGATTGCAGGGGGTAGACTGGAATTGCCCTGAAAGCATAGGAAAAGAGGCAGAACGTCGACAATGATGCACTTGGCCAAAAAGGGCGTATGCGTTTTTTCCTGAATATATTCAGGAAAAAACGCATACGCCCTTTTTGGCCAACCAAGCAAGCCTGTAAATGAAATCTGCACTACAATGAAGTCTCACTGCCCCCCTGGCAAAAGGGCCATCTGAAAAAAGTGTAAAATCCAGAAAGGTAGGACAGGATATGGAGAACAGGGAGCCTTGTTATGCTGATTGGCAGGATGTAAATTGCCAGCAGCGACCCTGGAGAAGTGTATGGTGTTTCCTGAAACACGAAAGAAACAAAGCAACACAGCCTATGGCACTTCCACTTATGGTCCTATAGCTTACGGAAATTAAAATCAAAAACAGACAGCCACCCCAATATTTGAGACGGCTGTGTTCACAAGAAGCTCGTCTACAGTATCAGGTAAATATCCCAGAAAGCAAAAAATGGATAAAGAACTTGTGGCACGTACGTACAATGCAATATCACTCAGCAATGAAATCTGTGTCATCAGGCCCGTAGCGGCATAGTGAGTGGATGCAGGTACGGTGATTCTACGTGAACTACGTCACACAGAAAAAGAAACATCATAAGATATCACGAATACACGGAATGTAAACTTGACTACACATGAACTGAATTTCAAAATAGAAAAGGGTCTCAAATTTAGAAAACCAACTAGTGCTTGCTTATGGGGAAAGGTGCGTTGGGGTGCTGCATAAAACCAGAGACTGAAATTAGCACAGATAACTTTCCATAAGCCCAATATGTAATAGACAAGACCTACTCCTTGCTCAACGAAATGGACCCAACACCACATATTCAACGCCTAGGAATATACCTGACTAGGAAGAATCTTAAAACCCATGGATATATATGTCTCCGTAAGAGAATCAAGCGTGTGTACAGCGGCATAAACGCAGCAGTGAAAATCCGATAAATCCCATTATCAAAATAAATTTCGAAAACAAAACACAAAGACAGTGAAATAGAGAGCAATTCTTAAATAATTCACTCAGGGCATGTGATGCAACCGGGATTGACCACATCTACACCCAGAGCTGGTTGAGACATAAGGCTGGACACTTCAGGCTGATAGCATTGGTGAGTTTCGGTGAGCAAATGCAGACCCTTTGAAGTCATACTGCATGGTACCCATTCCATGGGTCCCAACTCTCCAGGTTCAAGGGATTCTTCCTCCAGCTAAAACATGCATGGGAAACCAAGAGTATCGTCCACCATGTGATTGGGAAATGATTTAAAATGCATCTCAGTTTTCGTATCCTGGTCCTCGGGTTCACCATTCCAGATGCTTTACTAACACTCTCCCCGCTTGGAGAGTCAGTGCCTTTAACCTCCTCTTTGGCACAGCTTGCAATTTCTGTGCAAAATGAACAGGAATAGGGAGAACCAATGAGAGACTAGCTGTAGGTGTCTGCACGGGCAAATGTAACGCTCATTTCCCACCAGGAAGAGGAATTAACCAAAGGCTCAGCGTGCCCTGCCGGAAACAGATTAGGGCCTGAAGCAATCCTGCGGTTTTGTGCCCAGCTCACAAGAAAGCGAGTTGAAGAAAGGAGCTCAGGGGCACTGTAATTCACAAACCTGCAGAGTTATAAATGACAGCTATCCTCCAAAAATATATTGAAGTAAGCCTTCGAAGGGGAGTTGAAAGCGGGGCAGAATTTCAGGAAAACGATTGCAGGGGGTAGACTGGAATTGCCCTGAAAGCATAGGAAAAGAGGCAGAACGTCGACAATGATGCACTTGGCCAAAAAGGGCGTATGTGTTTTTTCCTGAATATATTCAGGAAAAAACGCATACGCCCTTTTTGGCCAACCAAGCAAGCCTGTAAATGAAATCTGCACTACAATGAAGTCTCACTGCCCCCCTGGCAAAAGGGCCATCTGAAAAAAGTGTAAAATCCAGAAAGGTAGGACAGGATATGGAGAACAGGGAGCCTTGTTATGCTGATTGGCAGGATGTAAATTGCCAGCAGCCACCCTGGAGAAGTGTATGGTGTTTCCTGAAACACGAAAGAAACAAAGCAACACAGCCTATGGCACTTCCACTTATGGTCCTATAGCTTACGGAAATTAACATCAAAAACAGACAGCCACCCCAATATTTGAGACGGCTGTGTTCACAAGAAGCTCGTCTACAGTATCAGGTAAATATCCCAAAAAGCAAAAAATGGATAAAGAACTTGTGGCACGTACGTACAATGCAATATCACTCAGCAATGAAATCTGTGTCATCAGGCCCATAGCGGCATAGTGAGTGGATGCAGGTACGGTGATTCTACGTGAACTACGTCACACAGAAAAAGAAACATCATAAGATATCACGAATACACGGAATGTAAACTTGACTACACATGAACTGAATTACAAAATAGAAAAGGGTCTCAAATTTAGAAAACCAACTAGTGCTTGCTTATGGGGAAAGGTGCCTTGGGGTGCTGCATAAAACCAGAGACTGAAATTAGCACAGATAACTTTCCATAAGCCCAATATGTAATAGACAAGACCTACTCCTTGCTCAACGAAATGGACCCAACACCACATATTCAACGCCTAGGAATATACCTGACTAGGAAGAATCTTAAAACCCATGGATATATATGTCTCCGTAAGAGAATCAAGGGTGTGTACAGCGGCCGAAAGGCAGCAGTGAAAATCCGATAAATCCCATTATCAAAATAAATTTCGAAAACAAAACACAAAGACAGTGAAATAGAGAGCAATTCTTAAATAATTCACTCAGGGCATGTGATGCAACCGGGATTGACCACATCTACACCCAGAGCTGGTTGAGACATAAGGCTGGACACTTCAGGCTGATAGCATTGGTGAGTTTAGGTGAGCAAATGCACACCCTTTGAAGTCATACTGTATGGTACCTATTCCATGGGTCCCAACTCTTCAGGTTCAAGGGATTCTTCCTCCAGCTAAAACATGCATGTGAAACCCACAGTATGGTCCACCGTGTTATGGGGAAATGATTTAAAATGCATCTCAGTTTTCGTATCCTGGTCCTCGGGTTCACCATTCCAGATGATTTACTAACAGTCTCCCTGCTTGGAGAGTCAGTGCCTTTAACCTCCTGTTTGGCACAGCTTGCAATTTCTGTGCAAGATGAACAGGAATAGGGAGAACCAATGAGAGACTAGCTGTAGGTGTCTGCACGGGCAAATGTAACGCTCATTTCCCACCAGGAAGAGGAATTTACCAAAGGCTCAGCATGCCCTGCCCGAAACAGATTAGGGCCTGAAGCAATCCTGCGGTTTTGTGCCCAGCTCACAAGAAAGCGAGTTGAAGAAAGGAGCTCAGGGGCACTGTAATTCACAAACCTGCAGAGTTATAAATGACAGCTATCCTCCAAAAATATATTGAAGTAAGCCTGCGAAGGGGACGTGAAAGCGGGGCAGAATTTCAGGAAAACGATTGCAGGGGGTAGACTGGAATTGCCCTGAAAGCATAGGAAAAGAGGCAGAACGTCGACAATGATGCACTTGGCCAAAAAGGGCGTATGCGTTTTTTCCTGAATATATTCAGGAAAAAACGCATACGCCCTTTTTGGCCAACCAAGCAAGCCTGTAAAGGAAATCTGCACTACAATGAAGTCTCACTGCCCCCCGGGCAAGAGGGCCATCTGAAAAAAGTGTAAAATCCAGAAAGGTAGGACAGGATATGGAGAACAGGGAGCCTTGTTATGCTGATTGGCAGGATGTAAATTGCCAGCAGCCAGCCTGGAGAAGTGTATGGTGTTTCCTGAAACACATAAGAAACAAAGCAACACAGTCTATGGCACTTCCACTTATGGTCCTATAGCTTACGGAAATTAAAATCAAAAACAGACAGCCACCCCAATATTTGGGACGGCTGTGTTCACAAGAAGCTCGTCTACAGTAACAGGTAAATATCCCAGAAAGCAAAAAATGGATAAAGAACTTGTGGCACGTACGTACAATGCAATATCACTCAGCAATGAAATCTGTGTCATCAGGCCCATAGCGGCATAGTGAGTGGATGCAGGTACGGTGATTCTACGTGAACTACGTCACACAGAAAAAGAAACATCATAAGATATCACGAATACACGGAATGTAAACTTGACTACACATGAACTGAATTACAAAATAGAAAAGGGTCTCAAATTTAGAAAACCAACTAGTGCTTGCTTATGGGGAAAGGTGCCTTGGGGTGCTGCATAAAACCAGAGGCTGAAATTAGCACAGATAACTTTCCATAAGCCAAATATGTAATAGACAAGACCTACTCCTTGCTCAACGAAATGGACCCAACACCACATATTCAACGCCTAGGAATATACCTGACTAGGAAGAATCTTAAAACCCATGGATATATATGTCTCCGTAAGAGAATCAAGGGTGTGTACAGCGGCCGAAAGGCAGCAGTGAAAATCCGATAAATCCCATTATCAAAATAAATTTCGAAAACAAAACACAAAGACAGTGAAATAGAGAGCAATTCTTAAATAATTCACTCAGGGCATGTGATGCAACCGGGATTGACCACATCTACACCCAGAGCTGGTTGAGACATAAGGCTGGACACTTCAGGCTGATAGCATTGGTGAGTTTAGGTGAGCAAATGCACACCCTTTGAAGTCATACTGTATGGTACCTATTCCATGGGTCCCAACTCTTCAGGTTCAAGGGATTCTTCCTCCAGCTAAAACATGCATGTGAAACCCACAGTATGGTCCACCGTGTTATGGGGAAATGATTTAAAATGCATCTCAGTTTTCGTATCCTGGTCCTCGGGTTCACCATTCCAGATGATTTACTAACAGTCTCCCTGCTTGGAGAGTCAGTGCCTTTAACCTCCTGTTTGGCACAGCTTGCAATTTCTGTGCAAGATGAACAGGAATAGGGAGAACCAATGAGAGACTAGCTGTAGGTGTCTGCACGGGCAAATGTAACGCTCATTTCCCACCAGGAAGAGGAATTTACCAAAGGCTCAGCATGCCCTGCCCGAAACAGATTAGGGCCTGAAGCAATCCTGCGGTTTTGTGCCCAGTTCACAAGAAAGCGAGTTGAAGAAAGGAGCTCAGGGGCACTGTAATTCACAAACCTGCAGAGTTATAAATGACAGCTATCCTCCAAAAATATATTGAAGTAAGCCTGCGAAGGGGACTTGAAAGCGGGGCAGAATTTCAGGAAAACGATTGCAGGGGGTAGACTGGAATTGCCCTGAAAGCATAGGAAAAGAGGCAGAACGTCGACAATGATGCACTTGGCCAAAAAGGGCGTATGCGTTTTTTCCTGAATATATTCAGGAAAAAACGCATACGCCCTTTTTGGCCAACCAAGCAAGCCTGTAAAGGAAATCTGCACTACAATGAAGTCTCACTGCCCCCCGGGCAAGAGGGCCATCTGAAAAAAGTGTAAAATCCAGAAAGGTAGGACAGGATATGGAGAACAGGGAGCCTTGTTATGCTGATTGGCAGGATGTAAATTGCCAGCAGCCAGCCTGGAGAAGTGTATGGTGTTTCCTGAAACACATAAGAAACAAAGCAACACAGTCTATGGCACTTCCACTTATGGTCCTATAGCTTACGGAAATTAAAATCAAAAACAGACAGCCACCCCAATATTTGGGACGGCTGTGTTCACAAGAAGCTCGTCTACAGTAACAGGTAAATATCCCAGAAAGCAAAATATGGATAAAGAAGTTGTGGCACGTACGTACAATGCAATATCACTCAGCAATGAAATCTGTGTCATCAGGCCCGTAGCGGCATAGTGAGTGGATGCAGGTACGGTGATTCTACGTGAACTACGTCACACAGAAAAAGAAACATCATAAGATATCACTAATACACGGAATGTAAACTTGACTACACATGAACTGAATTACAAAACAGAACAGGGTCTCAAATTTAGAAAACCAACTAGTGCTTGCTTATGGGGAAAGGTGCGTTGGGGTGCTTCATAAAACCAGAGACTGAAATTAGCACAGATAACTTTCCATAAGCCAAATATGTAATAGACAAGACCTACTCCTTGCTCAACGAAATGGACCCAACACCACATATTCAACGCCTAGGAATATACCTGACTAGGAAGAATCTTAAAACCCATGGATATATATGTCTCCGTAAGAGAATCAAGCGTGTGTACAGCGGCATAAACGCAGCAGTGAAAATCCGATAAATCCCATTATCAAAATAAATTTCAAAAAAAAATCATAAAGACAGTGAAATAGAGAGCAATTCTTAAATAATTCACTCAGGGCATGTGATGCAACCGGGATTTAACACATCTACACCCAGAGCTGGTTGAGACATAAGGCTGGACACTTCAGGCTGATAGCATTGGTGAGTTTCGGTGAGCAAATGCAGACCCTTTGAAGTCATACTGCATGGTACCCATTCCATGGGTCCCAACTCTCCAGGTTCAAGGGATTCTTCCTCCAGCTAAAACATGCATGGGAAACCAAGAGTATCGTCCACCATGTGATTGGGAAATGATTTAAAATGCATCTCAGTTTTCGTATCCTGGTCCTCGGGTTCACCATTCCAGATGCTTTACTAACACTCTCCCCGCTTCGAGAGTCAGTGCCTTTAACCTCCTCTTTGGCACAGCTTGCAATTTCTGTGCAAAATGAACAGGAATAGGGAGAACCAATGAGAGACTAGCTGTAGGTGTCTGCACGGGCAAATGTAACGCTCATTTCCCACCAGGAAGAGGAATTAACCAAAGGCTCAGCGTGCCCTGCCGGAACCAAATTAGGGCCTGAAGCAATCCTGCGGTTTTGTGCCCAGCTCACAAGAAAGCGAGTTGAAGAAAGGAGCTCAGGGGCACTGTAATTCACAAACCTGCAGAGTTATAATTGACAGCTATCCTCCAAAAATATATTGAAGTAAGCCTGCGAAGGGGAGTTGAAAGCGGGGCAGAATTTCAGGAAAACGATTGCAGGGGGTAGACTGGAATTGCCCTGAAAGCATAGGAAAAGAGGCAGAACGTCGACAATGATGCACTTGGCCAAAAAGGGCGTATGTGTTTTTTCCTGAATATATTCAGGAAAAAACGCATACGCCCTTTTTGGCCAACCAAGCAAGCCTGTAAATGAAATCTGCACTACAATGAAGTCTCACTGCCCCCCTGGCAAAAGGGCCATCTGAAAAAAGTGTAAAATCCAGAAAGGTAGGACAGGATATGGAGAACAGGGAGCCTTGTTATGCTGATTGGCAGGATGTAAATTGCCAGCAGCCACCCTGGAGAAGTGTATGGTGTTTCCTGAAACACGAAAGAAACAAAGCAACACAGCCTATGGCACTTCCACTTATGGTCCTATAGCTTACGGAAATTAACATCAAAAACAGACAGCCACCCCAATATTTGAGACGGCTGTGTTCACAAGAAGCTCGTCTACAGTATCAGGTAAATATCCCAGAAAGCAAAAAATGGATAAAGAACTTGTGGCACGTACGTACAATGCAATATCACTCAGCAATGAAATCTGTGTCATCAGGCCCATAGCGGCATAGTGAGTGGATGCAGGTACGGTGATTCTACGTGAACTACGTCACACAGAAAAAGAAACATCATAAGATATCACGAATACACGGAATGTAAACTTGACTACACATGAACTGAATTACAAAATAGAAAAGGGTCTCAAATTTAGAAAACCAACTAGTGCTTGCTTATGGGGAAAGGTGCCTTGGGGTGCTGCATAAAACCAGAGACTGAAATTAGCACAGATAACTTTCCATAAGCCAAATATGTAATAGACAAGACCTACTCCTTGCTCAACGAAATGGACCCAACACCACATATTCAACGCCTAGGAATATACCTGACTAGGAAGAATCTTAAAACCCATGGATATATATGTCTCCGTAAGAGAATCAAGGGTGTGTACAGCGGCCGAAAGGCAGCAGTGAAAATCCGATAAATCCCATTATCAAAATAAATTTCGAAAACAAAACACAAAGACAGTGAAATAGAGAGCAATTCTTAAATAATTCACTCAGGGCATGTGATGCAACCGGGATTGACCACATCTACACCCAGAGCTGGTTGAGACATAAGGCTGGACACTTCAGGCTGATAGCATTGGTGAGTTTAGGTGAGCAAATGCACACCCTTTGAAGTCATACTGTATGGTACCTATTCCATGGGTCCCAACTCTTCAGGTTCAAGGGATTCTTCCTCCAGCTAAAACATGCATGTGAAACCCACAGTATGGTCCACCGTGTTATGGGGAAATGATTTAAAATGCATCTCAGTTTTCGTATCCTGGTCCTCGGGTTCACCATTCCAGATGATTTACTAACAGTCTCCCTGCTTGGAGAGTCAGTGCCTTTAACCTCCTGTTTGGCACAGCTTGCAATTTCTGTGCAAGATGAACAGGAATAGGGAGAACCAATGAGAGACTAGCTGTAGGTGTCTGCACGGGCAAATGTAACGCTCATTTCCCACCAGGAAGAGGAATTTACCAAAGGCTCAGCATGCCCTGCCCGAAACAGATTAGGGCCTGAAGCAATCCTGCGGTTTTGTGCCCAGTTCACAAGAAAGCGAGTTGAAGAAAGGAGCTCAGGGGCACTGTAATTCACAAAGCTGCAGAGTTATAAATGACAGCTATCCTCCAAAAATATATTGAAGTAAGCCTGCGAAGGGGACTTGAAAGCGGGGCAGAATTTCAGGAAAACGATTGCAGGGGGTAGACTGGAATTGCCCTGAAAGCATAGGAAAAGAGGCAGAACGTCGACAATGATGCACTTGGCCAAAAAGGGCGTATGCGTTTTTTCCTGAATATATTCAGGAAAAAACGCATACGCCCTTTTTGGCCAACCAAGCAAGCCTGTAAAGGAAATCTGCACTACAATGAAGTCTCACTGCCCCCCGGGCAAGAGGGCCATCTGAAAAAAGTGTAAAATCCAGAAAGGTAGGACAGGATATGGAGAACAGGGAGCCTTGTTATGCTGATTGGCAGGATGTAAATTGCCAGCAGCCAGCCTGGAGAAGTGTATGGTGTTTCCTGAAACACATAAGAAACAAAGCAACACAGTCTATGGCACTTCCACTTATGGTCCTATAGCTTACGGAAATTAAAATCAAAAACAGACAGCCACCCCAATATTTGAGACGGCTGTGTTCACAAGAAGCTCGTCTACAGTAACAGGTAAATATCCCAGAAAGCAAAATATGGATAAAGAAGTTGTGGCACGTACGTACAATGCAATATCACTCAGCAATGAAATCTGTGTCATCAGGCCCGTAGCGGCATAGTGAGTGGATGCAGGTACGGTGATTCTACGTGAACTACGTCACACAGAAAAAGAAACATCATAAGATATCACTAATACACGGAATGTAAACTTGACTACACATGAACTGAATTACAAAACAGAACAGGGTCTCAAATTTAGAAAACCAACTAGTGCTTGCTTATGGGGAAAGGTGCCTTGGGGTGCTGCATAAAACCAGAGACTGAAATTAGCACAGATAACTTTCCATAAGCCAAATATGTAATAGACAAGACCTACTCCTTGCTCAACGAAATGGACCCAACACCACATATTCAACGCCTAGGAATATACCTGACTAGGAAGAATCTTAAAACCCATGGATATATATGTCTCCGTAAGAGAATCAAGCATGTGTACAGCGGCATAAACGCAGCAGTGAAAATCCGATAAATCCCATTATCAAAATAAATTTCAAAAAAAAATCATAAAGACAGTGAAATAGAGAGCAATTCTTAAATAATTCACTCAGGGCATGTGATGCAACCGGGATTTACCACATCTACACCCAGAGCTGGTTGAGACATAAGGCTGGACACTTCAGGCTGATAGCATTGGTGAGTTTCAGTGAGCAAATGCAGACCCTTTGAAGTCATACTGCATGGTACCCATTCCATGGGTCCCAACTCTCCAGGTTCAAGGGATTCTTCCTCCGGCTAAAACATGCATGGGAAACCCAGAGTATCCTCCACCTTGTGATTGGGAAACGATTTAAAATGTATCTCAGTTTTCGTATCCTGGTCCTCGGGTTCACCATTCCAAATGCTTTACAAACACTCTCCCTGCTTGGAGAGTCAGTGCCTTTAACCTCCTCTTTGACGCAGCTTGCAATTTCTGTGCAAGATGAACAGGAATAGGGAGAACGAATAAGACACTAGCTCTAGGTGTGTGCACGGGCAAATGTAACACTCATTTCCCACCAGGAAGAGGAATTAACCAAAGGCTCAGTGTGCCCTGCTGGAAACAGATTAGGGCGTGAAGCAATCCTGCGGTTTTGTGCCCAGCTCACAAGAAAGCGAGTTGAAGAAAGGAGCTCAGGGGCACTGTAATTCACAAACCTGCAGAGTTATAAATGACAGCTATCCTTCAAAAGTATATTGAAGTAAGCCTGCGAAGGGGACTTGAAAGTGGGGCAGAATTTCAGGAAAACGATTGCAGGGGGTAGACTGGAATTGCCCTGAAAGCATAGGAAAAGAGGCACAACGTCGACAATGATGCACTTGGCCAAAAAGGGCGTATGCTTTTTTTCCTGAATATATTCAGGAAAAAACGCATATGCACTTTTTGGCCAACCAAGCAAGCCTGTAAAGGAAATCTGCACTACAATGAAGTCTCACTGGCCCCTGGGCAAAAGGGCCATCTGAAAAAAGTGTAAAATCCAGAAAGGTAGGACAGGATATGGAGAACAGGGAGCCTTTTAATGCTGATTGGCAGGATGTAAATTGTGAAGAGCCACCCTGGAGCAGTGTATGGTGTTTCCTGAAACACATAAGAAATAAAGCAACACAGCCTATGGCAATTGCACTTATGGTCCTATTGCTTAGGGAAATTAAAATCAAAAACAGAGAGCCACCCCAATATTTGGGACGGCTGTGTTCACAAGAAGCTCGTCTACAGTAACAGGTAAATATCCCAGAAAGCAAAATATGGATAAAGAAGTTGTGGCACGTACGTACAATGCAATATCACTCAGCAATGAAATCTGTGTCATCAGGCCCGTAGCGGCATAGTGAGTGGATGCAGGTACGGTGATTCTACGTGAACTACGTCACACAGAAAAAGAAACATCATAAGATATCACTAATACACGGAATGTAAACTTGACTACACATGAACTGAATTACAAAACAGAACAGGGTCTCAAATTTAGAAAACCAACTAGTGCTTGCTTATGGGGAAAGGTGCGTTGGGGTGCTTCATAAAACCAGAGACTGAAATTAGCACAGATAACTTTCCATAAGCCAAATATGTAATAGACAAGACCTACTCCTTGCTCAACGAAATGGACCCAACACCACATATTCAACGCCTAGGAATATACCTGACTAGGAAGAATCTTAAAACCCATGGATATATATGTCTCCGTAAGAGAATCAAGCGTGTGTACAGCGGCATAAACGCAGCAGTGAAAATCCGATAAATCCCATTATCAAAATAAATTTCAAAAAAAAATCATAAAGACAGTGAAATAGAGAGCAATTCTTAAATAATTCACTCAGGGCATGTGATGCAACCGGGATTTAACACATCTACACCCAGAGCTGGTTGAGACATAAGGCTGGACACTTCAGGCTGATAGCATTGGTGAGTTTCGGTGAGCAAATGCAGACCCTTTGAAGTCATACTGCATGGTACCCATTCCATGGGTCCCAACTCTCCAGGTTCAAGGGATTCTTCCTCCAGCTAAAACATGCATGGGAAACCAAGAGTATCGTCCACCATGTGATTGGGAAATGATTTAAAATGCATCTCAGTTTTCGTATCCTGGTCCTCGGGTTCACCATTCCAGATGCTTTACTAACACTCTCCCCGCTTGGAGAGTCAGTGCCTTTAACCTCCTCTTTGGCACAGCTTGCAATTTCTGTGCAAAATGAACAGGAATAGGGAGAACCAATGAGAGACTAGCTGTAGGTGTCTGCACGGGCAAATGTAACGCTCATTGCCCACCAGGAAGAGGAATTAAACAAAGGCTCAGTGTGCCCTGCTGGAAACAGATTAGGGCCTGAAGCAATCCTGCGGTTTTGTGCCCAGCTCACAAGAAAGCGAGTTGAAGAAAGGAGCTCAGGGGCACTGTAATTCACAAACCTGCAGAGTTATAAATGACAGCTTTCCTCCAAAAATATATTGAAGTAAGCCTGCGAAGGGGACTTGAAAGCGGGGCAGAATTTCAGGAAAACGATTGCAGGGGGTAGACTGGAATTGCCCTGAAAGCATAGGAAAAGAGGCAGAACGTCGACAATGATGCACTTGGCCAAAAAGGGCGTATGCGTTTTTTCCTGAATATATTCAGGAAAAAACGCATACGCCCTTTTTGGCCAACCAAGCAAGCCTGTAAATGAAATCTGCACTACAATGAAGTCTCACTGCCCCCCTGGCAAAAGGGCCATCTGAAAAAAGTGTAAAATCCAGAAAGGTAGGACAGGATATGGAGAACAGGGAGCCTTGTTATGCTGATTGGCAGGATGTAAATTGCCAGCAGCCACCCTGGAGAAGTGTATGGTGTTTCCTGAAACACGAAAGAAACAAAGCAACACAGCCTATGGCACTTCCACTTATGGTCCTATAGCTTACGGAAATTAAAATCAAAAACAGACAGCCACCCTAATATTTGAGATGGCTGTGTTCACAAGAAGCTCGTCTACAGTATCAGGTAAATATCCCAGAAAGCAAAAAATGGATAAAGAACTTGTGGCACGTACGTACAATGCAATATCACTCAGCAATGAAATCTGTGTCATCAGGCCCATAGCGGCATAGTGAGTGGATGCAGGTACGGTGATTCTACGTGAACTACGTCACACAGAAAAAGAAACATCATAAGATATCACGAATACACGGAATGTAAACTTGACTACACATGAACTGAATTACAAAATAGAAAAGGGTCTCAAATTTAGAAAACCAACTAGTGCTTGCTTATGGGGAAAGGTGCCTTGGGGTGCTGCATAAAACCAGAGACTGAAATTAGCACAGATAACTTTCCATAAGCCCAATATGTAATAGACAAGACCTACTCCTTGCTCAACGAAATGGACCCAACACCACATATTCAACGCCTAGGAATATACCTGACTAGGAAGAATCTTAAAACCCATGGATATATATGTCTCCGTAAGAGAATCAAGGGTGTGTACAGCGGCCGAAAGGCAGCAGTGAAAATCCGATAAATCCCATTATCAAAATAAATTTCGAAAACAAAACACAAAGACAGTGAAATAGAGAGCAATTCTTAAATAATTCACTCAGGGCATGTGATGCAACCGGGATTGACCACATCTACACCCAGAGCTGGTTGAGACATAAGGCTGGACACTTCAGGCTGATAGCATTGGTGAGTTTAGGTGAGCAAATGCACACCCTTTGAAGTCATACTGTATGGTACCTATTCCATGGGTCCCAACTCTTCAGGTTCAAGGGATTCTTCCTCCAGCTAAAACATGCATGTGAAACCCACAGTATGGTCCACCGTGTTATGGGGAAATGATTTAAAATGCATCTCAGTTTTCGTATCCTGGTCCTCGGGTTCACCATTCCAGATGATTTACTAACAGTCTCCCTGCTTGGAGAGTCAGTGCCTTTAACCTCCTGTTTGGCACAGCTTGCAATTTCTGTGCAAGATGATCAGGAATAGGGAGAACCAATGAGAGACTAGCTGTAGGTGTCTGCACGGGCAAATGTAACGCTCATTTCCCACCAGGAAGAGGAATTTACCAAAGGCTCAGCATGCCCTGCCCGAAACAGATTAGGGCCTGAAGCAATCCTGCGGTTTTGTGCCCAGTTCACAAGAAAGCGAGTTGAAGAAAGGAGCTCAGGGGCACTGTAATTCACAAACCTGCAGAGTTATAAATGACAGCTATCCTCCAAAAATATATTGAAGTAAGCCTGCGAAGGGGACTTGAAAGCGGGGCAGAATTTCAGGAAAACGATTGCAGGGGGTAGACTGGAATTGCCCTGAAAGCATAGGAAAAGAGGCAGAACGTCGACAATGATGCACTTGGCCAAAAAGGGCGTATGCGTTTTTTCCTGAATATATTCTGGAAAAAACGCATACGCCCTTTTTGGCCAACCAAGCAAGCCTGTAAAGGAAATCTGCACTACAATGAAGTCTCACTGCCCCCCGGGCAAGAGGGCCATCTGAAAAAAGTGTAAAATCCAGAAAGGTAGGACAGGATATGGAGAACAGGGAGCCTTGTTATGCTGATTGGCAGGATGTAAATTGCCAGCAGCCAGCCTGGAGAAGTGTATGGTGTTTCCTGAAACACATAAGAAACAAAGCAACACAGTCTATGGCACTTCCACTTATGGTCCTATAGCTTACGGAAATTAAAATCAAAAACAGACAGCCACCCCAATATTTGGGACGGCTGTGTTCACAAGAAGCTCGTCTACAGTAACAGGTAAATATCCCAGAAAGCAAAATATGGATAAAGAAGTTGTGGCACGTACGTACAATGCAATATCACTCAGCAATGAAATCTGTGTCATCAGGCCCGTAGCGGCATAGTGAGTGGATGCAGGTACGGTGATTCTACGTGAACTACGTCACACAGAAAAAGAAACATCATAAGATATCACTAATACACGGAATGTAAACTTGACTACACATGAACTGAATTACAAAACAGAACAGGGTCTCAAATTTAGAAAACCAACTAGTGCTTGCTTATGGGGAAAGGTGCGTTGGGGTGCTTCATAAAACCAGAGACTGAAATTAGCACAGATAACTTTCCATAAGCCAAATATGTAATAGACAAGACCTACTCCTTGCTCAACGAAATGGACCCAACACCACATATTCAACGCCTAGGAATATACCTGACTAGGAAGAATCTTAAAACCCATGGATATATATGTCTCCGTAAGAGAATCAAGCGTGTGTACAGCGGCATAAACGCAGCAGTGAAAATCCGATAAATCCCATTATCAAAATAAATTTCAAAAAAAAATCATAAAGACAGTGAAATAGAGAGCAATTCTTAAATAATTCACTCAGGGCATGTGATGCAACCGGGATTGACCACATCTACACCCAGAGCTGGTTGAGACATAAGGCTGGACACTTCAGGCTGATAGCATTGGTGAGTTTAGGTGAGCAAATGCACACCCTTTGAAGTCATACTGTATGGTACCTATTCCATGGGTCCCAACTCTTCAGGTTCAAGGGATTCTTCCTCCAGCTAAAACATGCATGTGAAACCCACAGTATGGTCCACCGTGTTATGGGGAAATGATTTAAAATGCATCTCAGTTTTCGTATCCTGGTCCTCGGGTTCACCATTCCAGATGATTTACTAACAGTCTCCCTGCTTGGAGAGTCAGTGCCTTTAACCTCCTATTTGGCACAGCTTGCAATTTCTGTGCAAGATGAACAGGAATAGGGAGAACCAATGAGAGACTAGCTGTAGGTGTCTGCACGGGCAAATGTAACGCTCATTTCCCACCAGGAAGAGGAATTTACCAAAGGCTCAGCATGCCCTGCCCGAAACAGATTAGGGCCTGAAGCAATCCTGCGGTTTTGTGCCCAGTTCACAAGAAAGCGAGTTGAAGAAAGGAGCTCAGGGGCACTGTAATTCACAAACCTGCAGAGTTATAAATGACAGCTATCCTCCAAAAATATATTGAAGTAAGCCTGCGAAGGGGACTTGAAAGCGGGCAGAATTTCAGGAAAACGATTGCAGGGGGTAGACTGGAATTGCCCTGAAAGCATAGGAAAAGAGGCAGAACGTCGACAATGATGCACTTGGCCAAAAAGGGCGTATGCGTTTTTTCCTGAATATATTCAGGAAAAAACGCATACGCCCTTTTTGGCCAACCAAGCAAGCCTGTAAAGGAAATCTGCACTACAATGAAGTCTCACTGCCCCCCGGGCAAGAGGGCCATCTGAAAAAAGTGTAAAATCCAGAAAGGTAGGACAGGATATGGAGAACAGGGAGCCTTGTTATGCTGATTGGCAGGATGTAAATTGCCAGCAGCCAGCCTGGAGAAGTGTATGGTGTTTCCTGAAACACATAAGAAACAAAGCAACACAGTCTATGGCACTTCCACTTAGGGTCCTATAGCTTACGGAAATTAAAATCAAAAACAGACAGCCACCCCAATATTTGGGACGGCTGTGTTCACAAGAAGCTCGTCTACAGTAACAGGTAAATATCCCAGAAAGCAAAATATGGATAAAGAAGTTGTGGCACGTACGTACAATGCAATATCACTCAGCAATGAAATCTGTGTCATCAGGCCCGTAGCGGCATAGTGAGTGGATGCAGGTACGGTGATTCTACGTGAACTACGTCACACAGAAAAAGAAACATCATAAGATATCACTAATACACGGAATGTAAACTTGACTACACATGAACTGAATTACAAAACAGAACAGGGTCTCAAATTTAGAAAACCAACTAGTGCTTGCTTATGGGGAAAGGTGCGTTGGGGTGCTTCATAAAACCAGAGACTGAAATTAGCACAGATAACTTTCCATAAGCCAAATATGTAATAGACAAGACCTACTCCTTGCTCAACGAAATGGACCCAACACCACATATTCAACGCCTAGGAATATACCTGACTAGGAAGAATCTTAAAACCCATGGATATATATGTCTCCGTAAGAGAATCAAGCGTGTGTACAGCGGCATAAACGCAGCAGTGAAAATCCGATAAATCCCATTATCAAAATAAATTTCAAAAAAAAATCATAAAGACAGTGAAATAGAGAGCAATTCTTAAATAATTCACTCAGGGCATGTGATGCAACCGGGATTTAACACATCTACACCCAGAGCTGGTTGAGACATAAGGCTGGACACTTCAGGCTGATAGCATTGGTGAGTTTCGGTGAGCAAATGCAGACCCTTTGAAGTCATACTGCATGGTACCCATTCCATGGGTCCCAACTCTCCAGGTTCAAGGGATTCTTCCTCCAGCTAAAACATGCATGGGAAACCAAGAGTATCGTCCACCATGTGATTGGGAAATGATTTAAAATGCATCACAGTTTTCGTATCCTGGTCCTCGGGTTCACCATTCCAGATGCTTTACTAATACTCTCCCCGCTTGGAGAGTCAGTGCCTTTAACCTCCTCTTTGGCACAGCTTGCAATTTCTGTGCAAAATGAACAGGAATAGGGAGAACCAATGAGAGACTAGCTGTAGGTGTCTGCACGGGCAAATGTAACGCTCATTGCCCACCAGGAAGAGGAATTAAACAAAGGCTCAGTGTGCCCTGCTGGAAACAGATTAGGGCCTGAAGCAATCCTGCGGTTTTGTGCCCAGCTCACAAGAAAGCGAGTTGAAGAAAGGAGCTCAGGGGCACTGTAATTCACAAACCTGCAGAGTTATAAATGACAGCTTTCCTCCAAAAATATATTGAAGTAAGCCTGCGAAGGGGACTTGAAAGCGGGGCAGAATTTCAGGAAAACGATTGCAGGGGGTAGACTGGAATTGCCCTGAAAGCATAGGAAAAGAGGCAGAACGTCGACAATGATGCACTTGGCCAAAAAGGGCGTATGCGTTTTTTCCTGAATATATTCAGGAAAAAACGCATACGCCCTTTTTGGCCAACCAAGCAAGCCTGTAAATGAAATCTGCACTACAATGAAGTCTCACTGCCCCCCGGGCAAAAGGGCCATCTGAAAAAAGTGTAAAATCCAGAAAGGTAGGACAGGATATGGAGAACAGGGAGCCTTGTTATGCTGATTGGCAGGATGTAAATTGCCAGCAGCCACCCTGGAGAAGTGTATGGTGTTTCCTGAAACACGAAAGAAACAAAGCAACACAGCCTATGGCACTTCCACTTATGGTCCTATAGCTTACGGAAATTAAAATCAAAAACAGACAGCCACCCCAATATTTGAGACGGCTGTGTTCACAAGAAGCTCGTCTACAGTATCAGGTAAATATCCCAGAAAGCAAAAAATGGATAAAGAACTTGTGGCACGTACGTACAATGCAATATCACTCAGCAATGAAATCTGTGTCATCAGGCCCATAGCGGCATAGTGAGTGGATGCAGGTACGGTGATTCTACGTGAACTACGTCACACAGAAAAAGAAACATCATAAGATATCACGAATACACGGAATGTAAACTTGACTACACATGAACTGAAATACAAAATAGAAAAGGGTCTCAAATTTAGAAAACCAACTAGTGCTTGCTTATGGGGAAAGGTGCCTTGGGGTGCTGCATAAAACCAGAGACTGAAATTAGCACAGATAACTTTCCATAAGCCCAATATGTAATAGACAAGACCTACTCCTTGCTCAACGAAATGGACCCAACACCACATATTCAACGCCTAGGAATATACCTGACTAGGAAGAATCTTAAAACCCATGGATATATATGTCTCCGTAAGAGAATCAAGGGTGTGTACAGCGGCCGAAAGGCAGCAGTGAAAATCCGATAAATCCCATTATCAAAATAAATTTCGAAAACAAAACACAAAGACAGTGAAATAGAGAGCAATTCTTAAATAATTCACTCAGGGCATGTGATGCAACCGGGATTGACCACATCTACACCCAGAGCTGGTTGAGACATAAGGCTGGACACTTCAGGCTGATAGCATTGGTGAGTTTAGGTGAGCAAATGCACACCCTTTGAAGTCATACTGTATGGTACCTATTCCATGGGTCCCAACTCTTCAGGTTCAAGGGATTCTTCCTCCAGCTAAAACATGCATGTGAAACCCACAGTATGGTCCACCGTGTTATGGGGAAATGATTTAAAATGCATCTCAGTTTTCGTATCCTGGTCCTCGGGTTCACCATTCCAGATGATTTACTAACAGTCTCCCTGCTTGGAGAGTCAGTGCCTTTAACCTCCTGTTTGGCACAGCTTGCAATTTCTGTGCAAGATGAACAGGAATAGGGAGAACCAATGAGAGACTAGCTGTAGGTGTCTGCACGGGCAAATGTAACGCTCATTTCCCACCAGGAAGAGGAATTTACCAAAGGCTCAGCATGCCCTGCCCGAAACAGATTAGGGCCTGAAGCAATCCTGCGGTTTTGTGCCCAGTTCACAAGAAAGCGAGTTGAAGAAAGGAGCTCAGGGGCACTGTAATTCACAAACCTGCAGAGTTATAAATGACAGCTATCCTCCAAAAATATTTTGAAGTAAGCCTGCGAAGGGGACTTGAAAGCGGGGCAGAATTTCAGGAAAACGATTGCAGGGGGTAGACTGGAATTGCCCTGAAAGCATAGGAAAAGAGGCAGAACGTCGACAATG
The DNA here is from genome assembly GCF_963924675.1 of Phocoena phocoena. NCBI lineage: Eukaryota > Metazoa > Chordata > Mammalia > Artiodactyla > Phocoenidae > Phocoena > Phocoena phocoena. Next base: position 203,055 of record NW_027077430.1, read on the forward strand.
ATGCACTTGGCCAAAAAGGGCGTATGCGTTTTTTCCTGAATATATTCAGGAAAAAACGCATACGCCCTTTTTGGCCAACCAAGCAAGCCTGTAAAGGAAATCTGCACTACAATGAAGTCTCACTGCCCCCCGGGCAAGAGGGCCATCTGAAAAAAGTGTAAAATCCAGAAAGGTAGGACAGGATATGGAGAACAGGGAGCCTTGTTATGCTGATTGGCAGGATGTAAATTGCCAGCAGCCAGCCTGGAGAAGTGTATGGTGTTTCCTGAAACACATAAGAAACAAAGCAACACAGTCTATGGCACTTCCACTTATGGTCCTATAGCTTACGGAAATTAAAATCAAAAACAGACAGCCACCCCAATATTTGGGACGGCTGTGTTCACAAGAAGCTCGTCTACAGTAACAGGTAAATATCCCAGAAAGCAAAATATGGATAAAGAAGTTGTGGCACGTACGTACAATGCAATATCACTCAGCAATGAAATCTGTGTCATCAGGCCCGTAGCGGCATAGTGAGTGGATGCAGGTACGGTGATTCTACGTGAACTACGTCACACAGAAAAAGAAACATCATAAGATATCACTAATACACGGAATGTAAACTTGACTACACATGAACTGAATTACAAAACAGAACAGGGTCTCAAATTTAGAAAACCAACTAGTGCTTGCTTATGGGGAAAGGTGCGTTGGGGTGCTTCATAAAACCAGAGACTGAAATTAGCACAGATAACTTTCCATAAGCCAAATATGTAATAGAGAAGACCTACTCCTTGCTCAACGAAATGGACCCAACACCACATATTCAACGCCTAGGAATATACCTGACTAGGAAGAATCTTAAAACCCATGGATATATATGTCTCCGTAAGAGAATCAAGCGTGTGTACAGCGGCATAAACGCAGCAGTGAAAATCCGATAAATCCCATTATCAAAATAAATTTCAAAAAAAAATCATAAAGACAGTGAAATAGAGAGCAATTCTTAAATAATTCACTCAGGGCATGTGATGCAACCGGGATTTAACACATCTACACCCAGAGCTGGTTGAGACATAAGGCTGGACACTTCAGGCTGATAGCATTAGTGAGTTTCGGTGAGCAAATGCAGACCCTTTGAAGTCATACTGCATGGTACCCATTCCATGGGTCCCAACTCTCCAGGTTCAAGGGATTCTTCCTCCAGCTAAAACATGCATGGGAAACCAAGAGTATCGTCCACCATGTGATTGGGAAATGATTTGAAATGCATCTCAGTTTTCGTATCCTGGTCCTCGGGTTCACCATTCCAGATGCTTTACTAACACTCTCCCCGCTTGGAGAGTCAGTGCCTTTAACCTCCTCTTTGGCACAGCTTGCAATTTCTGTGCAAAATGAACAGGAATAGGGAGAACCAATGAGAGACTAGCTGTAGGTGTCTGCACGGGCAAATGTAACGCTCATTTCCCACCAGGAAGAGGAATTAACCAAAGGCTCAGCATGCCCTGCCGGAAACAGATTAGGGCCTGAAGCAATCCTGCGGTTTTGTGCCCAGCTCACAAGAAAGCGAGTTGAAGAAAGGAGCTCAGGGGCACTCTAATTCACAAACCTGCAGAGTTATAAATGACAGCTATCCTCCAAAAATATATTGAAGTAAGCCTGCGAAGGGGACTTGAAAGCGGGGCAGAATTTCAGGAAAACGATTGCAGGGGGTAGACTGGAATTGCCCTGAAAGCATAGGAAAAGAGGCAGAATGTCGACAATGAGGCACTTGGCCAAAAAGGGCGTATGCGTTTTTTCCTGAATATATTCAGGAAAAAACGCATACGCCCTTTTTGGCCAACCAAGCAAGCCTGTAAAGGAAATCTGCACTACAATGAAGTCTCACTGCCCCCCTGGCAAAAGGGCCATCTGAAAAAAGTGTAAAATCCAGAAAGGTAGGACAGGATATGGAGAACAGGGAGCCTTGTTATGCTGATTGGCAGGATGTAAATTGCCAGCAGCCACCCTGGAGAAGTGTATGGTGTTTCCTGAAACACGAAAGAAACAAAGCAACACAGCCTATGGCACTTCCACTTATGGTCCTATAGCTTACGGAAATTAAAATCAAAAACAGACAGCCACCCCAATATTTGAGACGGCTGTGTTCACAAGAATCTCGTCTACAGTATCAGGTAAATATCCCAGAAAGCAAAAAATGGATAAAGAACTTGTGGCACGTACGTACAATGCAATATCACTCAGCAATGAAATCTGTGTCATCAGGCCCGTAGCGGCATAGTGAGTGGATGCAGGTACGGTGATTCTACGTGAACTACGTCACACAGAAAAAGAAACATCATAAGATATCACGAATACACGGAATGTAAACTTGACTACACATGAACTGAATTACAAAATAGAAAAGGGTCTCAAATTTAGAAAACCAACTAGTGCTTGCTTATGGGGAAAGGTGCCTTGGGGTGCTGCATAAAACCAGAGACTGAAATTAGCACAGATAACTTTCCATAAGCCCAATATGTAATAGACAAGACCTACTCCTTGCTCAACGAAATGGACCCAACACCACATATTCAACGCCTAGGAATATACCTGACTAGGAAGAATCTTAAAACCCATGGATATATATGTCTCCGTAAGAGAATCAAGGGTGTGTACAGCGGCCGAAAGGCAGCAGTGAAAATCCGATAAATCCCATTATCAAAATAAATTTCGAAAACAAAACACAAAGACAGTGAAATAGAGAGCAATTCTTAAATAATTCACTCAGGGCATGTGATGCAACCGGGATTGACCACATCTACACCCAGAGCTGGTTGAGACATAAGGCTGGACACTTCAGGCTGATGGCATTGGTGAGTTTAGGTGAGAAAATGCACACCCTTTGAAGTCATACTGTATGGTACCTATTCCATGGGTCCCAACTCTTCAGGTTCAAGGGATTCTTCCTCCAGCTAAAACATGCATGTGAAACCCACAGTATGGTCCACCGTGTTATGGGGAAATGATTTAAAATGCATCTCAGTTTTCGTATCCTGGTCCTCGGGTTCACCATTCCAGATTATTTACTAACAGTCTCCCTGCTTGGAGAGTCAGTGCCTTTAACCTCCTGTTTGGCACAGCTTGCAATTTCTGTGCAAGATGAACAGGAATAGGGAGAACCAATGAGAGACTAGCTGTAGGTGTCTGCACGGGCAAATGTAACGCTCATTTCCCACCAGGAAGAGGAATTAACCAAAGGCTCAGCATGCCCTGCCGGAAACAGATTAGGGCCTGAAGCAATCCTGCGGTTTTGTGCCCAGCTCACAAGAAAGCGAGTTGAAGAAAGGAGCTCAGGGGCACTCTAATTCACAAACCTGCAGAGTTATAAATGACAGCTATCCTCCAAAAATATATTGAAGTAAGCCTGCGAAGGGGACTTGAAAGCGGGGCAGAATTTCAGGAAAACGATTGCAGGGGGTAGACTGGAATTGCCCTGAAAGCATAGGAAAAGAGGCAGAATGTCGACAATGAGGCACTTGGCCAAAAAGGGCGTATGCGTTTTTTCCTGAATATATTCAGGAAAAAACGCATACGCCCTTTTTGGCCAACCAAGCAAGCCTGTAAAGGAAATCTGCACTACAATGAAGTCTCACTGCCCCCCTGGCAAAAGGGCCATCTGAAAAAAGTGTAAAATCCAGAAAGGTAGGACAGGATATGGAGGACAGGGAGCCTTGTTATGCTGATTGGCAGGATGTAAATTGCCAGCAGCCACCCTGGAGAAGTGTATGGTGTTTCCTGAAACACGAAAGAAACAAAGCAACACAGCCTATGGCACTTCCACTTATGGTCCTATAGCTTACGGAAATTAAAATCAAAAACAGACAGCCACCCCAATATTTGAGACGGCTGTGTTCACAAGAATCTCGTCTACAGTATCAGGTAAATATCCCAGAAAGCAAAAAATGGATAAAGAACTTGTGGCACGTACGTACAATGCAATATCACTCAGCAATGAAATCTGTGTCATCAGGCCCGTAGCGGCATAGTGAGTGGATGCAGGTACGGTGATTCTACGTGAACTACGTCACACAGAAAAAGAAACATCATAAGATATCACGAATACACGGAATGTAAACTTGACTACACATGAACTGAATTACAAAATAGAAAAGGGTCTCAAATTTAGAAAACCAACTAGTGCTTGCTTATGGGGAAAGGTGCCTTGGGGTGCTGCATAAAACCAGAGACTGAAATTAGCACAGATAACTTTCCATAAGCCCAATATGTAATAGACAAGACCTACTCCTTGCTCAACGAAATGGACCCAACACCACATATTCAACGCCTAGGAATATACCTGACTAGGAAGAATCTTAAAACCCATGGATATATATGTCTCCGTAAGAGAATCAAGGGTGTGTACAGCGGCCGAAAGGCAGCAGTGAAAATCCGATAAATCCCATTATCAAAATAAATTTCGAAAACAAAACACAAAGACAGTGAAATAGAGAGCAATTCTTAAATAATTCACTCAGGGCATGTGATGCAACCGGGATTGACCACATCTACACCCAGAGCTGGTTGAGACATAAGGCTGGACACTTCAGGCTGATGGCATTGGTGAGTTTAGGTGAGAAAATGCACACCCTTTGAAGTCATACTGTATGGTACCTATTCCATGGGTCCCAACTCTTCAGGTTCAAGGGATTCTTCCTCCAGCTAAAACATGCATGTGAAACCCACAGTATGGTCCACCGTGTTATGGGGAAATGATTTAAAATGCATCTCAGTTTTCGTATCCTGGTCCTCGGGTTCACCATTCCAGATTATTTACTAACAGTCTCCCTGCTTGGAGAGTCAGTGCCTTTAACCTCCTGTTTGGCACAGCTTGCAATTTCTGTGCAAGATGAACAGGAATAGGGAGAACCAATGAGAGACTAGCTGTAGGTGTCTGCACGGGCAAATGTAACGCTCATTTCCCACCAGGAAGAGGAATTTACCAAAGGCTCAGCATGCCCTGCCCGAAACAGATTAGGGCCTGAAGCAATCCTGTGGTTTTGTGCCCAGTTCACAAGAAAGCGAGTTGAAGAAAGGAGCTCAGGGGCACTGTAATTCACAAACCTGCAGAGTTATAAATGACAGCTATCCTCCAAAAATATATTGAAGTAAGCCTGCGAAGGGGACTTGAAAGCGGGGCAGAATTTCAGGAAAACGATTGCAGGGGGTAGACTGGAATTGCCCTGAAAGCATAGGAAAAGAGGCAGAACGTCGACAATGATGCACTTGGCCAAAAAGGGCGTATGCGTTTTTTCCTGAATATATTCAGGAAAAAACGCATACGCCCTTTTTGGCCAACCAAGCAAGCCTGTAAAGGAAATCTGCACTACAATGAAGTCTCACTGCCCCCCGGGCAAGAGGGCCATCTGAAAAAAGTGTAAAATCCAGAAAGGTAGGACAGGATATGGAGAACAGGGAGCATTGTTATGCTGATTGGCAGGATGTAAATTGCCAGCAGCCAGCCTGGAGAAGTGTATGGTGTTTCCTGAAACACATAAGAAACAAAGCAACACAGTCTATGGCACTTCCACTTATGGTCCTATAGCTTACGGAAATTAAAATCAAAAACAGACAGCCACCCCAATATTTGGGACGGCTGTGTTCACAAGAAGCTCGTCTACAGTAACAGGTAAATATCCCAGAAAGCAAAATATGGATAAAGAAGTTGTGGCACGTACGTACAATGCAATATCACTCAGCAATGAAATCTGTGTCATCAGGCCCGTAGCGGCATAGTGAGTGGATGCAGGTACGGTGATTCTACGTGAACTACGTCACACAGAAAAAGAAACATCATAAGATATCACTAATACACGGAATGTAAACTTGACTACACATGAACTGAATTACAAAACAGAACAGGGTCTCAAATTTAGAAAACCAACTAGTGCTTGCTTATGGGGAAAGGTGCGTTGGGGTGCTTCATAAAACCAGAGACTGAAATTAGCACAGATAACTTTCCATAAGCCAAATATGTAATAGACAAGACCTACTCCTTGCTCAACGAAATGGACCCAACACCACATATTCAACGCCTAGGAATATACCTGACTAGGAAGAATCTTAAAACCCATGGATATATATGTCTCCGTAAGAGAATCAAGCGTGTGTACAGCGGCATAAACGCAGCAGTGAAAATCCGATAAATCCCATTATCAAAATAAATTTCAAAAAAAAATCATAAAGACAGTGAAATAGAGAGCAATTCTTAAATAATTCACTCAGGGCATGTGATGCAACCGGGATTTAACACATCTACACCCAGAGCTGGTTGAGACATAAGGCTGGACACTTCACGCTGATAGCATTGGTGAGTTTCGGTGAGCAAATGCAGACCCTTTGAAGTCATACTGCATGGTACCCATTCCATGGGTCCCAACTCTCCAGGTTCAAGGGATTCTTCCTCCAGCTAAAACATGCATGGGAAACCAAGAGTATCGTCCACCATGTGATTGGGAAATGATTTAAAATGCATCTCAGTTTTCATATCCTGGTCCTCGGGTTCACCATTCCAGATGCTTTACTAACACTCTCCCCGCTTGGAGAGTCAGTGCCTTTAACCTCCTCTTTGGCACAGCTTGCAATTTCTGTGCAAAATGAACAGGAATAGGGAGAACCAATGAGAGACTAGCTGTAGGTGTCTGCACGGGCAAATGTAACGCTCATTGCCCACCAGGAAGAGGAATTAAACAAAGGCTCAGTGTGCCCTGCTGGAAACAGATTAGGGCCTGAAGCAATCCTGTGGTTTTGTGCCCAGCTCACAAGAAAGCGAGTTGAAGAAAGGAGCTCAGGGGCACTGTAATTCACAAACCTGCAGAGTTATAAATGACAGCTTTCCTCCAAAAATATATTGAAGTAAGCCTGTGAAGGGGACTTGAAAGCGGGGCAGAATTTCAGGAAAACGATTGCAGGGGGTAGACTGGAATTGCCCTGAAAGCATAGGAAAAGAGGCAGAACGTCGACAATGATGCACTTGGCCAAAAAGGGCGTATGCGTTTTTTCCTGAATATATTCAGGAAAAAACGCATACGCCCTTTTTGGCCAACCAAGCAAGCCTGTAAATGAAATCTGCACTACAATGAAGTCTCACTGCCCCCCTGGCAAAAGGGCCATCTGAAAAAAGTGTAAAATCCAGAAAGGTAGGACAGGATATGGAGAACAGGGAGCCTTGTTATGCTGATTGGCAGGATGTAAATTGCCAGCAGCCACCCTGGAGAAGTGTATGGTGTTTCCTGAAACACGAAAGAAACAAAGCAACACAGCCTATGGCACTTCCACTTATGGTCCTATAGCTTACGGAAATTAACATCAAAAACAGACAGCCACCCCAATATTTGAGACGGCTGTGTTCACAAGAAGCTCGTCTACAGTATCAGGTAAATATCCCAGAAAGCAAAAAATGGATAAAGAACTTGTGGCACGTACGTACAATGCAATATCACTCAGCAATGAAATCTGTGTCATCAGGCCCATAGCGGCATAGTGAGTGGATGCAGGTACGGTGATTCTACGTGAACTACGTCACACAGAAAAAGAAACATCATAAGATATCACGAATACACGGAATGAAAACTTGACTACACATGAACTGAATTACAAAATAGAAAAGGGTCTCAAATTTAGAAAACCAACTAGTGCTTGCTTATGGGGAAAGGTGCCTTGGGGTGCTGCATAAAACCAGAGACTGAAATTAGCACAGATAACTTTCCATAAGCCCAATATGTAATAGACAAGACCTACTCCTTGCTCAACGAAATGGACCCAACACCACATATTCAACACCTAGGAATATACCTGACTAGGAAGAATCTTAAAACCCATGGATATATATGTCTCCGTAAGAGAATCAAGGGTGTGTACAGCGGCCGAAAGGCAGCAGTGAAAATCCGATAAATCCCATTATCAAAATAAATTTCGAAAACAAAACACAAAGACAGTGAAATAGAGAGCAATTCTTAAATAATTCACTCAGGGCATGTGATGCAACCGGGATTGACCACATCTACACCCAGAGCTGGTTGAGACATAAGGCTGGACACTTCAGGCTGATAGCATTGGTGAGTTTAGGTGAGCAAATGCACACCCTTTGAAGTCATACTGTATGGTACCTATTCCATGGGTCCCAACTCTTCAGGTTCAAGGGATTCTTCCTCCAGCTAAAACATGCATGTGAAACCCACAGTATGGTCCACCGTGTTATGGGGAAATGATTTAAAATGCATCTCAGTTTTCGTATCCTGGTCCTCGGGTTCACCATTCCAGATGATTTACTAACAGTCTCCCTGCTTGGAGAGTCAGTGCCTTTAACCTCCTGTTTGGCACAGCTTGCAATTTCTGTGCAAGATGAACAGGAATAGGGAGAACCAATGAGAGACTAGCTGTAGGTGTCTGCACGGGCAAATGTAACGCTCATTTCCCACCAGGAAGAGGAATTTACCAAAGGCTCAGCATGCCCTGCCCGAAACAGATTAGGGCCTGAAGCAATCCTGCGGTTTTGTGCCCAGTTCACAAGAAAGCGAGTTGAAGAAAGGAGCTCAGGGGCACTGTAATTCACAAACCTGCAGAGTTATAAATGACAGCTATCCTCCAAAAATATATTGAAGTAAGCCTGCGAAGGGGACTTGAAAGCGGGGCAGAATTTCAGGAAAACGATTGCAGGGGGTAGACTGGAATTGCCCTGAAAGCATAGGAAAAGAGGCAGAACGTCGACAATGATGCACTTGGCCAAAAAGGGCGTATGCGTTTTTTCCTGAATATATTCAGGAAAAAACGCATACGCCCTTTTTGGCCAACCAAGCAAGCCTGTAAAGGAAATCTGCACTACAATGAAGTCTCACTGCCCCCCGGGCAAGAGGGCCATCTGAAAAAAGTGTAAAATCCAGAAAGGTAGGACAGGATATGGAGAACAGGGAGCCTTGTTATGCTGATTGGCAGGATGTAAATTGCCAGCAGCCACCCTGGAGAAGTGTATGGTGTTTCCTGAAACACGAAAGAAACAAAGCAACACAGCCTATGGCACTTCCACTTATGGTCCTATAGCTTACGGAAATTAAAATCAAAAACAGACAGCCACCCCAATATTTGAGACGGCTGTGTTCATAAGAAGCTCGTCTACAGTATCAGGTAAATATCCCAGAAAGCAAAAAATGGATAAAGAACTTGTGGCACGTACGTACAATGCAATATCACTCAGCAATGAAATCTGTGTCATCAGGCCCATAGCGGCATAGTGAGTGGATGCAGGTACGGTGATTCTACGTGAACTACGTCACACAGAAAAAGAAACATCATAAGATATCACGAATACACGGAATGTAAACTTGACTACACATGAACTGAATTACAAAATAGAAAAGGGTCTCAAATTTAGAAAACCAACTAGTGCTTGCTTATGGGGAAAGGTGCCTTGGGGTGCTGCATAAAACCAGAGACTGAAATTAGCACAGATAACTTTCCATAAGCCCAATATGTAATAGACAAGACCTACTCCTTGCTCAACGAAATGGACCCAACACCACATATTCAACGCCTAGGAATATACCTGACTAGGAAGAATCTTAAAACCCATGGATATATATGTCTCCGTAAGAGAATCAAGGGTGTGTACAGCGGCCGAAAGGCAGCAGTGAAAATCCGATAAATCCCATTATCAAAATAAATTTCGAAAACAAAACACAAAGACAGTGAAATAGAGAGCAATTCTTAAATAATTCACTCAGGGCATGTGATGCAACCGGGATTGACCACATCTACACCCAGAGCTGGTTGAGACATAAGGCTGGACACTTCAGGCTGATAGCATTGGTGAGTTTAGGTGAGCAAATGCACACCCTTTGAAGTCATACTGTATGGTACCTATTCCATGGGTCCCAACTCTTCAGGTTAAAGGGATTCTTCCTCCAGCTAAAACATGCATGTGAAACCCACAGTATGGTCCACCGTGTTATGGGGAAATGATTTAAAATGCATCTCAGTTTTCGTATCCTGGTCCTCGGGTTCACCATTCCAGATGATTTACTAACAGTCTCCCTGCTTGGAGAGTCAGTGCCTTTAACCTCCTGTTTGGCACAGCTTGCAATTTCTGTGCAAGATGAACAGGAATAGGGAGAACCAATGAGAGACTAGCTGTAGGTGTCTGCACGGGCAAATGTAACGCTCATTGCCCACCAGGAAGAGGAATTTACCAAAGGCTCAGCATGCCCTGCCCGAAACAGATTAGGGCCTGAAGCAATCCTGCGGTTTTGTGCCCAGTTCACAAGAAAGCGAGTTGAAGAAAGGAGCTCAGGGGCACTGTAATTCACAAACCTGCAGAGTTATAAATGACAGCTATCCTCCAAAAATATATTGAAGTAAGCCTGCGAAGGGGACTTGAAAGCGGGGCAGAATTTCAGGAAAACGATTGCAGGGGGTAGACTGGAATTGCCCTGAAAGCATAGGAAAAGAGGCAGAACGTCGACAATGATGCACTTGGCCAAAAAGGGCGTATGCGTTTTTTCCTGAATATATTCAGGAAAAAACGCATACGCCCTTTTTGGCCAACCAAGGAAGCCTGTAAAGGAAATCTGCACTACAATGAAGTCTCACTGCCCCACAGGCAAGAGGGCCATCTGAAAAAAGTGTAAAATCCAGAAAGGTAGGACAGGATATGGAGAACAGGGAGCCTTGTTATGCTGATTGGCAGGATGTAAATTGCCAGCAGCCACCCTGGAGAGGTGTATGGTGTCTCCTGAAACACGAAAGAAACAAAGCAACACAGCCTATGGCACTTCCACTTATGGTCCTATAGCTTACGGAAATTAAAATCAAAAACAGACAGCCACCCCAATATTTGAGACGGCTGTGTTCACAAGAAGCTCGTCTACAGTATCAGGTAAATATCCCAGAAAGCAAAAAATGGATAAAGAACTTGTGGCACGTACGTACAATGCAATATCACTCAGCAATGAAATCTGTGTCATCAGGCCCATAGCGGCATAGTGAGTGGATGCAGGTACGGTGATTCTACGTGAACTACGTCACACAGAAAAAGAAACATCATAAGATATCACGAATACACGGAATGTAAACTTGACTACACATGAACTGAATTACAAAATAGAAAAGGGTCTCAAATTTAGAAAACCAACTAGTGCTTGCTTATGGGGAAAGGTGCCTTGGGGTGCTGCATAAAACCAGAGACTGAAATTAGCACAGATAACTTTCCATAAGCCCAATATATAATAGACAAGACCTACTCCTTGCTCAACGAAATGGACCCAACACCACATATTCAACGCCTAGGAATATACCTGACTAGGAAGAATCTTAAAACCCATGGATATATATGTCTCCGTAAGAGAATCAAGGGTGTGTACAGCGGCCGAAAGGCAGCAGTGAAAATCCGATAAATCCCATTATCAAAATAAATTTCGAAAACAAAACACAAAGACAGTGAAATAGAGAGCAATTCTTAAATAATTCATTCAGGGCATGTGATGCAACCGGGATTGACCACATCTACACCCAGAGCTGGTTGAGACATAAGGCTGGACACTTCAGGCTGATAGCATTGGTGAGTTGAGGTGAGCAAATGCACACCCTTTGAAGTCATACTGTATGGTACCTATTCCATGGGTCCCAACTCTTCAGGTTCAAGGGATTCTTCCTCCAGCTAAAACATGCATGTGAAACCCACAGTATGGTCCACCGTGTTATGGGGAAATGATTTAAAATGCATCTCAGTTTTCGTATCCTGGTCCTCGGGTTCACCATTCCAGATGATTTACTAAGAGTCTCCCTGCTTGGAGAGTCAGTGCCTTTAACCTCCTGTTTGGCACAGCTTGCAATTTCTGTGCAAGATGAACAGGAATAGGGAGAACCAATGACAGACTAGCTGTAGGTGTCTGCACGGGCAAATGTAACGCTCATTTCCCACCAGGAAGAGGAATTAACCAAAGGCTCAGCGTGCCCTGCCGGAAACAGATTAGGGCCTGAAGCAATCCTGCGGTTTTGTGCCCAGCTCACAAGAAAGCGAGTTGAAGAAAGGAGCTCAGGGGCACTGTAATTCACAAACCTGCAGAGTTATAAATGACAGCTATCCTCCAAAAATATATTGAAGTAAGCCTGCGAAGGGGAGTTGAAAGCGGGGCAGAATTTCAGGAAAACGATTGCAGGGGGTAGACTGGAATTGCCCTGAAAGCATAGGAAAAGAGGCAGAACGTCGACAATGATGCACTTGGCCAAAAAGGGCGTATGCGTTTTTTCCTGAATATATTCAGGAAAAAACGCATACGCCCTTTTTGGCCAACCAAGCAAGCCTGTAAATGAAATCTGCACTACAATGAAGTCTCACTGCCCCCCTGGCAAAGGGCCATCTGAAAAAAGTGTAAAATCCAGAAAGGTAGGACAGGATATGGAGAACAGGGAGCCTTGTTATGCTGATTGGCAGGATGTAAATTGCCAGCAGCGACCCTGGAGAAGTGTATGGTGTTTCCTGAAACACGAAAGAAACAAAGCAACACAGCCTATGGCACTTCCACTTATGGTCCTATAGCTTACGGAAATTAAAATCAAAAACAGACAGCCACCCCAATATTTGAGACGGCTGTGTTCACAAGAAGCTCGTCTACAGTATCAGGTAAATATCCCAGAAAGCAAAAAATGGATAAAGAACTTGTGGCACGTACGTACAATGCAATATCACTCAGCAATGAAATCTGTGTCATCAGGCCCGTAGCGGCATAGTGAGTGGATGCAGGTACGGTGATTCTACGTGAACTACGTCACACAGAAAAAGAAACATCATAAGATATCACGAATACACGGAATGTAAACTTGACTACACATGAACTGAATTACAAAATAGAAAAGGGTCTCAAATTTAGAAAACCAACTAGTGCTTGCTTATGGGGAAAGGTGCGTTGGGGTGCTGCATAAAACCAGAGACTGAAATTAGCACAGATAACTTTCCATAAGCCCAATATGTAATAGACAAGACCTACTCCTTGCTCAACGAAATGGACCCAACACCACATATTCAACGCCTAGGAATATACCTGACTAGGAAGAATCTTAAAACCCATGGATATATATGTCTCCGTAAGAGAATCAAGCGTGTGTACAGCGGCATAAACGCAGCAGTGAAAATCCGATAAATCCCATTATCAAAATAAATTTCGAAAACAAAACACAAAGACAGTGAAATAGAGAGCAATTCTTAAATAATTCACTCAGGGCATGTGATGCAACCGGGATTGACCACATCTACACCCAGAGCTGGTTGAGACATAAGGCTGGACACTTCAGGCTGATAGCATTGGTGAGTTTCGGTGAGCAAATGCAGACCCTTTGAAGTCATACTGCATGGTACCCATTCCATGGGTCCCAACTCTCCAGGTTCAAGGGATTCTTCCTCCAGCTAAAACATGCATGGGAAACCAAGAGTATCGTCCACCATGTGATTGGGAAATGATTTAAAATGCATCTCAGTTTTCGTATCCTGGTCCTCGGGTTCACCATTCCAGATGCTTTACTAACACTCTCCCCGCTTGGAGAGTCAGTGCCTTTAACCTCCTCTTTGGCACAGCTTGCAATTTCTGTGCAAAATGAACAGGAATAGGGAGAACCAATGAGAGACTAGCTGTAGGTGTCTGCACGGGCAAATGTAACGCTCATTTCCCACCAGGAAGAGGAATTAACCAAAGGCTCAGCGTGCCCTGCCGGAAACAGATTAGGGCCTGAAGCAATCCTGCGGTTTTGTGCCCAGCTCACAAGAAAGCGAGTTGAAGAAAGGAGCTCAGGGGCACTGTAATTCACAAACCTGCAGAGTTATAAATGACAGCTATCCTCCAAAAATATATTGAAGTAAGCCTTCGAAGGGGAGTTGAAAGCGGGGCAGAATTTCAGGAAAACGATTGCAGGGGGTAGACTGGAATTGCCCTGAAAGCATAGGAAAAGAGGCAGAACGTCGACAATGATGCACTTGGCCAAAAAGGGCGTATGTGTTTTTTCCTGAATATATTCAGGAAAAAACGCATACGCCCTTTTTGGCCAACCAAGCAAGCCTGTAAATGAAATCTGCACTACAATGAAGTCTCACTGCCCCCCTGGCAAAAGGGCCATCTGAAAAAAGTGTAAAATCCAGAAAGGTAGGACAGGATATGGAGAACAGGGAGCCTTGTTATGCTGATTGGCAGGATGTAAATTGCCAGCAGCCACCCTGGAGAAGTGTATGGTGTTTCCTGAAACACGAAAGAAACAAAGCAACACAGCCTATGGCACTTCCACTTATGGTCCTATAGCTTACGGAAATTAACATCAAAAACAGACAGCCACCCCAATATTTGAGACGGCTGTGTTCACAAGAAGCTCGTCTACAGTATCAGGTAAATATCCCAAAAAGCAAAAAATGGATAAAGAACTTGTGGCACGTACGTACAATGCAATATCACTCAGCAATGAAATCTGTGTCATCAGGCCCATAGCGGCATAGTGAGTGGATGCAGGTACGGTGATTCTACGTGAACTACGTCACACAGAAAAAGAAACATCATAAGATATCACGAATACACGGAATGTAAACTTGACTACACATGAACTGAATTACAAAATAGAAAAGGGTCTCAAATTTAGAAAACCAACTAGTGCTTGCTTATGGGGAAAGGTGCCTTGGGGTGCTGCATAAAACCAGAGACTGAAATTAGCACAGATAACTTTCCATAAGCCCAATATGTAATAGACAAGACCTACTCCTTGCTCAACGAAATGGACCCAACACCACATATTCAACGCCTAGGAATATACCTGACTAGGAAGAATCTTAAAACCCATGGATATATATGTCTCCGTAAGAGAATCAAGGGTGTGTACAGCGGCCGAAAGGCAGCAGTGAAAATCCGATAAATCCCATTATCAAAATAAATTTCGAAAACAAAACACAAAGACAGTGAAATAGAGAGCAATTCTTAAATAATTCACTCAGGGCATGTGATGCAACCGGGATTGACCACATCTACACCCAGAGCTGGTTGAGACATAAGGCTGGACACTTCAGGCTGATAGCATTGGTGAGTTTAGGTGAGCAAATGCACACCCTTTGAAGTCATACTGTATGGTACCTATTCCATGGGTCCCAACTCTTCAGGTTCAAGGGATTCTTCCTCCAGCTAAAACATGCATGTGAAACCCACAGTATGGTCCACCGTGTTATGGGGAAATGATTTAAAATGCATCTCAGTTTTCGTATCCTGGTCCTCGGGTTCACCATTCCAGATGATTTACTAACAGTCTCCCTGCTTGGAGAGTCAGTGCCTTTAACCTCCTGTTTGGCACAGCTTGCAATTTCTGTGCAAGATGAACAGGAATAGGGAGAACCAATGAGAGACTAGCTGTAGGTGTCTGCACGGGCAAATGTAACGCTCATTTCCCACCAGGAAGAGGAATTTACCAAAGGCTCAGCATGCCCTGCCCGAAACAGATTAGGGCCTGAAGCAATCCTGCGGTTTTGTGCCCAGCTCACAAGAAAGCGAGTTGAAGAAAGGAGCTCAGGGGCACTGTAATTCACAAACCTGCAGAGTTATAAATGACAGCTATCCTCCAAAAATATATTGAAGTAAGCCTGCGAAGGGGACGTGAAAGCGGGGCAGAATTTCAGGAAAACGATTGCAGGGGGTAGACTGGAATTGCCCTGAAAGCATAGGAAAAGAGGCAGAACGTCGACAATGATGCACTTGGCCAAAAAGGGCGTATGCGTTTTTTCCTGAATATATTCAGGAAAAAACGCATACGCCCTTTTTGGCCAACCAAGCAAGCCTGTAAAGGAAATCTGCACTACAATGAAGTCTCACTGCCCCCCGGGCAAGAGGGCCATCTGAAAAAAGTGTAAAATCCAGAAAGGTAGGACAGGATATGGAGAACAGGGAGCCTTGTTATGCTGATTGGCAGGATGTAAATTGCCAGCAGCCAGAGTGGAGAAGTGTATGGTGTTTCCTGAAACACATAAGAAACAAAGCAACACAGTCTATGGCACTTCCACTTATGGTCCTATAGCTTACGGAAATTAAAATCAAAAACAGACAGCCACCCCAATATTTGGGACGGCTGTGTTCACAAGAAGCTCGTCTACAGTAACAGGTAAATATCCCAGAAAGCAAAAAATGGATAAAGAACTTGTGGCACGTACGTACAATGCAATATCACTCAGCAATGAAATCTGTGTCATCAGGCCCATAGCGGCATAGTGAGTGGATGCAGGTACGGTGATTCTACGTGAACTACGTCACACAGAAAAAGAAACATCATAAGATATCACGAATACACGGAATGTAAACTTGACTACACATGAACTGAATTACAAAATAGAAAAGGGTCTCAAATTTAGAAAACCAACTAGTGCTTGCTTATGGGGAAAGGTGCCTTGGGGTGCTGCATAAAACCAGAGGCTGAAATTAGCACAGATAACTTTCCATAAGCCAAATATGTAATAGACAAGACCTACTCCTTGCTCAACGAAATGGACCCAACACCACATATTCAACGCCTAGGAATATACCTGACTAGGAAGAATCTTAAAACCCATGGATATATATGTCTCCGTAAGAGAATCAAGGGTGTGTACAGCGGCCGAAAGGCAGCAGTGAAAATCCGATAAATCCCATTATCAAAATAAATTTCGAAAACAAAACACAAAGACAGTGAAATAGAGAGCAATTCTTAAATAATTCACTCAGGGCATGTGATGCAACCGGGATTGACCACATCTACACCCAGAGCTGGTTGAGACATAAGGCTGGACACTTCAGGCTGATAGCATTGGTGAGTTTAGGTGAGCAAATGCACACCCTTTGAAGTCATACTGTATGGTACCTATTCCATGGGTCCCAACTCTTCAGGTTCAAGGGATTCTTCCTCCAGCTAAAACATGCATGTGAAACCCACAGTATGGTCCACCGTGTTATGGGGAAATGATTTAAAATGCATCTCAGTTTTCGTATCCTGGTCCTCGGGTTCACCATTCCAGATGATTTACTAACAGTCTCCCTGCTTGGAGAGTCAGTGCCTTTAACCTCCTGTTTGGCACAGCTTGCAATTTCTGTGCAAGATGAACAGGAATAGGGAGAACCAATGAGAGACTAGCTGTAGGTGTCTGCACGGGCAAATGTAACGCTCATTTCCCACCAGGAAGAGGAATTTACCAAAGGCTCAGCATGCCCTGCCCGAAACAGATTAGGGCCTGAAGCAATCCTGCGGTTTTGTGCCCAGTTCACAAGAAAGCGAGTTGAAGAAAGGAGCTCAGGGGCACTGTAATTCACAAACCTGCAGAGTTATAAATGACAGCTATCCTCCAAAAATATATTGAAGTAAGCCTGCGAAGGGGACTTGAAAGCGGGGCAGAATTTCAGGAAAACGATTGCAGGGGGTAGACTGGAATTGCCCTGAAAGCATAGGAAAAGAGGCAGAACGTCGACAATGATGCACTTGGCCAAAAAGGGCGTATGCGTTTTTTCCTGAATATATTCAGGAAAAAACGCATACGCCCTTTTTGGCCAACCAAGCAAGCCTGTAAAGGAAATCTGCACTACAATGAAGTCTCACTGCCCCCCGGGCAAGAGGGCCATCTGAAAAAAGTGTAAAATCCAGAAAGGTAGGACAGGATATGGAGAACAGGGAGCCTTGTTATGCTGATTGGCAGGATGTAAATTGCCAGCAGCCAGCCTGGAGAAGTGTATGGTGTTTCCTGAAACACATAAGAAACAAAGCAACACAGTCTATGGCACTTCCACTTATGGTCCTATAGCTTACGGAAATTAAAATCAAAAACAGACAGCCACCCCAATATTTGGGACGGCTGTGTTCACAAGAAGCTCGTCTACAGTAACAGGTAAATATCCCAGAAAGCAAAATATGGATAAAGAAGTTGTGGCACGTACGTACAATGCAATATCACTCAGCAATGAAATCTGTGTCATCAGGCCCGTAGCGGCATAGTGAGTGGATGCAGGTACGGTGATTCTACGTGAACTACGTCACACAGAAAAAGAAACATCATAAGATATCACTAATACACGGAATGTAAACTTGACTACACATGAACTGAATTACAAAACAGAACAGGGTCTCAAATTTAGAAAACCAACTAGTGCTTGCTTATGGGGAAAGGTGCGTTGGGGTGCTTCATAAAACCAGAGACTGAAATTAGCACAGATAACTTTCCATAAGCCAAATATGTAATAGACAAGACCTACTCCTTGCTCAACGAAATGGACCCAACACCACATATTCAACGCCTAGGAATATACCTGACTAGGAAGAATCTTAAAACCCATGGATATATATGTCTCCGTAAGAGAATCAAGCGTGTGTACAGCGGCATAAACGCAGCAGTGAAAATCCGATAAATCCCATTATCAAAATAAATTTCAAAAAAAAATCATAAAGACAGTGAAATAGAGAGCAATTCTTAAATAATTCACTCAGGGCATGTGATGCAACCGGGATTTAACACATCTACACCCAGAGCTGGTTGAGACATAAGGCTGGACACTTCAGGCTGATAGCATTGGTGAGTTTCGGTGAGCAAATGCAGACCCTTTGAAGTCATACTGCATGGTACCCATTCCATGGGTCCCAACTCTCCAGGTTCAAGGGATTCTTCCTCCAGCTAAAACATGCATGGGAAACCAAGAGTATCGTCCACCATGTGATTGGGAAATGATTTAAAATGCATCTCAGTTTTCGTATCCTGGTCCTCGGGTTCACCATTCCAGATGCTTTACTAACACTCTCCCCGCTTCGAGAGTCAGTGCCTTTAACCTCCTCTTTGGCACAGCTTGCAATTTCTGTGCAAAATGAACAGGAATAGGGAGAACCAATGAGAGACTAGCTGTAGGTGTCTGCACGGGCAAATGTAACGCTCATTTCCCACCAGGAAGAGGAATTAACCAAAGGCTCAGCGTGCCCTGCCGGAACCAAATTAGGGCCTGAAGCAATCCTGCGGTTTTGTGCCCAGCTCACAAGAAAGCGAGTTGAAGAAAGGAGCTCAGGGGCACTGTAATTCACAAACCTGCAGAGTTATAATTGACAGCTATCCTCCAAAAATATATTGAAGTAAGCCTGCGAAGGGGAGTTGAAAGCGGGGCAGAATTTCAGGAAAACGATTGCAGGGGGTAGACTGGAATTGCCCTGAAAGCATAGGAAAAGAGGCAGAACGTCGACAATGATGCACTTGGCCAAAAAGGGCGTATGTGTTTTTTCCTGAATATATTCAGGAAAAAACGCATACGCCCTTTTTGGCCAACCAAGCAAGCCTGTAAATGAAATCTGCACTACAATGAAGTCTCACTGCCCCCCTGGCAAAAGGGCCATCTGAAAAAAGTGTAAAATCCAGAAAGGTAGGACAGGATATGGAGAACAGGGAGCCTTGTTATGCTGATTGGCAGGATGTAAATTGCCAGCAGCCACCCTGGAGAAGTGTATGGTGTTTCCTGAAACACGAAAGAAACAAAGCAACACAGCCTATGGCACTTCCACTTATGGTCCTATAGCTTACGGAAATTAACATCAAAAACAGACAGCCACCCCAATATTTGAGACGGCTGTGTTCACAAGAAGCTCGTCTACAGTATCAGGTAAATATCCCAGAAAGCAAAAAATGGATAAAGAACTTGTGGCACGTACGTACAATGCAATATCACTCAGCAATGAAATCTGTGTCATCAGGCCCATAGCGGCATAGTGAGTGGATGCAGGTACGGTGATTCTACGTGAACTACGTCACACAGAAAAAGAAACATCATAAGATATCACGAATACACGGAATGTAAACTTGACTACACATGAACTGAATTACAAAATAGAAAAGGGTCTCAAATTTAGAAAACCAACTAGTGCTTGCTTATGGGGAAAGGTGCCTTGGGGTGCTGCATAAAACCAGAGACTGAAATTAGCACAGATAACTTTCCATAAGCCAAATATGTAATAGACAAGACCTACTCCTTGCTCAACGAAATGGACCCAACACCACATATTCAACGCCTAGGAATATACCTGACTAGGAAGAATCTTAAAACCCATGGATATATATGTCTCCGTAAGAGAATCAAGGGTGTGTACAGCGGCCGAAAGGCAGCAGTGAAAATCCGATAAATCCCATTATCAAAATAAATTTCGAAAACAAAACACAAAGACAGTGAAATAGAGAGCAATTCTTAAATAATTCACTCAGGGCATGTGATGCAACCGGGATTGACCACATCTACACCCAGAGCTGGTTGAGACATAAGGCTGGACACTTCAGGCTGATAGCATTGGTGAGTTTAGGTGAGCAAATGCACACCCTTTGAAGTCATACTGTATGGTACCTATTCCATGGGTCCCAACTCTTCAGGTTCAAGGGATTCTTCCTCCAGCTAAAACATGCATGTGAAACCCACAGTATGGTCCACCGTGTTATGGGGAAATGATTTAAAATGCATCTCAGTTTTCGTATCCTGGTCCTCGGGTTCACCATTCCAGATGATTTACTAACAGTCTCCCTGCTTGGAGAGTCAGTGCCTTTAACCTCCTGTTTGGCACAGCTTGCAATTTCTGTGCAAGATGAACAGGAATAGGGAGAACCAATGAGAGACTAGCTGTAGGTGTCTGCACGGGCAAATGTAACGCTCATTTCCCACCAGGAAGAGGAATTTACCAAAGGCTCAGCATGCCCTGCCCGAAACAGATTAGGGCCTGAAGCAATCCTGCGGTTTTGTGCCCAGTTCACAAGAAAGCGAGTTGAAGAAAGGAGCTCAGGGGCACTGTAATTCACAAAGCTGCAGAGTTATAAATGACAGCTATCCTCCAAAAATATATTGAAGTAAGCCTGCGAAGGGGACTTGAAAGCGGGGCAGAATTTCAGGAAAACGATTGCAGGGGGTAGACTGGAATTGCCCTGAAAGCATAGGAAAAGAGGCAGAACGTCGACAATGATGCACTTGGCCAAAAAGGGCGTATGCGTTTTTTCCTGAATATATTCAGGAAAAAACGCATACGCCCTTTTTGGCCAACCAAGCAAGCCTGTAAAGGAAATCTGCACTACAATGAAGTCTCACTGCCCCCCGGGCAAGAGGGCCATCTGAAAAAAGTGTAAAATCCAGAAAGGTAGGACAGGATATGGAGAACAGGGAGCCTTGTTATGCTGATTGGCAGGATGTAAATTGCCAGCAGCCAGCCTGGAGAAGTGTATGGTGTTTCCTGAAACACATAAGAAACAAAGCAACACAGTCTATGGCACTTCCACTTATGGTCCTATAGCTTACGGAAATTAAAATCAAAAACAGACAGCCACCCCAATATTTGGGACGGCTGTGTTCACAAGAAGCTCGTCTACAGTAACAGGTAAATATCCCAGAAAGCAAAATATGGATAAAGAAGTTGTGGCACGTACGTACAATGCAATATCACTCAGCAATGAAATCTGTGTCATCAGGCCCGTAGCGGCATAGTGAGTGGATGCAGGTACGGTGATTCTACGTGAACTACGTCACACAGAAAAAGAAACATCATAAGATATCACTAATACACGGAATGTAAACTTGACTACACATGAACTGAATTACAAAACAGAACAGGGTCTCAAATTTAGAAAACCAACTAGTGCTTGCTTATGGGGAAAGGTGCGTTGGGGTGCTTCATAAAACCAGAGACTGAAATTAGCACAGATAACTTTCCATAAGCCAAATATGTAATAGACAAGACCTACTCCTTGCTCAACGAAATGGACCCAACACCACATATTCAACGCCTAGGAATATACCTGACTAGGAAGAATCTTAAAACCCATGGATATATATGTCTCCATAAGAGAATCAAGCGTGTGTACAGCGGCATAAACGCAGCAGTGAAAATCCGATAAATCCCATTATCAAAATAAATTTCAAAAAAAAATCATAAAGACAGTGAAATAGAGAGCAATTCTTAAATAATTCACTCAGGGCATGTGATGCAACCGGGATTTAACACATCTACACCCAGAGCTGGTTGAGACATAAGGCTGGACACTTCAGGCTGATAGCATTGGTGAGTTTCGGTGAGCAAATGCACACCCTTTGAAGTTATACTGCATGGTACCCATTCCATGGGTCCCAACTCTCCAGGTTCAAGGGATTCTTCCTCCAGCTAAAACATGCATGGGAAACCAAGAGTATCGTCCACCATGTGATTGGGAAATGATTTAAAATGCATCTCAGTTTTCGTATCCTGGTCCTCGGGTTCACCATTCCAGATGCTTTACTAACACTCTCCCCGCTTGGAGAGTCAGTGCCTTTAACCTCCTCTTTGGCACAGCTTGCAATTTCTGTGCAAAATGAACAGGAATAGGGAGAACCAATGAGAGACTAGCTGTAGGTGTCTGCACGGGCAAATGTAATGCTCATTTCCCACCAGGAAGAGGAATTAACCAAAGGCTCAGCGTGCCCTGCCGGAAACAGATTAGGGCCTGAAGCAATCCTGCGGTTTTGTGCCCAGCTCACAAGAAAGCGAGTTGAAGAAAGGAGCTCAGGGGCACTGTAATTCACAAACCTGCAGAGTTATAAATGACAGCTATCCTCCAAAAATATATTGAAGTAAGCCTGCGAAGGGGAGTTGAAAGCGGGGCAGAATTTCAGGAAAACGATTGCAGGGGGTAGACTGGAATTGCCCTGAAAGCATAGGAAAAGAGGCAGAACGTCGACAATGATGCACTTGGCCAAAAAGGGCGTATGTGTTTTTTCCTGAATATATTCAGGAAAAAACGCATACGCCCTTTTTGGCCAACCAAGCAAGCCTGTAAATGAAATCTGCACTACAATGAAGTCTCACTGCCCCCCTGGCAAAAGGGCCATCTGAAAAAAGTGTAAAATCCAGAAAGGTAGGACAGGATATGGAGAACAGGGAGCCTTGTTATGCTGATTGGCAGGATGTAAATTGCCAGCAGCCACCCTGGAGAAGTGTATGGTGTTTCCTGAAACACGAAAGAAACAAAGCAACACAGCCTATGGCACTTCCACTTATGGTCCTATAGCTTACGGAAATTAACATCAAAAACAGACAGCCACCCCAATATTTGAGACGGCTGTGTTCACAAGAAGCTCGTCTACAGTATCAGGTAAATATCCCAGAAAGCAAAAAATGGATAAAGAACTTGTGGCACGTACGTACAATGCAATATCACTCAGCAATGAAATCTGTGTCATCAGGCCCATAGCGGCATAGTGAGTGGATGCAGGTACGGTGATTCTACGTGAACTACGTCACACAGAAAAAGAAACATCATAAGATATCACGAATACACGGAATGTAAACTTGACTACACATGAACTGAATTACAAAATAGAAAAGGGTCTCAAATTTAGAAAACCAACTAGTGCTTGCTTATGGGGAAAGGTGCCTTGGGGTGCTGCATAAAACCAGAGACTGAAATTAGCACAGATAACTTTCCATAAGCCCAATATGTAATAGACAAGACCTACTCCTTGCTCAACGAAATGGACCCAACACCACATATTCAACGCCTAGGAATATACCTGACTAGGAAGAATCTTAAAACCAATGGATATATATGTCTCCGTAAGAGAATCAAGGGTGTGTACAGCGGCCGAAAGGCAGCAGTGAAAATCCGATAAATCCCATTATCAAAATAAATTTCGAAAACAAAACACAAAGACAGTGAAATAGAGAGCAATTCTTAAATAATTCACTCAGGGCATGTGATGCAACCGGGATTGACCACATCTACACCCAGAGCTGGTTGAGACATAAGGCTGGACACTTCAGGCTGATAGCATTGGTGAGTTTAGGTGAGCAAATGCACACCCTTTGAAGTCATACTGTATGGTACCTATTCCATGGGTCCCAACTCTTCAGGTTCAAGGGATTCTTCCTCCAGCTAAAACATGCATGTGAAACCCACAGTATGGTCCACCGTGTTATGGGGAAATGATTTAAAATGCATCTCAGTTTTCGTATCCTGGTCCTCGGGTTCACCATTCCAGATGATTTACTAACAGTCTCCCTGCTTGGAGAGTCAGTGCCTTTAACCTCCTGTTTGGCACAGCTTGCAATTTCTGTGCAAGATGAACAGGAATAGGGAGAACCAATGAGAGACTAGCTGTAGGTGTCTGCACGGGCAAATGTAACGCTCATTTCCCACCAGGAAGAGGAATTTACCAAAGGCTCAGCATGCCCTGCCCGAAACAGATTAGGGCCTGAAGCAATCCTGAGGTTTTGTGCCCAGTTCACAAGAAAGCGAGTTGAAGAAAGGAGCTCACGGGTACTGTAATTCACAAACCTGCAGAGTTATAAATGACAGCTATCCTCCAAAAATATATTGAAGTAAGCCTGCGAAGGGGACTTGAAAGCGGGGCAGAATTTCAGGAAAACGATTGCAGGGGGTAGACTGGAATTGCCCTGAAAGCATAGGAAAAGAGGCAGAACGTCGACAATGATGCACTTGGCCAAAAAGGGCGTATGTGTTTTTTCCTGAATATATTCAGGAAAAAACGCATACGCCCTTTTTGGCCAACCAAGCAAGCCTGTAAAGGAAATCTGCACTACAATGAAGTCTCACTGCCCCCCGGGCAAGAGGGCCATCTGAAAAAAGTGTAAAATCCAGAAAGGTAGGACAGGATATGGAGAACAGGGAGCCTTGTTATGCTGATTGGCAGGATGTAAATTGCCAGCAGCCAGCCTGGAGAAGTGTATGGTGTTTCCTGAAACACATAAGAAACAAAGCAACACAGTCTATGGCACTTCCACTTACGGTCCTATAGCTTACGGAAATTAAAATCAAAAACAGACAGCCACCCCAATATTTGGGACGGCTGTGTTCACAAGAAGCTCGTCTACAGTAACAGGTAAATATCCCAGAAAGCAAAATATGGATAAAGAAGTTGTGGCACGTACGTACAATGCAATATCACTCAGCAATGAAATCTGTGTCATCAGGCCCGTAGCGGCATAGTGAGTGGATGCAGGTACGGTGATTCTACGTGAACTACGTCACACAGAAAAAGAAACATCATAAGAT
The DNA here is from genome assembly GCF_963924675.1 of Phocoena phocoena. NCBI lineage: Eukaryota > Metazoa > Chordata > Mammalia > Artiodactyla > Phocoenidae > Phocoena > Phocoena phocoena. The sequence goes on from NW_027077430.1 coordinate 228,094, forward strand.
ATCACTAATACACGGAATGTAAACTTGACTACACATGAACTGAATTACAAAACAGAACAGGGTCTCAAATTTAGAAAACCAACTAGTGCTTGCTTATGGGGAAAGGTGCGTTGGGGTGCTTCATAAAACCAGAGACTGAAATTAGCACAGATAACTTTCCATAAGCCAAATATGTAATAGACAAGACCTACTCCTTGCTCAACGAAATGGACCCAACACCACATATTCAACGCCTAGGAATATACCTGACTAGGAAGAATCTTAAAACCCATGGATATATATGTCTCCGTAAGAGAATCAAGCGTGTGTACAGCGGCATAAACGCAGCAGTGAAAATCCGATAAATCCCATTATCAAAATAAATTTCAATAAAAAATCATAAAGACAGTGAAATAGAGAGCAATTCTTAAATAATTCACTCAGGGCATGTGATGCAACCGGGATTTAACACATCTACACCCAGAGCTGGTTGAGACATAAGGCTGGACACTTCAGGCTGATAGCATTGGTGAGTTTCGGTGAGCAAATGCAGACCCTTTGAAGTCATACTGCATGGTACCCATTCCATGGGTCCCAACTCTCCAGGTTCAAGGGATTCTTCCTCCAGCTAAAACATGCATGGGAAACCAAGAGTAAAGTCCACCATGTGATTGGGAAATGATTTAAAATGCATCTCAGTTTTCGTATCCTGGTCCTCGGGTTCACCATTCCAGATGCTTTACTAACACTCTCCCCGCTTGGAGAGTCAGTGCCTTTAACCTCCTCTTTGGCACAGCTTGCAATTTCTGTGCAAAATGAACAGGAATAGGGAGAACCAATGAGAGACTAGCTGTAGGTGTCTGCACGGGCAAATGTAACGCTCATTGCCCACCAGGAAGAGGAATTAACCAAAGGCTCAGCGTGCCCTGCCGGAAACAGATTAGGGCCTGAAGCAATCCTGCGGTTTTGTGCCCAGCTCACAAGAAAGCGAGTTGAAGAAAGGAGCTCAGGGGCACTGTAATTCACAAACCTGCAGAGTTATAAATGACAGCTTTCCTCCAAAAATATATTGAAGTAAGCCTGCGAAGGGGAGTTGAAAGCGGGGCAGAATTTCAGGAAAACGATTGCAGGGGGTAGACTGGAATTGCCCTGAAAGCATAGGAAAAGAGGCAGAACGTCGACAATGATGCACTTGGCCAAAAAGGGCGTATGCGTTTTTTCCTGAATATATTCAGGAAAAAACGCATACGCCCTTTTTGGCCAACCAAGCAAGCCTGTAAATGAAATCTGCACTACAATGAAGTCTCACTGCCCCCCTGGCAAAAGGGCCATCTGAAAAAAGTGTAAAATCCAGAAAGGTAGGACAGGATATGGAGAACAGGGAGCCTTGTTATGCTGATTGGCAGGATGTAAATTGCCAGCAGCCACCCTGGAGAAGTGTATGGTGTTTCCTGAAACACGAAAGAAACAAAGCAACACAGCCTATGGCACTTCCACTTATGGTCCTATAGCTTACGGAAATTAAAATCAAAAACAGACAGCCACCCCAATATTTGAGATGGCTGTGTTCACAAGAAGCTCGTCTACAGTATCAGGTAAATATCCCAGAAAGCAAAAAATGGATAAAGAACTTGTGGCACGTACGTACAATGCAATATCACTCAGCAATGAAATCTGTGTCATCAGGCCCATAGCGGCATAATGAGTGGATGCAGGTACGGTGATTCTACGTGAACTACGTCACACAGAAAAAGAAACATCATAAGATATCACGAATACACGGAATGTAAACTTGACTACACATGAACTGAATTACAAAATAGAAAAGGGTCTCAAATTTAGAAAACCAACTAGTGCTTGCTTATGGGGAAAGGTGCCTTGGGGTGCTGCATAAAACCAGAGACTGAAATTAGCACAGATAACTTTCCATAAGCCCAATATGTAATAGACAAGACCTACTCCTTGCTCAACGAAATGGACCCAACACCACATATTCAACGCCTAGGAATATACCTGACTAGGAAGAATCTTAAAACCCATGGATATATATGTCTCCGTAAGAGAATCAAGGGTGTGTACAGCGGCCGAAAGGCAGCAGTGAAAATCCGATAAATCCCATTATCAAAATAAATTTCGAAAACAAAACACAAAGACAGTGAAATAGAGAGCAATTCTTAAATAATTCACTCAGGGCATGTGATGCAACCGGGATTGACCACATCTACACCCAGAGCTGGTTGAGACATAAGGCTGGACACTTCAGGCTGATAGCATTGGTGAGTTTAGGTGAGCAAATGCACACCCTTTGAAGTCATACTGTATGGTACCTATTCCATGGGTCCCAACTCTTCAGGTTCAATGGATTCTTCCTCCAGCTAAAACATGCATGTGAAACCCACAGTATGGTCCACCGTGTTATGGGGAAATGATTTAAAATGCATCTCAGTTTTCGTATCCTGGTCCTCGGGTTCACCATTCCAGATGATTTACTAACAGTCTCCCTGCTTGGAGAGTCAGTGCCTTTAACCTCCTGTTTGGCACAGCTTGCAATTTCTGTGCAAGATGAACAGGAATAGGGAGAACCAATGAGAGACTAGCTGTAGGTGTCTGCACGGGCAAATGTAACGCTCATTTCCCACCAGGAAGAGGAATTTACCAAAGGCTCAGCATGCCCTGCCCGAAACAGATTAGGGCCTGAAGCAATCCTGCGGTTTTGTGCCCAGCTCACAAGAAAGCGAGTTGAAGAAAGGAGCTCAGGGGCACTGTAATTCACAAACCTGCAGAGTTATAAATGACAGCTATCCTCCAAAAATATATTGAAGTAAGCCTGCGAAGGGGACTTGAAAGCGGGGCAGAATTTCAGGAAAACGATTGCAGGGGGTAGACTGGAATTGCCCTGAAAGCATAGGAAAAGAGGCAGAACGTCGACAATGATGCACTTGGCCAAAAAGGGCGTATGCGTTTTTTCCTGAATATATTCAGGAAAAAACGCATACGCCCTTTTTGGCCAACCAAGCAAGCCTGTAAAGGAATTCTGCACTACAATGAAGTCTCACTGCCCCCCGGGCAAGAGGGCCATCTGAAAAAAGTGTAAAATCCAGAAAGGTAGGACAGGATATGGAGAACAGGGAGCCTTGTTATGCTGATTGGCAGGATGTAAATTGCCAGCAGCCAGCCTGGAGAAGTGTATGGTGTTTCCTGAAACACATAAGAAACAAAGCAACACAGTCTATGGCACTTCCACTTATGGTCCTATAGCTTACGGAAATTAAAATCAAAAACAGACAGCCACCCCAATATTTGGGACGGCTGTGTTCACAAGAAGCTCGTCTACAGTAACAGGTAAATATCCCAGAAAGCAAAATATGGATAAAGAAGTTGTGGCACGTACGTACAATGCAATATCACTCAGCAATGAAATCTGTGTCATCAGGCCCGTAGCGGCATAGTGAGTGGATGCAGGTACGGTGATTCTACGTGAACTACGTCACACAGAAAAAGAAACATCATAAGATATCACTAATACACGGAATGTAAACTTGACTACACATGAACTGAATTACAAAACAGAACAGGGTCTCAAATTTAGAAAACCAACTAGTGCTTGCTTATGGGGAAAGGTGCGTTGGGGTGCTTCATAAAACCAGAGACTGAAATTAGCACAGATAACTTTCCATAAGCCAAATATGTAATAGACAAGACCTACTCCTTGCTCAACGAAATGGACCCAACACCACATATTCAACGCCTAGGAATATACCTGACTAGGAAGAATCTTAAAACCCATGGATATATATGTCTCCGTAAGAGAATCAAGCGTGTGTACAGCGGCATAAACGCAGCAGTGAAAATCCGATAAATCCCATTATCAAAATAAATTTCAAAAAAAAATCATAAAGACTGTGAAATAGAGAGCAATTCTTAAATAATTCACTCAGGGCATGTGATGCAACCGGGATTTAACACATCTACACCCAGAGCTGGTTGAGACATAAGGCTGGACACTTCAGGCTGATAGCATTGGTGAGTTTCGGTGAGCAAATGCAGACCCTTTGAAGTCATACTGCATGGTACCCATTCCATGGGTCCCAACTCTCCAGGTTCAAGGGATTCTTCCTCCAGCTAAAACATGCATGGGAAACCAAGAGTATCGTCCACCATGTGATTGGGAAATGATTTAAAATGCATCTCAGTTTTCGTATCCTGGTCCTCGGGTTCACCATTCCAGATGCTTTACTAACACTCTCCCCGCTTGGAGAGTCAGTGCCTTTAACCTCCTCTTTGGCACAGCTTGCAATTTCTGTGCAAAATGAACAGGAATAGGGAGAACCAATGAGAGACTAGCTGTAGGTGTCTGCACGGGCAAATGTAATGCTCATTTCCCACCAGGAAGAGGAATTAACCAAAGGCTCAGCGTGCCCTGCCGGAAACAGATTAGGGCCTGAAGCAATCCTGCGGTTTTGTGCCCAGCTCACAAGAAAGCGAGTTGAAGAAAGGAGCTCAGGGGCACTGTAATTCACAAACCTGCAGAGTTATAAATGACAGCTATCCTCCAAAAATATATTGAAGTAAGCCTGCGAAGGGGAGTTGAAAGCAGGGCAGAATTTCAGGAAAACGATTGCAGGGGTAGACTGGAATTGCCCTGAAAGCATAGGAAAAGAGGCAGAACGTCGACAATGATGCACTTAGCCAAAAAGGGCGTATGTGTTTTTTCCTGAATATATTCAGGAAAAAACGCATACGCCCTTTTTGGCCAACCAAGCAAGCCTGTAAATGAAATCTGCACTACAATGAAGTCTCACTGTCCCCCTGGCAAAAGGGCCATCTGAAAAAAGTGTAAAATCCAGAAAGGTAGGACAGGATATGGAGAACAGGGAGCCTTGTTATGCTGATTGGCAGGATGTAAATTGCCAGCAGCCAGCCTGGAGAAGTGTATGGTGTTTCCTGAAACACGAAAGAAACAAAGCAACACAGCCTATGGCACTTCCACTTATGGTCCTATAGCTTACGGAAATTAAAATCAAAAACAGACAGCCACCCCAATATTTGAGACGGCTGTGTTCACAAGAAGCTCGTCTACAGTATCAGGTAAATATCCCAGAAAGCAAAAAATGGATAAAGAACTTGTGGCACGTACGTACAATGCAATATCACTCAGCAATGAAATCTGTGTCATCAGGCCCATAGCGGCATAGTGAGTGGATGCAGGTACGGTGATTCTACGTGAACTACGTCACACAGAAAAAGAAACATCATAAGATATCACGAATACACGGAATGTAAACTTGACTACACATGAACTGAATTACAAAATAGAAAAGGGTCTCAAATTTAGAAAACCAACTAGTGCTTGCTTATGGGGAAAGGTGCCTTGGGGTGCTGCATAAAACCAGAGACTGAAATTAGCACAGATAACTTTCCATAAGCCAAATATGTAATAGACAAGACCTACTCCTTGCTCAACGAAATGGACCCAACACCACATATTCAACGCCTAGGAATATACCTGACTAGGAAGAATCTTAAAACCCATGGATATATATGTCTCCGTAAGAGAATCAAGGGTGTGTACAGCGGCCGAAAGGCAGCAGTGAAAATCCGATAAATCCCATTATCAAAATAAATTTCGAAAACAAAACACAAAGACAGTGAAATAGAGAGCAATTCTTAAATAATTCACTCAGGGCATGTGATGCAACCGGGATTGACCACATCTACACCCAGAGCTGGTTGAGACATAAGGCTGGACACTTCAGGCTGATAGCATTGGTGAGTTTAGGTGAGCAAATGCACACCCTTTGAAGTCATACTGTATGGTACCTATTCCATGGGTCCCAACTCTTCAGGTTCAAGGGATTCTTCCTCCAGCTAAAACATGCATGTGAAACCCACAGTATGGTCCACCGTGTTATGGGGAAATGATTTAAAATGCATCTCAGTTTTCGTATCCTGGTCCTCGGGTTCACCATTCCAGATGATTTACTAACAGTCTCCCTGCTTGGAGAGTCAGTGCCTTTAACCTCCTGTTTGGCACAGCTTGCAATTTCTGTGCAAGATGAACAGGAATAGGGAGAACCAATGAGAGACTAGCTGTAGGTGTCTGCACGGGCAAATGTAACGCTCATTTCCCACCAGGAAGAGGAATTTACCAAAGGCTCAGCATGCCCTGCCCGAAACAGATTAGGGCCTGAAGCAATCCTGCGGTTTTGTGCCCAGTTCACAAGAAAGCGAGTTGAAGAAAGGAACTCAGGGGCACTGTAATTCACAAACCTGCAGAGTTATAAATGACAGCTATCCTCCAAAAATATATTGAAGTAAGCCTGCGAAGGGGACTTGAAAGCGGGGCAGAATTTCAGGAAAACGATTGCAGGGGGTAGACTGGAATTGCCCTGAAAGCATAGGAAAAGAGGCAGAATGTCGACAATGATGCACTTGGCCAAAAAGGGCGTATGCGTTTTTTCCTGAATATATTCAGGAAAAAACGCATACGCCCTTTTTGGCCAACCAAGCAAGCCTGTAAAGGAAATCTGCACTACAATGAAGTCTCACTGCCCCCCGGGCAAGAGGGCCATCTGAAAAAAGTGTAAAATCCAGAAAGGTAGGACAGGATATGGAGAACAGGGAGCCTTGTTATGCTGATTGGCAGGATGTAAATTGCCAGCAGCCAGCCTGGAGAAGTGTATGGTGTTTCCTGAAACACATAAGAAACAAAGCAACACAGTCTATGGCACTTCCACTTATGGTCCTATAGCTTACGGAAATTAAAATCAAAAACAGACAGCCACCCCAATATTTGGGACGGCTGTGTTCACAAGAAGCTCGTCTACAGTAACAGGTAAATATCCCAGAAAGCAAAATATGGATAAAGAAGTTGTGGCACGTACGTACAATGCAATATCACTCAGCAATGAAATCTGTGTCATCAGGCCCGTAGCGGCATAGTGAGTGGATGCAGGTACGGTGATTCTACGTGAACTACGTCACACAGAAAAAGAAACATCATAAGATATCACTAATACACGGAATGTAAACTTGACTACACATGAACTGAATTACAAAACAGAACAGGGTCTCAAATTTAGAAAACCAACTAGTGCTTGCTTATGGGGAAAGGTGCGTTGGGGTGCTTCATAAAACCAGAGACTGAAATTAGCACAGATAACTTTCCATAAGCCCAATATGTAATAGACAAGACCTACTCCTTGCTCAACGAAATGGACCCAACACCACATATTCAACGCCTAGGAATATACCTGACTAGGAAGAATCTTAAAACCCATGGATATATATGTCTCCGTAAGAGAATCAAGCGTGTGTACAGCGGCATAAACGCAGCAGTGAAAATCCGATAAATCCCATTATCAAAATAAATTTCAAAAAAAAATCATAAAGACTGTGAAATAGAGAGCAATTCTTAAATAATTCACTCAGGGCATGTGATGCAACCGGGATTTAACACATCTACACCCAGAGCTGGTTGAGACATAAGGCTGGACACTTCAGGCTGATAGCATTGGTGAGTTTCGGTGAGCAAATGCACACCCTTTGAAGTCATACTGCATGGTACCCATTCCATGGGTCCCAACTCTCCAGGTTCAAGGGATTCTTCCTCCAGCTAAAACATGCATGGGAAACCAAGAGTATCGTCCACCATGTGATTGGGAAATGATTTAAAATGCATCTCAGTTTTCGTATCCTGGTCCTCGGGTTCACCATTCCAGATGCTTTACTAACACTCTCCCCGCTTGGAGAGTCAGTGCCTTTAACCTCCTCTTTGGCACAGCTAGCAATTTCTGTGCAAAATGAACAGGAATAGGGAGAACCAATGAGAGACTAGCTGTAGGTGTCTGCACGGGCAAATGTAATGCTCATTTCCCACCAGGAAGAGGAATTAACCAAAGGCTCAGCATGCCCTGCCGGAAACAGATTAGGGCCTGAAGCAATCCTGCGGTTTTGTGCCCAGCTCACAAGAAAGCGAGTTGAAGAAAGGAGCTCAGGGGCACTGTAATTCACAAACCTGCAGAGTTATAAATGACAGCTATCCTCCAAAAATATATTGAAGTAAGCCTGCGAAGGGGACTTGAAAGCGGGGCAGAATTTCAGGAAAACGATTGCAGGGGGTAGACTGGAATTGCCCTGAAAGCATAGGAAAAGAGGCAGAACGTCGACAATGATGCACTTAGCCAAAAAGGGCGTATGTGTTTTTTCCTGAATATATTCAGGAAAAAACGCATACGCCCTTTTTGGCCAACCAAGCAAGCCTGTAAATGAAATCTGCACTACAATGAAGTCTCACTGCCCCCCTGGCAAAAGGGCCATCTGAAAAAAGTGTAAAATCCAGAAAGGTAGGACAGGATATGGAGAACAGGGAGCCTTGTTATGCTGATTGGCAGGATGTAAATTGCCAGCAGCCTCCCTGGAAAAGTGTATGGTGTTTCCTGAAACACGAAAGAAACAAAGCAACACAGCCTATGGCACTTCCACTTATGGTCCTATAGCTTACGGAAATTAAAATCAAAAACAGACAGCCACCCCAATATTTGAGACGGCTGTGTTCACAAGAAGCTCGTCTACAGTATCAGGTAAATATCCCAGAAAGCAAAAAATGGATAAAGAACTTGTGGCACGTACGTACAATGCAATATCACTCAGCAATGAAATCTGTGTCATCAGGCCCATAGCGGCATAGTGAGTGGATGCAGGTACGGTGATTCTACGTGAACTACGTCACACAGAAAAAGAAACATCATAAGATATCATGAATACACGGAATGTAAACTTGACTACACATGAACTGAATTACAAAATAGAAAAGGGTCTCAAATTTAGAAAACCAACTAGTGCTTGCTTATGGGGAAAGGTGCCTTGGGGTGCTGCATAAAACCAGAGACTGAAATTAGCACAGATAACTTTCCATAAGCCCAATATGTAATAGACAAGACCTACTCCTTGCTCAATGAAATGGACCCAACACCACATATTCAACGCCTAGGAATATACCTGACTAGGAAGAATCTTAAAACCCATGGATATATATGTCTCCGTAAGAGAATCAAGGGTGTGTACAGCGGCCGAAAGGCAGCAGTGAAAATCCGATAAATCCCATTATCAAAATAAATTTCGAAAACAAAACACAAAGACAGTGAAATAGAGAGCAATTCTTAAATAATTCACTCAGGGCATGTGATGCAACCGGGATTGACCACATCTACACCCAGAGCTGGTTGAGACATAAGGCTGGACACTTCAGGCTGATAGCATTGGTGAGTTTAGGTGAGCAAATGCACACCCTTTGAAGTCATACTGTATGGTACCTATTCCATGGGTCCCAACTCTTCAGGTTCAAGGGATTCTTCCTCCAGCTAAAACATGCATGTGAAACCCACAGTATGGTCCACCGTTTTATGGGGAAATGATTTAAAATGCATCTCAGTTTTCGTATCCTGGTCCTCGGGTTCACCATTCCAGATGATTTACTAACAGTCTCCCTGCTTGGAGAGTCAGTGCCTTTAACCTCCTGTTTGGCACAGCTTGCAATTTCTGTGCAAGATGAACAGGAATAGGGAGAACGAATGAGAGACTAGCTGTAGGTGTCTGCACGGGCAAATGTAACGCTCATTTCCCACCAGGAAGAGGAATTTACCAAAGGCTCAGCATGCCCTGCCCGAAACAGATTAGGGCCTGAAGCAATCCTGCGGTTTTGTGCCCAGTTCACAAGAAAGCGAGTTGAAGAAAGGAGCTCAGGGGCACTGTAATTCACAAACCTGCAGAGTTATAAATGACAGCTATCCTCCAAAAATATATTGAAGTAAGCCTGCGAAGGGGACTTGAAAGCGGGGCAGAATTTCAGGAAAACGATTGCAGGGGGTAGACTGGAATTGCCCTGAAAGCATAGGAAAAGAGGCAGAACGTCGACAATGATGCACTTGGCCAAAAAGGGCGTATGCGTTTTTTCCTGAATATATTCAGGAAAAAACGCATACGCCCTTTTTGGCCAACCAAGCAAGCCTGTAAAGGAAATCTGCACTACAATGAAGTCTCACTGCCCCCCGGGCAAGAGGGCCATCTGAAAAAAGTGTAAAATCCAGAAAGGTAGGACAGGATATGGAGAACAGGGAGCCTTGTTATGCTGATTGGCAGGATGTAAATTGCCAGCAGCCAGCCTGGAGAAGTGTATGGTGTTTCCTGAAACACATAAGAAACAAAGCAACACAGTCTATGGCACTTCCACTTATGGTCCTATAGCTTACGGAAATTAAAATCAAAAACAGACAGCCACCCCAATATTTGGGACGGCTGTGTTCACAAGAAGCTCGTCTACAGTAACAGGTAAATATCCCAGAAAGCAAAATATGGATAAAGAAGTTGTGGCACGTACGTACAATGCAATATCACTCAGCAATGAAATCTGTGTCATCAGGCCCGTAGCAGCATAGTGAGTGGATGCAGGTACGGTGATTCTACGTGAACTACGTCACACAGAAAAAGAAACATCATAAGATATCACTAATACACGGAATGTAAACTTGACTACACATGAACTGAATTACAAAACAGAACAGGGTCTCAAATTTAGAAAACCAACTAGTGCTTGCTTATGGGGAAAGGTGCGTTGGGGTGCTTCATAAAACCAGAGACTGAAATTAGCACAGATAACTTTCCATAAGCCAAATATGTAATAGACAAGACCTACTCCTTGCTCAACGAAATGGACCCAACACCACATATTCAACGCCTAGGAATATACCTGACTAGGAAGAATCTTAAAACCCATGGATATATATGTCTCCGTAAGAGAATCAAGCGTGTGTACAGCGGCATAAACGCAGCAGTGAAAATCCGATAAATCCCATTATCAAAATAAATTTCAAAAAAAAATCATAAAGACAGTGAAATAGAGAGCAATTCTTAAATAATTCACTCAGGGCATGTGATGCAACCGGGATTTAACACATCTACACCCAGAGCTGGTTGAGACATAAGGCTGGACACTTCAGGCTGATAGCATTGGTGAGTTTCGGTGAGCAAATGCAGACCCTTTGAAGTCATACTGCATGGTACCCATTCCATGGGTCCCAACTCTCCAGGTTCAAGGGATTCTTCCTCCGGCTAAAACATGCATGGGAAACCCAGAGTATCGTCCACCGTGTGATTGGGAAACGATTTAAAATGTATCTCAGTTTTCGTATCCTGGTCCTCGGGTTCACCATTCCAAATGCTTTACAAACACTCTCCCTGCTTGGAGAGTCAGTGCCTTTAACCTCCTCTTTGGCGCAGCTTGCAATTTCTGTGCAAGATGAACAGGAATAGGGAGAACGAATAAGACACTAGCTCTAGGTGTGTGCACGGGCAAATGTAACGCTCATTTCCCACCAGGAAGAGGAATTAACCAAAGGCTCAGTGTGCCCTGCTGGAAACAGATTAGGGCGTGAAGCAATCCTGCGGTTTTGTGCCCAGCTCACAAGAAAGTGAGTTGAAGAAAGGAGCTCAGGGGCACTGTAATTCACAAACCTGCAGAGTTATAAATGACAGCTATCCTTCAAAAATATATTGAAGTAAGCCTGCGAAGGGGACTTGAAAGTGGGGCAGAATTTCAGGAAAACGATTGCAGGGGGTAGACTGGAATTGCCCTGAAAGCATAGGAAAAGAGGCACAACGTCGACAATGATGCACTTGGCCAAAAAGGGCGTATGCTTTTTTTCCTGAATATATTCAGGAAAAAACGCATATGCCCTTTCTGGCCAACCAAGCAAGCCTGTAAAGGAAATCTGCACTACAATGAAGTCTCACTGGCCCCTGGGCAAAAGGGCCATCTGAAAAAAGTGTAAAATCCAGAAAGGTAGGACAGGATATGGAGAACAGGGAGCCTTTTAATGCTGATTGGCAGGATGTAAATTGTGAACAGCCACCCTGGAGCAGTGTATGGTGTTTCCTGAAACACATAAGAAATAAAGCAACACAGCCTATGGCAATTGCACTTATGTTCCTATTGCTTAGGGAAATTAAAATCAAAAACAGAGAGCCACCCCAAAGTTTGGGACGGCTGTGTTCACAAGAAGCTCGTCTACAGTAACAGGTAAATATCCCAGAAAGGAAAAAATGGATAAAGAAATTGTGGCACGTACGTGCAATGCAATATCACTCAGCAATGAAATCTGTGTCATCAGGCCCGTAGCGGCATAGTGAGTGGATGCAGGTACGGTGATTCTACGTGAACTACGTCACACAGAAAAAGAAACATCATAAGATATCACGAATACACGGAATGTAAACTTGACTACACATGAACTGAATTACAAAATAGAAAAGGGTCTCAAATTTAGAAAACCAACTAGTGCTTGCTTATGGGGAAAGGTGCCTTGGGGTGCTGCATAAAACCAGAGACTGAAATTAGCACAGATAACTTTCCATAAGCCAAATATGTAATAGACAAGACCTACTCCTTGCTCAACGAAATGGACCCAACACCACATATTCAACGCCTAGGAATATACCTGACTAGGAAGAATCTTAAAACCCATGGATATATATGTCTCCATAAGAGAATCAAGGGTGTGTACAGCGGCCGAAAGGCAGCAGTGAAAATCCGATAAATCCCATTATCAAAATAAATTTCGAAAACAAAACACAAAGACAGTGAAATAGAGAGCAATTCTTAAATAATTCACTCAGGGCCTGTGATGCAACCGGGATTGACCACATCTACACCCAGAGCTGGTTGAGACATAAGGCTGGACACTTCAGGCTGATAGCATTGGTGAGTTTAGGTGAGCAAATGCACACCCTTTGAAGTCATACTGTATGGTACCTATTCCATGGGTCCCAACTCTTCAGGTTCAAGGGATTCTTCCTCCAGCTAAAACATGCATGTGAAACCAAGAGTATCGTCCACCGTGTTATGGGGAAATGATTTAAAATGCATCTCAGTTTTCGTATCCTGGTCCTCGGGTTCACCATTCCAGATGATTTACTAACAGTCTCCCTGCTTGGAGAGTCAGTGCCTTTAACCTCCTGTTTGGCACAGCTTGCAATTTCTGTGCAAGATGAACAGGAATAGGGAGAACCAATGAGAGACTAGCTGTAGGTGTCTGCACGGGCAAATGTAACGCTCATTTCCCACCAGGAAGAGGAATTTACCAAAGGCTCAGCGTGCCCTGCCCGAAACAGATTAGGGCCTGAAGCAATCCTGCGGTTTTGTGCCCAGTTCACAAGAAAGCGAGTTGAAGAAAGGAGCTCAGGGGCACTGTAATTCACAAACCTGCAGAGTTATAAATGACAGCTATCCTCCAAAAATATATTGAAGTAAGCCTGCGAAGGGGACTTGAAAGCGGGGCAGAATTTCAGGAAAACGATTGCAGGGGGTAGACTGGAATTGCCCTGAAAGCATAGGAAAAGAGGCAGAACGTCGACAATGATGCACTTGGCCAAAAAGGGCGTATGCGTTTTTTCCTGAATATATTCAGGAAAAAACGCATACGCCCTTTTTGGCCAACCAAGCAAGCCTGTAAAGGAAATCTGCACTACAATGAAGTCTCACTGCCCCACGGGCAAGAGGGCCATCTGAAAAAAGTGTAAAATCCAGAAAGGTAGGACAGGATATGGAGAACAGGGAGCCTTGTTATGCTGATTGGCAGGATGTAAATTGCCAGCAGCCAGCCTGGAGAAGTGTATGGTGTTTCCTGAAACACATAAGAAACAAAGCAACACAGTCTATGGCACTTCCACTTATGGTCCTATAGCTTACGGAAATTAAAATCAAAAACAGACAGCCACCCCAATATTTGGGACGGCTGTGTTCACAAGAAGCTCGTCTACAGTAACAGGTAAATATCCCAGAAAGCAAAATATGGATAAAGAAGTTGTGGCACGTACGTACAATGCAATATCACTCAGCAATGAAATCTGTGTCATCAGGCCCGTAGCAGCATAGTGAGTGGATGCAGGTACGGTGATTCTACGTGAACTACGTCACACAGAAAAAGAAACATCATAAGATATCACTAATACACGGAATGTAAACTTGACTACACATGAACTGAATTACAAAACAGAACAGGGTCTCAAATTTAGAAAACCAACTAGTGCTTGCTTATGGGGAAAGGTGCGTTGGGGTGCTTCATAAAACCAGAGACTGAAATTAGCACAGATAACTTTCCATAAGCCAAATATGTAATAGACAAGACCTACTCCTTGCTCAACGAAATGGACCCAACACCACATATTCAACGCCTAGGAATATACCTGACTAGGAAGAATCTTAAAACCCATGGATATATATGTCTCCGTAAGAGAATCAAGCGTGTGTACAGCGGCATAAACGCAGCAGTGAAAATCCGATAAATCCCATTATCAAAATAAATTTCAAAAAAAAATCATAAAGACAGTGAAATAGAGAGCAATTCTTAAATAATTCACTCAGGGCATGTGATGCAACCGGGATTTAACACATCTACACCCAGAGCTGGTTGAGACATAAGGCTGGACACTTCAGGCTGATAGCATTGGTGAGTTTCGGTGAGCAAATGCAGACCCTTTGAAGTCATACTGCATGGTACCCATTCCATGGGTCCCAACTCTCCAGGTTCAAGGGATTCTTCCTCCAGCTAAAACATGCATGGGAAACCAAGAGTATCGTCCACCATGTGATTGGGAAATGATTTAAAATGCATCTCAGTTTTCATATCCTGGTCCTCGGGTTCACCATTCCAGATGCTTTACTAACACTCTCCCCGCTTGGAGAGTCAGTGCCTTTAACCTCCTCTTTGGCACAGCTTGCAATTTCTGTGCAAAATGAACAGGAATAGGGAGAACCAATGAGAGACTAGCTGTAGGTGTCTGCACGGGCAAATGTAACGCTCATTTCCCACCAGGAAGAGGAATTAACCAAAGGCTCAGCGTGCCCTGCCGGAAACAGATTAGGGCCTGAAGCAATCCTGCGGTTTTGTGCCCAGCTCACAAGAAAGCGAGTTGAAGAAAGGAGCTCAGGGGCACTGTAATTCACAAACCTGCAGAGTTATAAATGACAGCTATCCTCCAAAAATATATTGAAGTAAGCCTGCGAAGGGGAGTTGAAAGCGGGGCAGAATTTCAGGAAAACGATTGCAGGGGGTAGACTGGAATTGCCCTGAAAGCATAGGAAAAGAGGCAGAACGTCAACAATGATGCACTTGGCCAAAAAGGGCGTATGTGTTTTTTCCTGAATATATTCAGGAAAAAACGCATACGCCCTTTTTGGCCAACCAAGCAAGCCTGTAAATGAAGTCTGCACTACAATGAAGTCTCACTGCCCCCCTGGCAAAAGGGCCATCTGAAAAAAGTGTAAAATCCAGAAAGGTAGGACAGGATATGGAGAACAGGGAGCCTTGTTATGCTGATTGGCAGGATGTAAATTGCCAGCAGCCACCCTGGAGAAGTGTATGGTGTTTCCTGAAACACGAAAGAAACAAAGCAACACAGCCTATGGCACTTCCACTTATGGTCCTATAGCTTACGGAAATTAAAATCAAAAACAGACAGCCACCCCAATATTTGAGACGGCTGTGTTCACAAGAAGCTCGTCTGCAGTATCAGGTAAATATCCCAGAAAGCAAAAAATGGATAAAGAACTTGTGGCACGTACGTACAATGCAATATCACTCAGCAATGAAATCTGTGTCATCAGGCCCATAGCGGCATAGTGAGTGGATGCAGGTACGGTGATTCTACGTGAACTACGTCACACAGAAAAAGAAACATCATAAGATATCACGAATACACGGAATTTAAACTTGACTACACATGAACTGAATTACAAAATAGAAAAGGGTCTCAAATTTAGAAAACCAACTAGTGCTTGCTTATGGGGAAAGGTGCCTTGGGGTGCTGCATAAAACCAGAGACTGAAATTAGCACAGATAACTTTCCATAAGCCCAATATGTAATAGACAAGACCTACTCCTTGCTCAACGAAATGGACCCAACACCACATATTCAACGCCTAGGAATATACCTGACTAGGAAGAATCTTAAAACCCATGGATATATATGTCTCCGTAAGAGAATCAAGGGTGTGTACAGCGGCCAAAAGGCAGCAGTGAAAATCCGATAAATCCCATTATCAAAATAAATTTCGAAAACAAAACACAAAGACAGTGAAATAGAGAGCAATTCTTAAATAATTCACTCAGGGCATGTGATGCAACCGGGATTGACCACATCTACACCCAGAGCTGGTTGAGACATAAGGCTGGACACTTCAGGCTGATAGCATTGGTGAGTTTAGGTGAGCAAATGCACACCCTTTGAAGTCATACTGTATGGTACCTATTCCATGGGTCCCAACTCTTCAGGTTCAAGGGATTCTTCCTCCAGCTAAAACATGCATGTGAAACCCACAGTATGGTCCACCGTGTTATGGGGAAATGATTTAAAATGCATCTCAGTTTTCGTATCCTGGTCCTCGGGTTCACCATTCCAGATGATTTCCTAACAGTCTCCCTGCTTGGAGAGTCAGTGCCTTTAACCTCCTGTTTGGCACAGCTTGCAATTTCTGTGCAAGATGAACAGGAATAGGGAGAACGAATGAGAGACTAGCTGTAGGTGTCTGCACGGGCAAATGTAACGCTCATTTCCCACCAGGAAGAGGAATTTACCAAAGGCTCAGCATGCCCTGCCCGAAACAGATTAGGGCCTGAAGCAATCCTGCGGTTTTGTGCCCAGTTCACAAGAAAGCGAGTTGAAGAAAGGAGCTCAGGGGCACTGTAATTCACAAACCTGCAGAGTTATAAATGACAGCTATCCTCCAAAAATATATTGAAGTAAGCCTGCGAAGGGGACTTGAAAGCGGGGCAGAATTTCA
Organism: Phocoena phocoena; assembly: GCF_963924675.1. Lineage (NCBI taxonomy): Eukaryota > Metazoa > Chordata > Mammalia > Artiodactyla > Phocoenidae > Phocoena > Phocoena phocoena. Next base: position 244,910 of record NW_027077430.1, read on the forward strand.
GGAAAACGATTGCAGGGGGTAGACTGGAATTGCCCTGAAAGCATAGGAAAAGAGGCAGAACGTCGACAATGATGCACTTGGCCAAAAAGGGCGTATGCGTTTTTTCCTGAATATATTCAGGAAAAAACGCATACGCCCTTTTTGGCCAACCAAGCAAGCCTGTAAAGGAAATCTGCACTACAATGAAGTCTCACTGCCCCCCGGGCAAGAGGGCCATCTGAAAAAAGTGTAAAATCCAGAAAGGTAGGACAGGATATGGAGAACAGGGAGCCTTGTTATGCTGATTGGCAGGATGTAAATTGCCAGCAGCCAGCCTGGAGAAGTGTATGGTGTTTCCTGAAACACATAAGAAACAAAGCAACACAGTCTATGGCACTTCCACTTATGGTCCTATAGCTTACGGAAATTAAAATCAAAAACAGACAGCCACCCCAATATTTGGGACGGCTGTGTTCACAAGAAGCTCGTCTACAGTAACAGGTAAATATCCCAGAAAGCAAAATATGGATAAAGAAGTTGTGGCACGTACGTACAATGCAATATCACTCAGCAATGAAATCTGTGTCATCAGGCCCGTAGCGGCATAGTGAGTGGATGCAGGTACGGTGATTCTACGTGAACTACGTCACACAGAAAAAGAAACATCATAAGATATCACTAATACACGGAATGTAAACTTGACTACACATGAACTGAATTACAAAACAGAACAGGGTCTCAAATTTAGAAAACCAACTAGTGCTTGCTTATGGGGAAAGGTGCGTTGGGGTGCTTCATAAAACCAGAGACTGAAATTAGCACAGATAACTTTCCATAAGCCAAATATGTAATAGACAAGACCTACTCCTTGCTCAACGAAATGGACCCAACACCACATATTCAACGCCTAGGAATATACCTGACTAGGAAGAATCTTAAAACCCATGGATATATATGTCTCCGTAAGAGAATCAAGCGTGTGTACAGCGGCATAAACGCAGCAGTGAAAATCCGATAAATCCCATTATCAAAATAAATTTCAAAAAAAAATCATAAAGACAGTGAAATAGAGAGCAATTCTTAAATAATTCACTCAGGGCATGTGATGCAACCGGGATTTAACACATCTACACCCAGAGCTGGTTGAGACATAAGGCTGGACACTTCAGGCTGATAGCATTGGTGAGTTTCGGTGAGCAAATGCAGACCCTTTGAAGTCATACTGCATGGTACCCATTCCATGGGTCCCAACTCTCCAGGTTCAAGGGATTCTTCCTCCAGCTAAAACATGCATGGGAAACCAAGAGTATCGTCCACCATGTGATTGGGAAATGATTTAAAATGCATCTCAGTTTTCGTATCCTGGTCCTCGGGTTCACCATTCCAGATGCTTTACTAACACTCTCCCCGCTTGGAGAGTCAGTGCCTTTAACCTCCTCTTTGGCACAGCTTGCAATTTCTGTGCAAAATGAACAGGAATAGGGAGAACCAATGAGAGACTAGCTGTAGGTGTCTGCACGGGCAAATGTAACGCTCATTTCCCACCAGGAAGAGGAATTAACCAAAGGCTCAGCGTGCCCTGCCGGAAACAGATTAGGGCCTGAAGCAATCCTGCGGTTTTGTGCCCAGCTCACAAGAAAGCGAGTTGAAGAAAGGAGCTCAGGGGCACTGTAATTCACAAACCTGCAGAGTTATAAATGACAGCTATCCTCCAAAAATATATTGAAGTAAGCCTGCGAAGGGGAGTTGAAAGCGGGGCAGAATTTCAGGAAAACGATTGCAGGGGGTAGACTGGAATTGCCCTGAAAGCATAGGAAAAGAGGCAGAACGTCGACAATGATGCACTTGGCCAAAAAGGGCGTATGTGTTTTTTCCTGAATATATTCAGGAAAAAACGCATACGCCCTTTTTGGCCAACCAAGCAAGCCTGTAAATGAAATCTGCACTACAATGAAGTCTCACTGCCCCACTGGCAAAAGGGCCATCTGAAAAAAGTGTAAAATCCAGAAAGGTAGGACAGGATATGGAGAACAGGGAGCCTTGTTATGCTGATTGGCAGGATGTAAATTGCCAGCAGCCACCCTGGAGAAGTGTATGGTGTTTCCTGAAACACGAAAGAAACAAAGCAACACAGCCTATGGCACTTCCACTTATGGTCCTATAGCTTACGGAAATTAAAATCAAAAACAGACAGCCACCCCAATATTTGAGACGGCTGTGTTCACAAGAAGCTCGTCTACAGTATCAGGTAAATATCCCAGAAAGCAAAAAATGGATAAAGAACTTGTGGCACGTACGTACAATGCAATATCACTCAGCAATGAAATCTGTGTCATCAGGCCCATAGCGGCATAGTGAGTGGATGCAGGTACGGTGATTCTACGTGAACTACGTCACACAGAAAAAGAAACATCATAAGATATCACGAATACACGGAATGTAAACTTGACTACACATGAACTGAATTACAAAATAGAAAAGGGTCTCAAATTTAGAAAACCAACTAGTGCTTGCTTATGGGGAAAGGTGCCTTGGGGTGCTGCATAAAACCAGAGACTGAAATTAGCACAGATAACTTTCCATAAGCCCAATATGTAATAGACAAGACCTACTCCTTGCTCAACGAAATGGACCCAACACCACATATTCAACGCCTAGGAATATACCTGACTAGGAAGAATCTTAAAACCCACGGATATATATGTCTCCGTAAGAGAATCAAGGGTGTGTACAGCGGCCGAAAGGCAGCAGTGAAAATCCGATAAATCCCATTATCAAAATAAATTTCGAAAACAAAACACAAAGACAGTGAAATAGAGAGCAATTCTTAAATAATTCACTCAGGGCATGTGATGCAACCGGGATTGACCACATCTACACCCAGAGCTGGTTGAGACATAAGGCTGAACACTTCAGGCTGATAGCATTGGTGAGTTTAGGTGAGCAAATGCACACCCTTTGAAGTCATACTGTATGGTACCTATTCCATGGGTCCCAACTCTTCAGGTTCAAGGGATTCTTCCTCCAGCTAAAACATGCATGTGAAACCCACAGTATGGTCCACCGTGTTATGGAGAAATGATTTAAAATGCATCTCAGTTTTCGTATCCTGGTCCTCGGGTTCACCATTCCAGATGATTTACTAACAGTCTCCCTGCTTGGAGAGTCAGTGCCTTTAACCTCCTGTTTGGCACAGCTTGCAATTTCTGTGCAAGGTGAACAGGAATAGGGAGAACCAATGAGAGACTAGCTGTAGGTGTCTGCACGGGCAAATGTAACGCTCATTTCCCACCAGGAAGAGGAATTTACCAAAGGCTCAGCATGCCCTGCCCGAAACAGATTAGGGCCTGAAGCAATCCTGCGGTTTTGTGCCCAGTTCACAAGAAAGCGAGTTGAAGAAAGGAGCTCAGGGGCACTGTAATTCACAAACCTGCAGAGTTATAAATGACAGCTATCCTCCAAAAATATATTGAAGTAAGCCTGCGAAGGGGACTTGAAAGCGGGGCAGAGTTTCAGGAAAACGATTGCAGGGGGTAGACTGGAATTGCCCTGAAAGCATAGGAAAAGAGGCAGAACGTCGACAATGATGCACTTGGCCAAAAAGGGCGTATGCGTTTTTTCCTGAATATATTCAGGAAAAAACGCATACGCCCTTTTTGGCCAACCAAGCAAGCCTGTAAAGGAAATCTGCACTACAATGAAGTCTCACTGCCCCCCGGGCAAGAGGGCCATCTGAAAAAAGTGTAAAATCCAGAAAGGTAGGACAGGATATGGAGAACAGGGAGCCTTGTTATGCTGATTGGCAGGATGTAAATTGCCAGCAGCCATCCTGGAGAAGTGTATGGTGTTTCCTGAAACACATAAGAAACAAAGCAACACAGTCTATGGCACTTCCACTTATGGTCCTATAGCTTACGGAAATTAAAATCAAAAACAGACAGCCACCCCAATATTTGGGACGGCTGTGTTCACAAGAAGCTCGTCTACAGTAACAGGTAAATATCCCAGAAAGCAAAATATGGATAAAGAAGTTGTGGCACGTACGTACAATGCAATATCACTCAGCAATGAAATCTGTGTCATCAGGCCCGTAGCGGCATAGTGAGTGGATGCAGGTACGGTGATTCTACGTGAACTACGACACACAGAAAAAGAAACATCATAAGATATCACTAATACACGGAATGTAAACTTGACTACACATGAACTGAATTACAAAACAGAACAGGGTCTCAAATTTAGAAAACCAACTAGTGCTTGCTTATGGGGAAAGGTGCGTTGGGGTGCTTCATAAAACCAGAGACTGAAATTAGCACAGATAACTTTCCATAAGCCAAATATGTAATAGACAAGACCTACTCCTTGCTCAACGAAATGGACCCAACACCACATATTCAACGCCTAGGAATATACCTGACTAGGAAGAATCTTAAAACCCATGGATATATATGTCTCCGTAAGAGAATCAAGCGTGTGTACAGCGGCATAAACGCAGCAGTGAAAATCCGATAAATCCCATTATCAAAATAAATTTCAAAAAAAAATCATAAAGACAGTGAAATAGAGAGCAATTCTTAAATAATTCACTCAGGGCATGTGATGCAACCGGGATTTAACACATCTACACCCAGAGCTGGTTGAGACATAAGGCTGGACACTTCAGGCTGATAGCATTGGTGAGTTTCGGTGAGCAAATGCAGACCCTTTGAAGTCATACTGCATGGTACATATTCCATGGGTCCCAACTCTCCAGGTTCAAGGGATTCTTCCTCCGGCTAAAACATGCATGGGAAACCCAGAGTATCGTCCACCGTGTGATTGGGAAACGATTTAAAATGTATCTCAGTTTTCGTATCCTGGTCCTCGGGTTCACCATTCCAAATGCTTTACAAACACTCTCCCTGCTTGGAGAGTCAGTGCCTTTAACCTCCTCTTTGGCGCAGCTTGCAATTTCTGTGCAAGATGAACAGGAATAGGGAGAACGAATAAGACACTAGCTCTAGGTGTGTGCACGGGCAAATGTAATGCTCATTTCCCACCAGGAAGAGGAATTAACCAAAGGCTCAGTGTGCCCTGCTGGAAACAGATTAGGGCGTGAAGCAATCCTGCGGTTTTGTGCCCAGCTCACAAGAAAGCGAGTTGAAGAAAGGAGCTCAGGGGCACTGTAATTCACAAACCTGCAGAGTTATAAATGACAGCTATCCTTCAAAAATATATTGAACTAAGCCTGCGAAGGGGACTTGAAAGTGGGGCAGAATTTCAGGAAAACGATTGCAGGGGGTAGACTGGAATTGCCCTGAAAGCATAGGAAAAGAGGCACAACGTCGACAATGATGCACTTGGCCAAAAAGAGCGTATGCTTTTTTTCCTGAATATATTCAGGAAAAAACGCATATGCCCTTTTTGGCCAACCAAGCAAGCCTCTAAAGGAAATCTGCACTACAATGAAGTCTCACTGGCCCCTGGGCAAAAGGGCCATCTGAAAAAAGTGTAAAATCCAGAAAGGTAGGACAGGATATGGAGAACAGGGAGCCTTTTAATGCTGATTGGCAGGATGTAAATTGTGAACAGCCACCCTGGAGCAGTGTATGGTGTTTCCTGAAACACATAAGAAATAAAGCAACACAGCCTATGGCAATTGCACTTATGGTCCTATTGCTTAGGGAAATTACAATCAAAAACAGAGAGCCACCCCAAAGTTTGGGACGGCTGTGTTCACAAGAAGCTCGTCTACAGTACCAGGTAAATATCCCAGAAAGCAAAAAATGGATAAAGAAGTTGTGGCACGTACGTGCAATGCAATATCACTCAGCAATGAAATCTGTGTCATCAGGCCCGTAGCGGCATAGTGAGTGGATGCAGGTACGGTGATTCTACGTGAACTACGTCACACAGAAAAAGAAACATCATAAGATATCACTAATACACGGAATGTAAACTTGACTACATATGAACTGAATTACAAAACAGAACAGGGTCTCAAATTTAGAAAACCAACTAGTGCTTGCTTATGGGGAAAGGTGCCTTGGGGTGCTGCATAAACCCAGAGACTGAAATTAGCACAGATAACATTCCATAAGCCAAATATGTAATAGACAAGACCTACTCCTTGCTCAACGAAATGGATTCAACACCACATTTTCAACGCCTAGGAATATACCTGACCAAGAAGAATCTTAAAACCCATGGATTTATATGTCTCCGTAAGAGAATCAAGCGTGTGTACAGCGGCATAAACGCAGCAGTGAAAATCCGATAAATCCCATTATCAAAATAAATTTCAAAAAAAATCACAAAGACAGTGAAATAGAGAGCAATTCTTAAATAATTCACTCAGGGCATGTGATGCAACCGGGATTTAACACATCTACACCCAGAGCTGGTTGAGACATAAGGCTGGACACTTCAGGCTGATAGCATTGGTGAGTTTCGGTGAGCAAATGCAGACCCTTTGAAGTCATACTGCATGGTACCCATTCCATGGGTCCCAACTCTCCAGGTTCAAGAGATTCTTCCTCCAGCTAAAACATGCATGGGAAACCAAGAGTATCGTCCACCATGTGATTGGGAAATGATTTAAAATGCATCTCAGTTTTCGTATCCTGGTCCTCGGGTTCACCATTCCAGATGCTTTACTAACACTCTCCCCGCTTGGAGAGTCAGTGCCTTTAACCTCCTCTTTGGCACAGCTTGCAATTTCTGTGCAAGATGAACAGGAATAAGGAGAACCAATGAGAGACTAGTTGTAGGTGTCTGCACGGGCAAATGTAACGCTCATTGCCCACCATGAAGAGGAATTAAACAAAGGCTCAGTGTGCCCTGCTGGAAACAGATTAGGGCCTGAAGCAATCCTTCGGTTTTGTGCCCAGATCACAAGAAAGCGAGTTCAAGAAAGGAGCTCAGGGGCACTGTAATTCACAAACCTGCAGAGTTATAAATGACAGCTTTCCTCCAAAAATATATTGAAGTAAGCCTGCGAAGGGGACTTGAAAGCGGGGCAGAATTTCAGGAAAACGATTGCAGGGGGTAGACTGGAATTGCCCTGAAAGCATAGGAAAAGAGGCAGAACGTCGACAATGATGCACTTGGCCAAAAAGGGCGTATGTGTTTTTTCCTGAATATATTCAGGAAAAAACGCATACGCCCTTTTTCGCCAACCAAGCAAGCCTGTAAATGAAATCTGCACTACAATGAAATCTCACTACCCCCCCGGGCAAAAGGGCCATCTGAGAAAAGTGTAAAATCCAGAAATGTAGGACAGGATATGGAGAACAGGGAGCCTTGTTATACTGATTGGCAGATTGTAAATTGCCAACAGCCGCCCTGGCGAAGTGTATGGTGTTTCCTGAAACACGTAAGAAACAAAGCAACACAGCCTATGGCACTTCCACTTATGGTCCTATAGCTTACGGAAATTAAAATCAAAAACAGACAGCCACCCCAATATTTGAGACGGCTGTGTTCACAAGAAGCTCGTCTGCAGTATCAGGTAAATATCCCAGAAAGCAAAAAATGGATAAAGAACTTGTGGCACGTACGTACAATGCAATATCACTCAGCAATGAAATCTGTGTCATCAGGCCCATAGCGGCATAGTGAGTGGATGCAGGTACGGTGATTCTACGTGAACTACGTCACACAGAAAAAGAAACATCATAAGATATCACGAATACACGGAATTTAAACTTGACTACACATGAACTGAATTACAAAATAGAAAAGGGTCTCAAATTTAGAAAACCAACTAGTGCTTGCTTATGGGGAAAGGTGCCTTGGGGTGCTGCATAAAACCAGAGACTGAAATTAGCACAGATAACTTTCCATAAGCCCAATATGTAATAGACAAGACCTACTCCTTGCTCAACGAAATGGACCCAACACCACATATTCAACGCCTAGGAATATACCTGACTAGGAAGAATCTTAAAACCCATGGATATATATGTCTCCGTAAGAGAATCAAGGGTGTGTACAGCGGCCAAAAGGCAGCAGTGAAAATCCGATAAATCCCATTATCAAAATAAATTTCGAAAACAAAACACAAAGACAGTGAAATAGAGAGCAATTCTTAAATAATTCACTCAGGGCATGTGATGCAACCGGGATTGACCACATCTACACCCAGAGCTGGTTGAGACATAAGGCTGGACACTTCAGGCTGATAGCATTGGTGAGTTTAGGTGAGCAAATGCACACCCTTTGAAGTCATACTGTATGGTACCTATTCCATGGGTCCCAACTCTTCAGGTTCAAGGGATTCTTCCTCCAGCTAAAACATGCATGTGAAACCCACAGTATGGTCCACCGTGTTATGGGGAAATGATTTAAAATGCATCTCAGTTTTCGTATCCTGGTCCTCGGGTTCACCATTCCAGATGATTTCCTAACAGTCTCCCTGCTTGGAGAGTCAGTGCCTTTAACCTCCTGTTTGGCACAGCTTGCAATTTCTGTGCAAGATGAACAGGAATAGGGAGAACGAATGAGAGACTAGCTGTAGGTGTCTGCACGGGCAAATGTAACGCTCATTTCCCACCAGGAAGAGGAATTTACCAAAGGCTCAGCATGCCCTGCCCGAAACAGATTAGGGCCTGAAGCAATCCTGCGGTTTTGTGCCCAGTTCACAAGAAAGCGAGTTGAAGAAAGGAGCTCAGGGGCACTGTAATTCACAAACCTGCAGAGTTATAAATGACAGCTATCCTCCAAAAATATATTGAAGTAAGCCTGCGAAGGGGACTTGAAAGCGGGGCAGAATTTCAGGAAAACGATTGCAGGGGGTAGACTGGAATTGCCCTGAAAGCATAGGAAAAGAGGCAGAACGTCGACAATGATGCACTTGGCCAAAAAGGGCGTATGCGTTTTTTCCTGAATATATTCAGGAAAAAACGCATACGCCCTTTTTGGCCAACCAAGCAAGCCTGTAAAGGAAATCTGCACTACAATGAAGTCTCACTGCCCCCCGGGCAAGAGGGCCATCTGAAAAAAGTGTAAAATCCAGAAAGGTAGGACAGGATATGGAGAACAGGGAGCCTTGTTATGCTGATTGGCAGGATGTAAATTGCCAGCAGCCAGCCTGGAGAAGTGTATGGTGTTTCCTGAAACACATAAGAAACAAAGCAACACAGTCTATGGCACTTCCACTTATGGTCCTATAGCTTACGGAAATTAAAATCAAAAACAGACAGCCACCCCAATATTTGGGACGGCTGTGTTCACAAGAAGCTCGTCTACAGTAACAGGTAAATATCCCAGAAAGCAAAATATGGATAAAGAAGTTGTGGCACGTACGTACAATGCAATATCACTCAGCAATGAAATCTGTGTCATCAGGCCCGTAGCGGCATAGTGAGTGGATGCAGGTACGGTGATTCTACGTGAACTACGTCACACAGAAAAAGAAACATCATAAGATATCACTAATACACGGAATGTAAACTTGACTACACATGAACTGAATTACAAAACAGAACAGGGTCTCAAATTTAGAAAACCAACTAGTGCTTGCTTATGGGGAAAGGTGCGTTGGGGTGCTTCATAAAACCAGAGACTGAAATTAGCACAGATAACTTTCCATAAGCCAAATATGTAATAGACAAGACCTACTCCTTGCTCAACGAAATGGACCCAACACCACATATTCAACGCCTAGGAATATACCTGACTAGGAAGAATCTTAAAACCCATGGATATATATGTCTCCGTAAGAGAATCAAGCGTGTGTACAGCGGCATAAACGCAGCAGTGAAAATCCGATAAATCCCATTATCAAAATAAATTTCAAAAAAAAATCATAAAGACAGTGAAATAGAGAGCAATTCTTAAATAATTCACTCAGGGCATGTGATGCAACCGGGATTTAACACATCTACACCCAGAGCTGGTTGAGACATAAGGCTGGACACTTCAGGCTGATAGCATTGGTGAGTTTCGGTGAGCAAATGCAGACCCTTTGAAGTCATACTGCATGGTACCCATTCCATGGGTCCCAACTCTCCAGGTTCAAGGGATTCTTCCTCCAGCTAAAACATGCATGGGAAACCAAGAGTATCGTCCACCATGTGATTGGGAAATGATTTAAAATGCATCTCAGTTTTCGTATCCTGGTCCTCGGGTTCACCATTCCAGATGCTTTACTAACACTCTCCCCGCTTGGAGAGTCAGTGCCTTTAACCTCCTCTTTGGCACAGCTTGCAATTTCTGTGCAAAATGAACAGGAATAGGGAGAACCAATGAGAGACTAGCTGTAGGTGTCTGCACGGGCAAATGTAACGCTCATTTCCCACCAGGAAGAGGAATTAACCAAAGGCTCAGCGTGCCCTGCCGGAAACAGATTAGGGCCTGAAGCAATCCTGCGGTTTTGTGCCCAGCTCACAAGAAAGCGAGTTGAAGAAAGGAGCTCAGGGGCACTGTAATTCACAAACCTGCAGAGTTATAAATGACAGCTATCCTCCAAAAATATATTGAAGTAAGCCTGCGAAGGGGAGTTGAAAGCGGGGCAGAATTTCAGGAAAACGATTGCAGGGGGTAGACTGGAATTGCCCTGAAAGCATAGGAAAAGAGGCAGAACGTCGACAATGATGCACTTGGCCAAAAAGGGCGTATGTGTTTTTTCCTGAATATATTCAGGAAAAAACGCATACGCCCTTTTTGGCCAACCAAGCAAGCCTGTAAATGAAATCTGCACTACAATGAAGTCTCACTGCCCCACTGGCAAAAGGGCCATCTGAAAAAAGTGTAAAATCCAGAAAGGTAGGACAGGATATGGAGAACAGGGAGCCTTGTTATGCTGATTGGCAGGATGTAAATTGCCAGCAGCCACCCTGGAGAAGTGTATGGTGTTTCCTGAAACACGAAAGAAACAAAGCAACACAGCCTATGGCACTTCCACTTATGGTCCTATAGCTTACGGAAATTAAAATCAAAAACAGACAGCCACCCCAATATTTGAGACGGCTGTGTTCACAAGAAGCTCGTCTACAGTATCAGGTAAATATCCCAGAAAGCAAAAAATGGATAAAGAACTTGTGGCACGTACGTACAATGCAATATCACTCAGCAATGAAATCTGTGTCATCAGGCCCATAGCGGCATAGTGAGTGGATGCAGGTACGGTGATTCTACGTGAACTACGTCACACAGAAAAAGAAACATCATAAGATATCACGAATACACGGAATGTAAACTTGACTACACATGAACTGAATTACAAAATAGAAAAGGGTCTCAAATTTAGAAAACCAACTAGTGCTTGCTTATGGGGAAAGGTGCCTTGGGGTGCTGCATAAAACCAGAGACTGAAATTAGCACAGATAACTTTCCATAAGCCCAATATGTAATAGACAAGACCTACTCCTTGCTCAACGAAATGGACCCAACACCACATATTCAACGCCTAGGAATATACCTGACTAGGAAGAATCTTAAAACCCACGGATATATATGTCTCCGTAAGAGAATCAAGGGTGTGTACAGCGGCCGAAAGGCAGCAGTGAAAATCCGATAAATCCCATTATCAAAATAAATTTCGAAAACAAAACACAAAGACAGTGAAATAGAGAGCAATTCTTAAATAATTCACTCAGGGCATGTGATGCAACCGGGATTGACCACATCTACACCCAGAGCTGGTTGAGACATAAGGCTGAACACTTCAGGCTGATAGCATTGGTGAGTTTAGGTGAGCAAATGCACACCCTTTGAAGTCATACTGTATGGTACCTATTCCATGGGTCCCAACTCTTCAGGTTCAAGGGATTCTTCCTCCAGCTAAAACATGCATGTGAAACCCACAGTATGGTCCACCGTGTTATGGAGAAATGATTTAAAATGCATCTCAGTTTTCGTATCCTGGTCCTCGGGTTCACCATTCCAGATGATTTACTAACAGTCTCCCTGCTTGGAGAGTCAGTGCCTTTAACCTCCTGTTTGGCACAGCTTGCAATTTCTGTGCAAGGTGAACAGGAATAGGGAGAACCAATGAGAGACTAGCTGTAGGTGTCTGCACGGGCAAATGTAACGCTCATTTCCCACCAGGAAGAGGAATTTACCAAAGGCTCAGCATGCCCTGCCCGAAACAGATTAGGGCCTGAAGCAATCCTGCGGTTTTGTGCCCAGTTCACAAGAAAGCGAGTTGAAGAAAGGAGCTCAGGGGCACTGTAATTCACAAACCTGCAGAGTTATAAATGACAGCTATCCTCCAAAAATATATTGAAGTAAGCCTGCGAAGGGGACTTGAAAGCGGGGCAGAGTTTCAGGAAAACGATTGCAGGGGGTAGACTGGAATTGCCCTGAAAGCATAGGAAAAGAGGCAGAACGTCGACAATGATGCACTTGGCCAAAAAGGGCGTATGCGTTTTTTCCTGAATATATTCAGGAAAAAACGCATACGCCCTTTTTGGCCAACCAAGCAAGCCTGTAAAGGAAATCTGCACTACAATGAAGTCTCACTGCCCCCCGGGCAAGAGGGCCATCTGAAAAAAGTGTAAAATCCAGAAAGGTAGGACAGGATATGGAGAACAGGGAGCCTTGTTATGCTGATTGGCAGGATGTAAATTGCCAGCAGCCATCCTGGAGAAGTGTATGGTGTTTCCTGAAACACATAAGAAACAAAGCAACACAGTCTATGGCACTTCCACTTATGGTCCTATAGCTTACGGAAATTAAAATCAAAAACAGACAGCCACCCCAATATTTGGGACGGCTGTGTTCACAAGAAGCTCGTCTACAGTAACAGGTAAATATCCCAGAAAGCAAAATATGGATAAAGAAGTTGTGGCACGTACGTACAATGCAATATCACTCAGCAATGAAATCTGTGTCATCAGGCCCGTAGCGGCATAGTGAGTGGATGCAGGTACGGTGATTCTACGTGAACTACGACACACAGAAAAAGAAACATCATAAGATATCACTAATACACGGAATGTAAACTTGACTACACATGAACTGAATTACAAAACAGAACAGGGTCTCAAATTTAGAAAACCAACTAGTGCTTGCTTATGGGGAAAGGTGCGTTGGGGTGCTTCATAAAACCAGAGACTGAAATTAGCACAGATAACTTTCCATAAGCCAAATATGTAATAGACAAGACCTACTCCTTGCTCAACGAAATGGACCCAACACCACATATTCAACGCCTAGGAATATACCTGACTAGGAAGAATCTTAAAACCCATGGATATATATGTCTCCGTAAGAGAATCAAGCGTGTGTACAGCGGCATAAACGCAGCAGTGAAAATCCGATAAATCCCATTATCAAAATAAATTTCAAAAAAAAATCATAAAGACAGTGAAATAGAGAGCAATTCTTAAATAATTCACTCAGGGCATGTGATGCAACCGGGATTTAACACATCTACACCCAGAGCTGGTTGAGACATAAGGCTGGACACTTCAGGCTGATAGCATTGGTGAGTTTCGGTGAGCAAATGCAGACCCTTTGAAGTCATACTGCATGGTACATATTCCATGGGTCCCAACTCTCCAGGTTCAAGGGATTCTTCCTCCGGCTAAAACATGCATGGGAAACCCAGAGTATCGTCCACCGTGTGATTGGGAAACGATTTAAAATGTATCTCAGTTTCCGTATCCTGGTCCTCGGGTTCACCATTCCAAATGCTTTACAAACACTCTCCCTGCTTGGAGAGTCAGTGCCTTTAACCTCCTCTTTGGCGCAGCTTGCAATTTCTGTGCAAGATGAACAGGAATAGGGAGAACGAATAAGACACTAGCTCTAGGTGTGTGCACGGGCAAATGTAATGCTCATTTCCCACCAGGAAGAGGAATTAACCAAAGGCTCAGTGTGCCCTGCTGGAAACAGATTAGGGCGTGAAGCAATCCTGCGGTTTTGTGCCCAGCTCACAAGAAAGCGAGTTGAAGAAAGGAGCTCAGGGGCACTGTAATTCACAAACCTGCAGAGTTATAAATGACAGCTATCCTTCAAAAATATATTGAACTAAGCCTGCGAAGGGGACTTGAAAGTGGGGCAGAATTTCAGGAAAACGATTGCAGGGGGTAGACTGGAATTGCCCTGAAAGCATAGGAAAAGAGGCACAACGTCGACAATGATGCACTTGGCCAAAAAGAGCGTATGCTTTTTTTCCTGAATATATTCAGGAAAAAACGCATATGCCCTTTTTGGCCAACCAAGCAAGCCTCTAAAGGAAATCTGCACTACAATGAAGTCTCACTGGCCCCTGGGCAAAAGGGCCATCTGAAAAAAGTGTAAAATCCAGAAAGGTAGGACAGGATATGGAGAACAGGGAGCCTTTTAATGCTGATTGGCAGGATGTAAATTGTGAACAGCCACCCTGGAGCAGTGTATGGTGTTTCCTGAAACACATAAGAAATAAAGCAACACAGCCTATGGCAATTGCACTTATGGTCCTATTGCTTAGGGAAATTACAATCAAAAACAGAGAGCCACCCCAAAGTTTGGGACGGCTGTGTTCACAAGAAGCTCGTCTACAGTACCAGGTAAATATCCCAGAAAGCAAAAAATGGATAAAGAAGTTGTGGCACGTACGTGCAATGCAATATCACTCAGCAATGAAATCTGTGTCATCAGGCCCGTAGCGGCATAGTGAGTGGATGCAGGTACGGTGATTCTACGTGAACTACGTCACACAGAAAAAGAAACATCATAAGATATCACTAATACACGGAATGTAAACTTGACTACATATGAACTGAATTACAAAACAGAACAGGGTCTCAAATTTAGAAAACCAACTAGTGCTTGCTTATGGGGAAAGGTGCCTTGGGGTGCTGCATAAACCCAGAGACTGAAATTAGCACAGATAACATTCCATAAGCCAAATATGTAATAGACAAGACCTACTCCTTGCTCAACGAAATGGATTCAACACCACATTTTCAACGCCTAGGAATATACCTGACCAAGAAGAATCTTAAAACCCATGGATTTATATGTCTCCGTAAGAGAATCAAGCGTGTGTACAGCGGCATAAACGCAGCAGTGAAAATCCGATAAATCCCATTATCAAAATAAATTTCAAAAAAAATCACAAAGACAGTGAAATAGAGAGCAATTCTTAAATAATTCACTCAGGGCATGTGATGCAACCGGGATTTAACACATCTACACCCAGAGCTGGTTGAGACATAAGGCTGGACACTTCAGGCTGATAGCATTGGTGAGTTTCGGTGAGCAAATGCAGACCCTTTGAAGTCATACTGCATGGTACCCATTCCATGGGTCCCAACTCTCCAGGTTCAAGAGATTCTTCCTCCAGCTAAAACATGCATGGGAAACCAAGAGTATCGTCCACCATGTGATTGGGAAATGATTTAAAATGCATCTCAGTTTTCGTATCCTGGTCCTCGGGTTCACCATTCCAGATGCTTTACTAACACTCTCCCCGCTTGGAGAGTCAGTGCCTTTAACCTCCTCTTTGGCACAGCTTGCAATTTCTGTGCAAGATGAACAGGAATAAGGAGAACCAATGAGAGACTAGTTGTAGGTGTCTGCACGGGCAAATGTAACGCTCATTGCCCACCATGAAGAGGAATTAAACAAAGGCTCAGTGTGCCCTGCTGGAAACAGATTAGGGCCTGAAGCAATCCTTCGGTTTTGTGCCCAGATCACAAGAAAGCGAGTTCAAGAAAGGAGCTCAGGGGCACTGTAATTCACAAACCTGCAGAGTTATAAATGACAGCTTTCCTCCAAAAATATATTGAAGTAAGCCTGCGAAGGGGACTTGAAAGCGGGGCAGAATTTCAGGAAAACGATTGCAGGGGGTAGACTGGAATTGCCCTGAAAGCATAGGAAAAGAGGCAGAACGTCGACAATGATGCACTTGGCCAAAAAGGGCGTATGTGTTTTTTCCTGAATATATTCAGGAAAAAACGCATACGCCCTTTTTCGCCAACCAAGCAAGCCTGTAAATGAAATCTGCACTACAATGAAATCTCACTACCCCCCCGGGCAAAAGGGCCATCTGAGAAAAGTGTAAAATCCAGAAATGTAGGACAGGATATGGAGAACAGGGAGCCTTGTTATACTGATTGGCAGATTGTAAATTGCCAACAGCCGCCCTGGCGAAGTGTATGGTGTTTCCTGAAACACGTAAGAAACAAAGCAACACAGCCTATGGCACTTCCACTTATGGTCCTATAGCTTACGGAAATTAAAATCAAAAACAGACAGCCACCCCAATATATGGGACGGCTGTGTTCCCAAGAAGCTCGTCTACAGTACCAGGTAAATATCCCAGAAAGCAAAAAATGGATAAAGAAGTTGTGGCACGTACGTGCAATGCAATATCACTCAGCAATGAAATCTGTGTCATCAGGACCGTAGCGGCATAGTGAGTGGATGCAGGTACGGTGATTCTACGTGAACTACGTCACACAGAAAAAGAAACATCAGAAGATATCACTAATACACGGAATGTAAATTTGACTACACATGAACTGAATTACAAAACAGAACAGGGTCTCAAATTTAGAAAACCAACTAGTGCTTGCTTATGGGGAAAGGTGCGTTGGGGTGCTGCATAAAACCAGAGACTGAAATTAGCACAGATAACTTTCCATAAGCCAAATATGTAATAGACAAGACCTACTCCTTGCTCAATGAAATGGACCCAGCACCACATCTTCAACGCCTAGGAATATACCTGACTAGGAAGAATCTTAAAACCCATGGAAATATATGTCTCCGTAAGAGAATCAAGCGTGTGTACAGTGGCCGAAACGCAGTAGTGCAAATCCGATAAATCCCATTATCAAAATAAATTTTTTAAACAAAACACAAAGACAGTGAAATAGAGAGCAATTCTTAAATAATTCACTCAGGGCATATGATGCAACCGGGATTGACCACATCTACACCCAGAGTTGGTTGAGACATAAGGCTGGACACTTCAGGCTGATAGCATTGGTGAGTTTTGGTGAGCAAATGCAGACCCTTTGAAGTCATACTGCATGGTACCCATTCCATGGGTCCCAACTCTCCAGGTTCAAGGGATTCTTCCTCCAGCTAAAACATGCATGGGAAACCCACAGTATGGTCCACCGTTTGATTGGGAAAAGATTTAAAATGCATCTCAGTTTTCATATCCTGGTCCTCGGGTTCACCATTCCAGATGCTTTACAAACACTCTCCCCGCTTGGAGAGTCAGTGCCTTTAACCTCCTCTTTGGCACAGCTAGCAATTTCTGTGCAAGATGAACAGGAATAGGGAGAACCAATGAGAGACTAGCTATAGGTGTCTGCACGGGAAAATGTAACGCTCATTGCCCACCAGGAAGAGGAATTAACCAAAGGCTCCTTGTGCCCTGCCGGAAACAGATTAGGGCCTGAAGTAATCCTGCGGTTTTGTGCCCAGCTCACAAGAAAGCGAGTTGAAGAAAGGAGCTCAGGGGCACTGTAATTCACAAACCTGCAGAGTTATAAATGACAGCTATCCTCCAAAAATATATTGAAGTAAGCCTGCAAAGGGGACTTGAAAGCGGGGCAGATTTTCAGGAAAACGATTGCAGGGGGTAGACTGGAATTGCCCTGAAAGCATAGGAAAAGAGGCAGAACGTCAACAATGATGCACTTGGCCAAAAAGAGCATATGCGTTTTTTCCTGAATATATTCAGGAAAGAACGCATAGGCACTTTTTGGCCAACCAAGCCAGCATGTAAAGGAAATCTGCACTACAATGAAGTCTCACTGCCCCCTGGGCAAAACATCCATCTGAAAACAGTGTAAAATCCAGAAAGGTAGGACAGGATATGGAGAATAGGGAGCCTTGTTATGCTGATTGGCAGGATGTAAATTGCCAACAGTCACCCTAGAGAAGTGTATGGTGTTTCCTGAAACACGTAAGAAATAAAACAACACAGCCTATGGCAATTGCACTTATGGTCCTATTGCTTAGGGAAATTAAAATAAAAAACAGAGAGCCACCCCAAAATTTGGGGCGGCTGTGTTCCCATGAAGCTCGTCTACAATACCAGGTAAATATCCCAGAAAGCAAAAAATGGATAAAGAATTTGTGGCACGTACGTGCAATGCAATATCACTCAGCAATGAAATCTGTGTCATCAGGCCCGTAGCGGCACAGTGAGTGGATGCAGGTACGGTGATTCTACATGAACTACGTCACACAGAAAAAGAAACATCATAAGATATCACTAATACACGGAATGTAAACTTGACTACACATGAACTGAATTACAAAACAAAACAGGGTCACAAATTTAGAAAACCAAGCAGTGCTTGCTTATGGGGAAAGGTGCCTTGGGGTGCTGCGTAAAACCAGAGACTGAAATTCGCACAGATAACATTCCATAAGCCAAATATGTAATAGACAAGACCTACTCCTTGCTCAACGAAATGGACTCAACACCACATATTCAACGCCTAGGAATATATCTGACTAGGAAGAATCTTAAAACCCATGGATTTATATGTCTCCGTAAGAGAATCAAGCGTGTGTACAGCGGCATAAACGCAGCAGTGAAAATCCGATAAATCCCATTATCAAAATAAATTTCAAAAACAAAACACAAAGACAGTGAAACAGTGAGCAATTCTTAAATAATTCTCTCAGGGCATGTGATGCAACCGGGATTTTCCACATCTACACCCAGAGCTGGTTGAGACATAAGGCTGGACACTTCAGGCTGATAGCATTGGTGAGTTTCGGTGAGCAAATGCAGACCCTTTGATGTCATACTTCATATTACCCATTCCATGGGTCCCAAATCTCCAGGTTCAAGGGATTCTTCCTCCATCTAAAACATGCATGGGAAACCCAGAGTATGGTCCACCGTGTGATTGGGAAATGATTTAAAATGCATCTCAGTTTTCGTATCCTGGTCCTCGTGTTCACCATTCCGGATGCTTTACTAACACTCTCCCCTCTTGGAGAGTCAGTGCCTTTAACCTCCTGTTTGGCACAGCTTGCAATTTCTGCACAGGATGAACAGGAATAGGGAGAACCAATGAGAGACTAGCTGTAGGTGTCTGCACGGGCAAATGTAACGCTCATTTCCCACCAGTAAGAGGATTTAAACAAAGGCTCAGCGTGCCTTGCCGGAAAGAGATTAGGGCCTGAAGCAATCCTACGGTTTTTTGCCCAGCTCACAAGAAAGCGAGTTGAAGAAAGGAGCTCAGGGGCACTGTAATTCACAAACCTGCAGAGTTATGAAAAACAGCTATCCTCCAAAAATATATTGAAGTAAGCCTGCGAAGGGGACTCGAAAGCGGGGCAGAATTTCAGGAAAACGATTGCAGGGGGTAGACTGGAATTGTCCTGAAAGCATAGGAAAAGAGGCAGAACGTCGACAATGATGCACTTGGCCAAAAAGGGCGTATGCGTGTTTCCTGAATATATTCAGGAAAAAACGCATACGCCCTTTTTGACCAACCAAGCAAGCTTTTAAAGAAATCTGCACTACAATGAAGTCTCAGTGCCCCCCAGGGCAAAAGGGCCATTTAAAAAAATTGTAAAATCTTGAAACGGAGGACAGGCAATGGAGAACATTGATCCTTATTATGCTGATTCATATGATGTAAATTGCCAACAGCCATTCTGGAGAAATGTTATGTGTTTCCTGAAACACATGAGAAACAAAGCAATACAGCCTATGGCACTTCCACTTATGGTCCTACAGCTTAGGGAAATTAAAATCAAAAACACATAGCCACCTCAAGTTTGGGACCTCTCTGTTTACAAGAACCTCGTTTACAGTACCAGGTAAATATCTCAGAGAGCATACAATGGATTAAGAAGTTGTGGTACGTACGTACAATGGAATACCACTCAGCAATGAAATCTGTGTCATCCGGCCCGTAGTGGCATAGTGAGTGGATTCAGGTACGGTGATTCTACGTGAAATAAGTCACACAGAAAAAGAAACATCATAAGATATCACTAATACACGGAATATAAACTTGACTACACATGAACTGAATTACAAAACAGAACAGGGTCTCAAATTTAGAAAACCAACTAGTGCTTGCTTACGGGGAAAGGTGCCTTGGGGTGCTGCATAAAACCAGAGACTGAAATTAGCACAGATACCGTTCCATAAGCCAAATATATAATAGACAAGACTTACTCCTTGCTCAACGAAATGGACTCAACACCACATATTCAACGCCTAGGAATATACCTGACTAGGAAGAATCTTAAAACCCATGGATTTATATGTCTCCGTAAGAGAATCAAGAGTGTGTACAGCGGCATTAACGTAGCATTGAAAATCGGATAAATCCCAGTATCAAAAAAAATTTCAAAAAGAAAACACAATGACAGTGAAATAGAGAACAATTCTTAAATAACTCACACAGGGCTTGTGATGCAACCTGGATTTACCACATCTACACCCAGAGCTGTGTGAGAGATAAGGCTGGACACTTTGGGCTGATTGCATTGGTGAGTTTGAGTGAGCAAATGCAGACCCTTTGATGTCATACTGCCTGGTACCCATTCCATGGTTCCCAACTCTCCAGGTTCAAGGGATTCTTCCTTCAGCTAAAATTTGCATGGGAAACCCAGAGTATTCTCCACCGTGTGACTGGGAAACCTTTTTACATGCATGTCAGTTTTCGTCCCCTGGTACTCAGGTTCACCATTCCAGACCCTTTTCTTACACTCTCCCCATTTGGAGAGTCAGTGCCTTTAACCTCCTGTTTGGCACTGCTTGCAATTTCTGCGCAAGATGAACAGGAATACGGAGAACCAACGGGAGACTATCTGTAGGTGTGTGCACGGGCAAATTTTTTTTTAACATCTTTATTGGGGTATAATTGCTTTACAATGGTGTGTTAGTTTTTGCTTTATAACAAAGTGAATCAGCTATACAAATACATATACTCCCATGTGTCTTCCCTCTTGTGTCTCCCTCCCTCCCTCTCTCTCCCTCCCACCCCTCCAGGTTGTCCCAACGCCCCAAGCTAATATCCCTGTGCCTTGTTGCTGCTTCCCCCTTGCTATCTACCTTACTACGTTTGTTAGTGTGTATATATCCATGACTCTCTCTCGCCCTGTCAAAACTCACCCTTCCCCCTCCCCATATCCTCAATTCCGTTCTCCAGTAGGTCTGCGCCTCTATTCCTGTCTTATCCCTAGGTTCTTCATGACATTTTTTTCCTTTAAATTCCATATATATGTGTTAGCATACGCTATTTGTCTTTTTCTTTCTGACTTACTTCACTCTGTATGACAGACTCTAGGTCTATCCATCTCATTACAAATAACTCAGTTTCATTCCTTTTTAAGGCTGAGTAATATTCCATTGTGTATATGTGCCACATCTTCTTTATCCATTCGTCCAATGATGGGCGCTTAGGTTCTTTCCATCTCCAGGCTATTGTAAATAGAGCTGCAATGAACATTTTGGTACATGACTCTTTTTGAATTTTGGTTTTCTCAGGGTATATGCCCAGTATGCACGGGCAATTTGAACACTCATTTCCCAACAGGAAGAGGAATTAACCAAAGGCTCAGCATGCCATGCTGGAACAAGATTAGGGCCTGAAGCAATCCTGCGATTTTGTGGCCAGCTCACAAGAAAGCGAGTTGAGGAAAGGAGCTCAGGGGCACTGTCATTCACATACTTGCAGACTTATAAATGACAGAAATTGTAGAAAAGTATATTGAATTAAGGCTGCAAAGAGGACTTGAAAGTGGGGCAGAATTGCCGGAATCCGATTTCAGGAGGTAGACGTGAATTGCTGTGAAAGCATAAGAGAAGTGGCAGAACCTCGTCAATGAAGCACTTGGCCAAAAAGGGCATATGCATTTTTTCCAGGGCCATCATTCACGGGAGTAGGAGGCTCCCAGCATGCTCCAGTGGCCAACAGAGGGCCCACGTCACCAAGGCGATGTAAGCTAGCCAGGCAGGAGTGACCTGACATCAGAGGGCCCACCGCACAGAATGGTAAGGAACCCAGCCAGGATCAGACTCTCCCCAGAGGGCCCACATCACCAAGGTGATGGGAACCAGGCAGGAGTGTCCTCACACCCGTGGGGCTACATCATCAAAAGTTGAGGTACCCAGCACATGTGTCCTCGAACCAGAGGACCCACATCACCATGGGTTTCGGAGTGAGGCAGGCAGGATTAACCTCACAACACATGTCCCACTGTATACAAAAGGTGTGGAAACCAGCAGTTGGATCTTCCTAGCAGGCGGCCCAGAGCACTGAGGCTATGAGATCCAGGCCGGCATGAACTCACAACAGAGGGCCCTCATTGTGATTCTGTAAGCAACCTAGCCGTTGTGACCTCAGAGCAGAAGGCCCACATCCCCATGGGGAAGGGAAACAAGCAGGAGTGTCATCGCAAGAGTGGGCACACATGAAAAAATGTGGGGAGCCCAGCAATTAGTGCCTGATGCCAGAGGGCCCTCATCACCGAGGGGCGGTGGCTCCCAGCCAGCTTGGACTGCTACCAGCGGGGCGACGTCGCCAATGCGGAGTGCGACAACCAGGCAGGAGTGACCTCAGAGCAGAGGGTCAACCTCACAGAAGTGTGAAGAACCAAAGAGGATCAGATTCTCACCAGAGGGCCCACATCACCAAGGGAATGGGAACCAGGCAGGAGTGTCCTCACACTAGTGGGGCCACATCACCGAAAAGTGAGGGACCCAGCACACATGGCCACAAACCAGAGGACACACATCACAAGGGAGCTGGGATTGAGGCAGGCAGGAGGAGCCTCAAAACAGAGGGACCATAGAATTAAAAAGGTGAAGAATCCCGCAGTTGGAACCTCCCAGCAGGCGGCCAGGAGCAGCGAGACTATGGGATCCAGGCCGGAGGGATCTCACACGAGAGGGCCGTCATCATGAAACTGTGAGCAACCTAGGCGTTGGGATCACAGAGCAGAAGGCCCACATTCCCATGGGGTTGGGAACCTGTCAGAAGTGTACTCGCACCACAGGGCACACATCAGAGAATTTAGGGAGCCCAGGAGTTGGGGCCTGACGCCAGAGGGCCCTCATTACCAAGGGGAGGAGACTCCAATCAGGCACCAACACCCAACTGAGGGCCCACATCGCCAAGGTGACGTGTGACAGCCAGGTAGGAGTGACCTCACCGCAGAGGGCCTACCTCACAGAAGGGTGAGGAACACAGCCAGGATAAGACTCTCACCAGAGGGCCCACATCACCAAGGTGATCAGAACCAGGCAGGAGAGTCTTCACACCAGTGTGGCCACATCATAGAAAGGTGAGGAACCCAGCACATGTGGCCTAAACAAGAAGACCCACATCTCCAAGGGGCTCGGAATGAGGCAGGCAGGAGTAGCCTCACAACACAGGGCCCATAGAATAAAAAAGCTGAGGAATCCAGCAATGGAAACCTCCCAGCAGGCGGCCAAGAGCACCAAGTCTATGCGATTCAGGCCGCAGTAAACTCACAGCAGAGGGTCCACATCATGAAAATGCGAGCAACCCAGCCATTTGGACCTCAGAGCAGAAGGTCCACATCCCCAAGGTGTTGGGAGCATGGCAGGAGTGTCCTCGCACCACTTAGCACATATCAGAAAATGTGGGTACCCAGCAGTTAGGGCCTGACGCCAGAGGGCCCTCATCACTGAGGGGAGGAGGCTCCCAGCATGTTCCAACTACCACAAGAGGGCCTACGTCACCAAGGAGGGGTGTGCCAGCCAGGCAGGAGTGACCTCACAGCAGACGGCCCACCTCAAAGAAGTGTGAGGAACCCAACCAGGATCAGACTCTCACCAGAGGGCCCATATCACCAAGGGGACAGGAACCAGGCACGAGTGTCCTCACACCAGTGGGGCCACATCATTAAAAGATGAGGAAACTGGCACATGTGGCCACAAACCAGAGGACCTACATCACCAAGGGGCTGGGAGTGACACAGGCAGGAGGAGCCTCCCAACACAGGGCCCAAAGAATAAAAAAGGTGAGGAACCCAGCAGTTGGAACTTCCCAGCAGGTGGCCCAGAGTACAGAGGCTATGGAATCTAGGAATGAGTGAACTAACACCAGAGAGCTAACATCAGGAAACTGTGAGCAACCCAGTGATTGGAACCTCAGAGCAGAAGGCCCATATCACCATGGGGATGGGAACATTTCACGAGTGTCCTGGCATCACTGGGCTCACATCAGAAAACCTGGGGGGCCCAGCAGTTAGAGCCTGACGCCAGAGGGACCTCATCACCGAGGATAGGAGTCTCCAAAAGGATCCAATTGCCACCAGAGGGCCGACGTCACCAAGGCAATTGGAGCAAGCCAGGCAGGAGTTACCTCAGAGCACAGGGCCCACCTCACAGAACGGTAAGGAACCCAGCGAGGATCAGACTCTCACCAGAGGGGCCACATCACCAAGTGAATGGGAACCAGGCAGGAGTGTCCTCACACTAGTGGGGCCACATCACCGAAAAGTGAGGGACCCAGCACACGTGGCCTCAAACCAGAGGACACACATCACAAGGGAGCTGGGATTGAGGCAGGCAGGAGGAGCCTCGAAACAGAGGGCCCATAGAATAAAAAAGGTGAGGAATCCCGCAGTTGGAACCTCCCAGCAGGCGCCCAGGAGCAGCAACCCTTTGGGATCTAGGCCGGAATGAACGCACATCAGAGGGCCCTCATCATGAAACTGTGAGCACCCCAGTCGTTGGGACCTCAGAGCAGAAGGCCCAAATTCCCATGGGGTTGGGAACCTGACAGGAGTGTACTCGCACCACAGGTCGCACATCCGCAAATTTTGGGAGCCCAGGAGTTAGGGTCTGACGCAAGAGGGCCCTCATTACCGAGGGACGGAGACTCGCAGCAGACACCAACTCCCAACTGAGGGCCCACGTCACCAAGGTGATGTGTGCCAGCCAGGCAGGAGTGACCTCACCACAGAGGGCCTACCTCACAGAAGGGTGAGGAAACCAGCCAGGATAAGACTCTCACCAGAGGGCCCACATCACCAAGGGGATCGGAACCAGGCAGGAGGGTCCTCACACCAGTGTGGCCACATTATAGAAAGGTGAGGAACCCAGAACATGTGGCCTAAAACAGGGGACCCACATCTCCAAGGGGCTAGGAGTGAGGCAAGCAGGAGTATCCTCACAAAACAGAGCCCACAGAATAAAAGTTGTGAGGAATCCAGCAGTTGGAACCGGCCAGTAGGCCGCCCAGGGCACAGAGTCTATGGGATCCAGGCCACAGCGAACTCACAGCAGAGGTCCCACATGATGAAACTGTGAGCAACCCGGCGGATGGGACCTCAGAGAAGAAGGCCCACATCCCTATGGGGATGGGAACCTGACAGGAGTGTCCTCGGCCCACTTCCACGAATCAGAAAATGTGGGATCCCAGCACTTAGGACCTGAGGCCAGAGGACCCTCATCACCGAGGGGAGGAGGCTCCCAGCAGGCTCCAACTGCCACCATAAGGCTGATGTCACCAAGGCGGGGTGTGCCAGCCAGGCAGGAGTGACCTCAGAGCAGAAAGCCCACCTCACAGAAGTGTGAGGAACCCAACAAGGATCAGACTGTCACCAGAGGGCCAACATCACGAAGGGAATGGGAACCAGGCAGGAGTGTCCTCACACCAGTGGGGCTACATCACTATAATTTGAGGGACCCAGCACACGTGGCCTCAAACCTGAGGACAGACATCACCAAGGGGCTGGGAGTGAGGCAGGCCGGAGGATCCTCAAAACAGAGGGAACATAGAATAAAAAAGGTGAGGAATCCCACAGTTGGAACCTCCGGTAGGCAGCCAGGAGCAGCGAGGCTATGGGATCTAGGCCGGAGTGAACTCACACCAGAGGGCCCTCATCATGAAACTTTGAGCAACACAGCCGTTGGGACCTCAGAGCAGAAGGCTCACATCCCCATGGGGATGGGAACCTGGCAGGAGTGTCCTTGCACCACTTAGCACGAATCAGAAAATGTGGGAACCCAGCAGTTAGGGCCTGAGGCCAGAGGGCCCTCATCACCGAGGGGAGGAGGCTCCCAGCAGGCTCCAACTGCCACCATATGGCCGATGTTGCCAAGGCGGGGTGTGCCAGCCAGGCAGGAGTGACCTCTGAGCAGAGGGCCCACCTCACAGAAGGGTGAGGAACCTAACCAGGATCAGACTCTCACCAGAGGGCCAACATCACCAAGGTGATGGGAACCAGGCAAGACTGTCCTAACACCAGTGGGGCCAACATCACCAAGGGAATGGGAACCAGGCAAGAGTGTCCTCACACCAGTGTGACCACATTATAGAAAGGTGAAGAACACAGCACATGTGGCCTCAAACACGGGGACACACATCACGAACGGGCTGGGAGTGAGGCATGCAGTAGGAGACGCACAACCGAGGGCCCATAGAATAAAAAAGGTGAGGAATCGAGAAGTTGGCATCTCCAAGCGGGAGGCCCAGAGCACTGACACTATGGGATACAGGCCAGAGTGAACACACAGCAAAGGGCCCACATCATGAAACTGTGAGCAACCCAGCAGTTGGGACCACAGAACAGAAGTCCCACATGCCCATGGGGATGGGAACCTGGCAGGAGTGACTCGCACCACTGGGCACACATCAGAAAATGTGTGGAGCCCAGCACTTAGGGCCTGACACCAGAAGGCCCTCATCACTGAGGGGAGGAGGCCCCAGCACGCTCCAACTGCCACCAGAGGATCCACATTGCCAAGGCGACGTGCGCCAGCCAGGCAGGATTGACCTCACAGCAGAGAGCCCACATCATGAAAGTGTGAGCAACCCAGCCGTTAGGACCTCAGAACAGAAGGCCCACACGCTCATGAGGATGGGAACCTGGCAGGAGTGCCCTCGCACCACTTAGCACGTATCAGAAAATGTGGGAACCCCGCCATTAGGGCCTGACACCAGAGGACCTCATCACCGAGGGAAGGAGACTCCCAGCAGGCTCCAACTGCCACCAGGGTGCCGAAGTCAGCAAGGCGGGTTGTGCCAGCCAGGCAGGAGTGACCTCAGAGAAGAGGGCTCACCTCACGGATGTGTGAGGAACCCAAACAGGATCAGAGTCTCACCAGAGGGCCCACATCACCAAGGGGATGGGAACCAGGCAGGAGTGTCCACACACCAGTGGGGCCACATCATCAAAAGATGAGGAACCCATCACATATGGCCTCAAACCTGAGGACACACATCACCATGTGGCTGGGAGTGAGGCAGGTGTCTGGAGGGGCACATTTAACTCTAATTTCCCACCAGGAAGAGGAATTAACCAAAGGCTCAGAGTGCCGTGCCGGACCCTGATTACGGCCTGAAGGAAACCTGCAGTTTTGTGGCCAGCTTACAAGGAAGCGAGTTAAGAAAGGAGCTCAGGGGCACTGTAATTCACAAACCTGCAGAGATAAATGACAGCTATTGGCAAAAATATATCGAAGTAAGTCTGCAAAGAGGACTTGAAAACGAGGCAGAATTGCAGGAATCATATTTCAAGAGGTAGATTGGAATTGCATTTAAAGCATATGAAAAGCGGCAGATCTTTGACAGTGATGCACATGGACAAAAAGTGCGTATACATTTTTCCTGAATATATTCAGGAAAAAACGCATATGAACATTTTGGCCAACCAAGCACTCCAGCAATGGAAATCCACACTACAATGAAGTCACATTTCCCATTCGTCAAAAAGGCCATCTGAATAAAGTGTAAAAACCAGAAACACAGGACAGGCCATGGAGAACAGGGAGCTGTGTTATGCTGATGGGCGGGATGTAAATTGCCAACAGACACTCCGGAGATGTTCATGGTGTATCCTGAAACATCTAAAAAACAAAGCTACAGAGCCTAGGGCACTTCCAGTTTTGGCCCTATAGCTTAGGAAAATTAAAATCAACAAGACACAGCCAACACAAAATTTAGGGCTGCTGTGTTTACAAGAACCTCGAGTCCAGTACAAATTAAATATCCCAGAAAGAAAAAAATGGATAAAGAAGTTGTGCTACTTACGTACAACGGAATATCACTCAGCAGTGAAATCAATGTCATCAGGCCTGTAGCAGCAAATTGAGTGGATTTAATTATGATGATTCTAAGAGAAATATGTCACACAAAGAAAGATAATTATCATAAGATATCACTAATAGAGGGAGTGTAAACTTGGCTACACATAAACTGAATTACAAAACCGAACAGAGTCTCACATTTAGATAAAAACCTTATGCTTGCTTAAGGGGAAAGTTGAGTTGGGCTGCTGTATAAAAACAGATTGAAATTAGCACACATACCATTCCATAAGCCAAATACGTAATAAACAAGACCTACTCTGCTCAACGAAATAAACTCATCCATGGTGTATCACCTCACACCTATTAGAATGGGCATCATCAGAAAATCTACAAACAACAAATGCTGGAAACGGTGTGGAGATAAGGAATCCTCTTCCACTATTGTTGGGAACGTAAATTGATACAGTCACTGTGGAGAACATTATGGAGTTTCTTATAAAACTAAGAATAGAATTACCATATGATACAGCAATCCCTCTACTGGGCATATACCCAGACAAAACCATAAATCAAAAAGAGACATTCACCACAATGTTCATTGCATCACTATTTACACTATCCAGGAAATGGAAGCAACCTAAATGCCCACAGACAGACGAATGCATAAAGATGTGGTACATATATAAAATGGAATGTTACTAAGCCATAAAAAGGAATGAAATTGGGACATTTGTAGAGACGTTGATGGATCTAGAGACTGTCATACAGAGTGAAGTAAGTCAGAAAGAGAAAAACAAATCTTGTATATTAATGCATATATGTGGAACCTAGAAAAATTGTACAGATGAACCGTTTTGCAAGGCAGAAATAGAGCAACACATGTATAGAACAAACGTATGGACAACAAGGGGGGAAAGCTGTTGGGGATGGTGGTGGGAGGAGTTGAGATATTGAGATTGGTATGTATACATTTATATGTATAAAGTAGATAACCAAAAACAACCTGCTGTATAAAAATATAAAATTAAATTCAAAATAAAAAAATAAAATTAAAAAAAAAACAGAAAAAATATTATTCCCTTCACATACATGTATTTATATGAATAAATTATTTCCATGCTTATATCTGTAAATACACAAAAGAGGAATAAAATCTACCTTGAACCAAAAACGAAAAAAAGATAAAAAAGAACAGAACCCACCAGTTACACAGAGGAAAACCGTTTCAGGGCACTTGCTCCAATTGCAAACAATTCTGAAGTTGGTCAGTGGTGGGGAATCATCTCCCATTCAGCCAGCATGCTCCTCGCAACAAGCGTCCTCACTGCAAAGCTGGGGGACCGTGCCGAGGTATCTGTGAGTAAACGTGGGCTGAGCCCCAGGCCATCTGCTGCTGAAATGTTCCCACCCTTCCAAGGCTAAACACCTGAATATGTACAAGGACTTGAAAACCTAGAGGAAGGGCCATGGAGCCATATGAGGGACAGCATGCCAGCCGACTTGGTGCCTGCAGGCCAGCCAGGATGGTCCTGGCCCTGGGTGCTCTTCTGGAAGCTCTCCATTTCCCTGCCTGAGATACCCCTGCTGTCCCGGCCCCCACTGCTTTCTTCCTTCCTCACCTGTGCCCAGGGAGAAATTCCAGCGACAGGTGTGGGTGACACATCCTCTTCTTTAGCAGGTAGCATCTTGGCAACTGCTGCAGAAAGTCCAGCAGAGCCCCACTCACACTGGGACACCCACAAAGCCGTGGCCTCTCACTCCCTCCCACCAGCCCAGCCCCGAGACTGCTGACAGGGCAGAGAAAATGGCGTCAGGCACAGCTGCAGGGGCTCTTGCTGCCTGGAGCGGTGTTTATATTGATCTCAACCCAGGCACACCTGGGGAGGGCTGGCCGGCACGGTCAGGCTTCCCAGGCCAGCCAATAATCACCACTCAGGGGCTCACAGTTGCAGAAAATGGAACTTGCTGAATCGGCCAGGTCCAAGGAACAGGTGTGGGCTCCTGAGAGTCAGGATAGACAAGGGGCTGCAGCTCTGGCTTGTTTTCTAATTATATTATCTGGCCCATGAGTGGGAGACAACTTCAAGAAAACCCTCTCTTAATGAGAGGAACCCAGGAGTCAGGGAGAGGAGGGGTGGGTGGTGGGTGGAGACAGAGGCCTGGTGCCCCGGGTGCAGTGGAAGTCTCTGGAAGACCAGGTGGAGGGAGGCCGCACAGAGTGATGCCCAGGGTCACAGACCTGTCAGAGCTGCTCTTTGTTAGTTCAAGTCCTGCTCTGAGGTGCTCTGTGTCAGATCTGAGCGACAGGTGAGCTGGGAGTGCTCTGCAATGAGGGCTATGTGCACGGTTCCTGTGTGCCCAGCCCTGCCACGGTACCTGCAAGGGTAGCTCTGTATCCTGGGAGGGGCCTGACCACGGGAGCCCCATGGACTGCAGAGGACCTGCCCAGGGAATCCCATATCCTGGGAGGGGCCTGAACACGAGAGCCCCGTGGGCTGGGGTGGGGGTAGGGTACCTGCCCAGGTGAGCTCCATATCCTGGGATTGGCCTGACCTCGAGAGCCCCATGGGCTGCTGGAGTCCTGGTAAAGGATGTCAGGACAGTCAGTGAAGCCACCGAGGATATACCTCCAGTAGTTCCTAAATCCTACACCCTGCTGTTCATTCTACCAACCACCAGGACTTGGTATTCTGTATTACTCTTCAATGATGCCTTCTTTTGTATTCCATTAGTCCCAGAGTCACAAGAAATTTTGGCTTGTCAGTGACAGGACTCAACATACAACTAAAACAATACTTCCAGGCTGTCTTGCCCCAAGGGTTCAAAAATTCCCACACCATCTTTGGGGAAAGCTAAGCTAAAGACCTAAAACTTCTACCTCTGGAAAAGGAAACACTCCTTCAATATTCAGACGACATTATGATCGCCAGCCCTACTAAGGAGGCCTCAGAACTACCAAGCCAATAAAAGATAGAAGTTGTCCATGAAAAAGCTCAAGTATCACAGACTACGGTGACCTGCCTGGGCTTCATTCTCACAGAAGGTCGGAGAAGCCCATCCCAGGAAAGGGAAGAAACAATTTACAGCCTTACCCCTTTCTGAAACTAGAAGACAGCTTAGGGGTTCCTGGGGAAGCCAGGGTTTCCTGCCTCTGGATCCCTAACTACAGTCTACTAGCTGGGCCTCTATATGAAACACTGAAAGGAAAAGATGATGATCCTTTTGAATAGAATCCAGAAGTGGCCTTTCAAGAATGGAAAGAGCAGTCAATTCAGACCCTTGCCCTGGAACTCCCTAATTTAGCTAAACCCTTTGACCTTTACATTCCTGGTGAAAGGTGAATCGCCATTGGAGTATTAGTGCAAAAACTGGGACCACTTGAAATGGAACAATGCAAGAATGCCATCCAGGTAGGATAAACTATGGTCACCAAGGGGCTTGGCCCACTGCCACATCTGGCCAAGATACTGGTGGTATCTGAAAACCTAGATATCAGCAGCCCAAAAAGCCACCTCCCTTCTAAGGGAAACGGACCCCACGTGGTGATCCTAACCCCCAACCATGCCCTGAAGTTGCAGGGTTTGCTCCGTGGGCACACTGACCTCGATTGAGGAGGCCCTCCAACTCCAACCTCCAGAGAGATAACCAGGGGCAACGGGGCACCATGACGACCCGTGTGACCATCACTTGACCTGGAGTTTCTCTCATAAAACAACAAGAGTGTGTCCCAAAAGAGTAGACTACTGCTTGCAGTACTTACTGTAGCCAGAGAGGAGCTAATAATCTTGGCAGGGGAACCGTATATCATGCTGTCACCATAGAAAAGCCTACAGACACCCTGATGATGGTGGCCAATAAGACCGGCTGGACTCCTGTTTACTTCCAAAGTCTCTTGACTCAGTGACCATCATGATCCTTCATCACCACTAACCCTGGAGTGTCTGGGAGCTGAGCGGGCAGGGTCCTGACACCTGGTGCTGTTTTTACATTAATTCAGGGGCCTAATGGAAGAAAGCGCAGACTGTTGGTCAGAGCATCTAGGCTGGCAGAAACGGTCAGTCAGAGCATCTAGGCTGGCAGAAATGGTCAGCCTAAGGTGGCTGAACAAATGTGCGGCGGGGTGAAACTGGACCTCACAGCGCCACTGCACATCTCCTTTCTGGACCCTTAAAGGTCATTAGAATCTATAACACTTCCAATACTGGTGCTCAGGCGGACGAGCAGGGAGGCAGGAGGCCTGGGGACAATCAACGTCACCTGGAGGCTGCTGGGGAGAAGTTTTGACCCTCGCCCACGGGTATGAGGCCTCCTAACTCAGCACTCAGCATTTAGAGAAGAAGGGTCTGCACCCGTAGCACTCCAAGAATGAGGAAAGGGACAAAAGGCAGAAGAGGAGTTTGTCCCAGGCAAAGCCCCTTAAAAATCCCTGGGAGATAAAAATAGAATCTGGGCAATAAAATAAAGTCTAACCATTTTTATCCTTTGTGCTTTGTCTAATTTCACGTGCTCCTAGGGTCCCGCATACAGAGGTTCCACACCCGGCACTTCAGACCAGATTTCCTAGAGCAGAATGGCTCGATGACACTTCAGCTCCTGGGGCCCAGTTCAGACTCCGTGACATAGAGCCTGAGCTGCAGCCAACCAGGTCCTCGAGAGCTCAGCCCCCTCCCTCCCAGTGACTCTGACAGGATCTCTACACAGCAGCCCAGCCCACAGCCCACAGGGTAGCACCTCTCCATTCTCTGATCAAAATATAAAGTTTCCTTTGCTTTTGAACCAAACTCAGTCTCGATCTATTGGCTCCAATGACACTGGGCAGGGGGACACTTGTTGGCGTCCACTCTGGAGGATCAGTAACAGAAATTGAGAACATTGTAACTTCAATGAACAGATGTGTGAGCCAAACTGTAATTAACATAGAACAGTGTATAAGGCTCGGGTAAAATAAGATGTTTCTAACACTTCCATTTGATATTTCCATCACTTTATTATAAGCAAGTTCAGTGAAAAGGTCTGTCTTCTTTGTCAGGTCAATATTAGAGAAACAAAGTGATTTCTTTCCAAGGATGTACATCTAATAATCTTGGTTAAAGCTTCAATCTTGTTTTAAATGCTTTTGCATTTAAAATGATACCTCTCTTTCAGCTCCCCCATTTCTGAGAAGCATAAAATCTTATAATTTATTATTACCAAAGGGAAATGGTAGGAGGAGGGATAAATTAACAGTTTGGGATTAACACATACACACTGCTATGTATGAAATCATCAGCAAGGAACTACTGTATAGCACAGGGAACTACACTCAATATTTTGCAATAACCTATAAGGGGAAATGATCTGAAAAAGAATAGATATTTTTATTGACATCATCCATCAATGACAGTAAAAATGGAACCTAAGGGAAGACAGTGGTGAGTGCTTCTGACCCTGAAGACTTCAATCATCTAAAGTTTGGACTCTGCCTACTTCCCAAGGCCCTTAATGAACATATGTGTAGCCGTAGCTTAAAAAATTCCCCAGTTTGGGTTGCGGAGAGACACTGATATTGAAAATCCCCTGGTGTTCTCCTCACATGAATGGGACCCTTCCTACACCTAAAACATGCCTGTCACACCCAGAGGATGGTATACCGTCTGATCGGGAAAAGTTTGGAAAAGGCATCTCATCTCCTCATCTCTTGGTGCTAGGGTTCACCACTCCAGCGTCTTTACTAACAGTCTCCCCACTTGGAGATGTCAGCACTGTCAACACCCTGTTGCATACAGTTTGGAATTTGTCCAGAGGATGAAGCGGAAGGAGGAGGAACAATGAGAGACAAGTCCTAGGTGTTCGGACAGGCACATGTCACTCTAATTTCCAATCAGGAAGACGAATTGACCAAAGGCTAGGGTTGCCCATGGAAACAGAATAGGGCTTGAGGAATCCTGATGCTTTGTGGCCAGTTCCCATAAACACAAGTTGGAAAATGGAACTCAGGGGCACTAAAATTCACGAAACTGCAGAGTTGAAAATATCTATCACTGAAAAATGTCTTGAGGAAAGTCAGAGAAAAGGACTTGTAAGCAATGGAGAATGGCAGGAAAGGGATTGGAAGAGGTAGAAAGGACTCGCCATTAAGCACAAGAAAAGGGGCTGAACATTGCCAACATTGCAGTTGGCCAAAAAGGGTGTATGCGTCTTTTTCTGTATATATTCAAGAAAAGGGCATACACTTTTTTAGCCAACCAAACAGGTGGGCACTGGAAATCAATACTACAAAACATATCACTTTGCATCAGTCAGAAGAGCCGTCCTCATAAAGTGTAAACACCAGAAATGCAGGACAGGGCAAGGAGAAAAGGGAGCCCTGTGAGTCTTATAGTGGAAATGTATATTGCCAACGGTCACTCTGGATAAGTGTATTGTGTTTACTAAAGCATCTAAAAAATGAGCTACCGAGCACAGGGCACTTGCACTCATGGAAGTATATCTTGGGAAAAACAAAAATCGAGAGGACACAGGCACCCCAATGTTTACCACCTCTCTGTTTAAAAGTTCCTCGACTAGGATATAACTTAAATGTTTCTGCAGAGAAAAAATGGATAGAGATGTTGTGCTTATGTAGAGTGGAATATTACTCAGCCTGGAAATCAATGAAATACGGCCAGTTGTAACAACTCCAGAGGAGTTACGTGTGATCATTCGATGTCATATAATTCAAAAAGAAAAAGACATAAGATATTACTAATACATGGAATGTTAACATGGCTACATATGAACTGAATTACAAAAGAGAAGAGGGTTTCAAATTAAGAAAACCAACTTATGCTTCCTTAAGGGGAAAGGTGAGTTGGGGTGCTGCATAAAACCAGAGATTGAAATTAGCACAGATACCGTTCCATAAGCCAAATATGTAATAGTCAAAACCTAATCCTTGCTCAATGAAATGGACTCAACAAGCGATATTCAATGCCTAGGAATATACCTGATTAGTAAGAATCTTAAAACCCATGGACTTATATGTCTCCGTAAGAGAATCAAGCGTGTGTACAGTGGCATAAACGAAGCAGTGAAAATCCGATAAATACCGTTATCAAAATAAACTACAAAAACAAAACACAATGACAGTGAAATAGAGAGCAATTCTTAAATAATTCATTCAGGGCTTGTGATGCAACCTGGATTTACCACATCAACACCCAGAGCTGGGTGAGACATAAGGCTGGACACAAGGGGCTGATAGCATTGGTGAGTTTCTGTGAGCAAATGCAGACCCTTTGAAGTTATACTGCATGGAACCCATTCCATGGGTCCCAACTCTCCAGGTTCAAGGGATTCTTTATTCAGCTACAGCATGATTGGGAAACCCAGAGTATGGTCCACCATGTGATTGGGAAACAATTTAAAATGCATCTCAGTTTTGGTATCCTCTTCCTCAGGTTCACCATTCCAGATGCTTTACTAACACTCTGCCTACTTGGAGAGACAGTGCGTTTAAACTCCTGTTTGGCACATTTCGCAATTTCTTCACAAGATGAACAGGAATAGGGAGAAACAATGAGAGACAAGCAGTAGGTGCCTGCACGGGCAAATGTAACGCTCATTGCCCACCAGGAAGAGGAATTACCCAAAGGATCAGAGTGCCCTGCCCGAAACAGATTGGGGCCTGAAGCAATCCTGCGGTTTTGTGCCCAGCTCACAAGAAGGGGGGTTGAAGAAAGGAGCTGAGGGGCACTGTCATTCACAAACATGCAGAGTTATAAATGAAAGCTATCGTCCAAAAATATACTGAACTAAGGCTGCGAAGAGGACTTGAAAGCAGGGCAGAATTTCAGGAAAACGATTGCAGGAGCTAGACTGGAATTGCCCTTAAAGCACAGGAAAAGAGGCAGAACGTCGACAATGATGCACTTGGCCAAAAAGGGCGTATGCGTTTTTTCCTGAATATATTCAGGAAAAAACGCATACGCCCCTTTGGGTCAACCAAGCAAGCCTATAAAGAAATCTGCACTGAAATGCAGTCTCACTGCCCCTACCTGGCAAAAGGGCCACCTGATAAAAGTGTAAAATCCAGAAAGGCAGGACAGGATATGGAGAACAGGGAGCCTTGTTATGCTGATTGGCAGGATGTAAATTGCCAACAGCCACCCTGGAGAAGTGTATGGTGTTTCCTGAAACACCTAAGAAACAAAGCAACACAGCCTATGACACTTCCACTTATGGTCCTATAGATTAGGGAAATTAAAATCAAAAAGAGACAGCCACCACAAAGTTTGGGACGGCTGTGTTCACAAGGAGCTCATCTACACTACCAGGTAAATAACGCAGAAAGCAAAAACTGTATAAAGAGTTTGTGGTAGGTACGTACAAAGGAATATCACTCAGCAATGAAATCTGTGTCATCAGGCCCCTAGCGGCATAGTGAGTGGATGCAGGTATGGTGATTCTACGTGAACTACGTCACACAGAAAAAGAAACATCATAAGATATCACTAATACACGGAATGTAAACTTGACTACACATGAACTGAATTACAAAACAGAACAGGGTCTCAAATTTAGAAAACCAACTAGTGCTTGCTTATGGGGAAAGGTGCGTTGGGGTGCTGCATAAAACCAGAGACTGAAATTAGCACAGATAACATGCCATAAGCCATATATGTAATAGACAAGACCTACTCCTTGCACAACGAAATGGACTCAACACCACATATTCAACGCCTAAGAATATACCTGACTAGGTAGAATCTTAAAACCCATGGATTTATATGTCTCCGTAAGAGAATCAAGCCAGTGTACAGCGGATTAAACGCATCAGTGAAAATCCGATAATTCCCATTATCAAAATAAATTTCAAAAACTAAACACAAAGACAGTGAAATAGGGAGCAATTCTCAAATAATTCACTCAGAGCATGTGATGCAACCGGGATTTACCACATCCACACCCAGAGTTTGTTGAGACATAAGGCTGGAAAGTTCAGGCTGATAGCATTGGTGAGTTTTGGTGAGCAAATGCAGACCCTTTGACATCATATTGCATGGTACCCATTCTATGGGTCCCAACTCTACAGGTTCAAGGGATTCTTCCTCCAGCTAAAACATGCATGGGAAACCCAGAGTATGGCCCACCATGTGATTGGGAAATGATTTAAAATGCATCTCAGTTTTCGTATCCTGGTCCTCGGGTTCACCATTCCAGATGCTTTACTAACACTCTCCCCGCTTGGAGAGTCAGTGCCTTTAACCTCCTGTTTGGCACAGCTTGCAATTTCTGTGCAAGATGAACAGGAATAGGGAGAACCAATGACAGACTAGCTGTAGGTGTCTGCACGGGCAAATGTAACGCTCATTTCCCACCAGGAAGAGGAATTAACCAAAGGCTCAGAGTGCCCTGCCGGAAACAGATTAGGGCCTGAAGCAATCCTGCGGTTTTGTGCCCAGGTCACAAGAATGCGAGTTGAAGAAAGGAGCTCAGGGGCACTGTAATTCACAAACCTGCAGAGTTATAAATGACAGCTATCCTCCAAAAATATATTGAAGTAAGCCTGCGAAGGGGACTTGAATGCGGGGCAGAATTTCAGGAAAACGATTGCAGTAGGTAAACTGGAATAGCCCTGAAAGCATAGGAAAAGAGGCAGAACGTCGACAATGATGCACTTGGCCAAAAAGGGCGTATGCGTTTTTTCCTGAATATATTCAGGAAAAAACGCATACGCCCTTTTTGGCCAACCAAGCAAGCCTGTAAAGGAAATCTGCACTACAATGAAGTCTCACTGCCCCCCGGGCAAAAGGGCCATCTGAAAAAAGGGTAAAATGCAGAAAGGCAGGACAGTACATGGAAAAAAGGAAGCCTTGTTATGCTGATTGTCAGGATGTTAATTGCCAACAACCACCCTGGAGAAGTGTATGGTGTTTCATGAAACACATAAGAAACAAAGCAACACAGCCTATGGCACTTCCACTTATGGTCCTATAGCTTACGGAAATTAAAATCAAAAACAGACAGCCACCCCAATATTTGGGACGGCTGTGTTCACCAGAAGCTCGTCTACAGTATCAGGTAAATATCCCAGAAAGCAAAAAATGGATA
This sequence comes from Phocoena phocoena, assembly GCF_963924675.1. Taxonomy (NCBI): domain Eukaryota; kingdom Metazoa; phylum Chordata; class Mammalia; order Artiodactyla; family Phocoenidae; genus Phocoena; species Phocoena phocoena. Next base: position 282,876 of record NW_027077430.1, read on the forward strand.
AAGAAGTTGTGGCACGTACGTACAATGCAATATCACTCAGCAATGAAATCTGTGTCATCAGGCCCTTAGCGGCATAGTGAGTGGATGCAGGTACGGTGATTCTACGTGAACTACGTCACACAGAAAAAGAAACATCATAAGATATCACTAATACACGGAATGTAAACTTGACTACACATGAACTGAATTACAAAACAGAACAGGGTCTCAAATTTAGAAAACCAACTAATGCTTGCTTAAGGGGAAAGGTGTCTTGGGGTGCTGCCTAAAACCAGAGTCTGAAATTAGCACAGATAACATTCCATAAGCCAAATATGTAATAGACAAGATCTACTCCTTGCTGAAAGAAATGGACTGAACACCACATATTCAACGCCTAGGAATATACCTGACTAGGAAAAATGTTAAAACCCATGGATTTATATGTCTCCATAAGAGAATCAAGCGTGTGTACAGCGGCATAAACGCAGCGGTGAAAATCCGATAAATCCCATTATCAAAATAAATTTCAAAAACAAAACACAAAGACAGTGAAATTGAGAACAATTCTTAAACAATTCACTCAGGGCATGTGATGCAACTGGGATTTACCACATCTACACCCAGAGCTGGTTGAGACATAAGGCTGGACACTTCACGCTGATAGCATTGGTGAGTTTTGGTGAGCAAATACAGACCCCTTGCAGTCATACTGCATGGTACCCATTCCATGGGTCCCAACTCTCCAGGCTCAAGGGATTCTTCCTTCACCTAAAACATGCATGGGAAACCCAGAATATGGTCCACCATGTGATGGGAAAGGATTTAAAATGCATCTCAGTTTTCGTATCCTGGTCCTCGGGTTCACCATTCCAGACGCTTTACCAACACTCTCCCCACATGGAGAGTCAGTGCCTTTAACCTCCTCTTTGGAACAGCTTGCAATTTCTGTGCAAGATGAACAGGAATAGGGAAAACCAATGAGAGACTAGCTGTAGGTGTCTGCACGGGCAATTGTAACGTTCATTTCCCACCAGGAAGTGAAATTAAACAAAATCTCAGCGTGCCCTACCAGAAACAGATTAGGGCCTGAAGCAATCATGCGATTTTGTGCCCGCTCACAAAAAAGCGAGTTGAAGAAAGGAGCTCAGGGACACTGTAATTCACAAACCTGCAGAGTTATAAATGACAGCTTTCCTCCAAAAATATATTGAAGTAAGCCTGCGAAGGGGACTTGAAAGCGGGGCAGAATTTCAGGAAAACGATTGCAGGGTGTAGACTGGAATTGCCCTGAAACCATAGGAAAAGAGGCAGAACGTCGACAATGATGCACTTGGCCAAAAAGGGCGTATGCATTTTTTCCTGAATATATTCAGGAAAAAACGCATACGCCCTTTTTGGCCAACCAAGCAAGCCTGTAAATGAAATCTGCACTACAATGAAGTCTCACTGCCCCCCGTTCAAAAGGGCCATCTTGAAAAAGAGTAAAATCCAGAAAGGCACGACAGGGCATGGAGAACAGAGAGCCTTGTTATGATGATGGGTGTGATGTAAATTGCCAACAGACACTCTGGAGAAATATATGGTGTTTCCTGAATACCTAAAAAACAAAGCAACAGAGCCAACGCACTTCCACTTATTGTCCTATAGGTTAGGAAAATTAAGATAAAAAACACACATCCACCCAAAAGTTTCGGACGGCTCTGTTTCCAAGCACCTCGTCTACGCTACAAGTTATATATGCCAAAAGGCGAAAAATAGACAAAGATATTGCAGTACGTACGTACAATGGAATATCACCCAGCAAAGAAATCTATGTCATCAGGCCCGTCGCGGCATAATGACTGGATTCAGGTACGATGATAATACGTGAAATAAGTCACACAGAAAGAGAAACATCATAAGATGTCACTAATACAGGGAATGTAAACTTGGCTATACATGAACTGAATTACAAAAGAAGAGAGGGTCTCAAATTAAGAAGACCAAGTTATGCTTGCTTAATGGGAAAGGTGAGGTGGGGTTCTGCATAAAACCAGAGATTGAAATTAGCACAGATACCATTCTAAAACCCAAATATGTAATAGAGAAGACCTATTCCTTGCTCAACGAAATGGACTCAACACCCCGTATTCAACGCCGAGGAATATACCTGACTAGGAAAATTCTTAAAACACATGGATTTATATGTCTCTGTAAGAGAATCAAGCGTGTGTACAGCGGCATAACCTCAGCAGTGAAAATCCGAAAAATCTCATTATCAAAATAAATTTCAAAAACAAACACAATGACAGTGCAGTAGAGAGCAATCCTTAAATAATTCACTCAGGGCTTCTTATGCAACCTGGATTTACCACATCTACACCCAGAGCTGGGTGAGACATAAGGCTGGACACTTCGGGCTGAGAGCATTGGTGACGTTCGGTGCGCAAATGCAGACACTTTGTAGTCATACTGCATAGTACCCATTCCATGGGTCCCAACACTCCAGGTTCAAGGGATACTTCCTTCAGCTAAAACATGAATGAGAAAACCAGAGTATGGTCCACAGTAAGACTGGGAAATGTTTTTAAACGCATCTCAGTTTTTATCCTCTGGCACTTGTGTTAACTATTCCAGATGCTTGACTAACACTCTCCCCACTTGGAGAGTCAGTGTCTTTAACCTCCTGTTTGGCAGAGTTCGAAATTTCTGTACAAGATGAACAGTAATAGGGAGAACCAATCAGAGACTAGCTATAGGTGCCAGCTCGGGCAAATGTAATGCTCATTTCACACCAGGAAGAGGAATTAACCAAAGGCTCAACATGCCATGTCAGAGCCAGAGTAGCACCTGAAGCAATCCTCCAGATTTTCAGCCAGCTGCAAGAAAGCGAGTTGAAGAAAGGAGCTCGGGGGCACTGTAATTCACAAACCTGCAGAGTTATAAATCACAGTTATCGTCCAAAAATATACTGAAGTAAGTCTGTGAAGAGGACTTGAAAGCGGGGCAGAATTTCAGGAAAAGGATTTCAGGGCGTAGAGCGCAATTTCATTTAAAGCATAGGAAAAGAGGCAGAACGTCGACAATGATGCACTTGGCCAAAAAGGAAAAAACACATACGCCCTCTTTGGCCAACCAAACAAGCCTGTAAAGGAAATTTGCATTTCAATGAAGTCTCACTGCCCCCCGGTCAAAAGAGCCATCTGGAAAAAGTGTAATATCCAGAAAGGCAGGACAGGCTATTGAGAACAGGGAGCCTTGTTATGCTGATGGTCGGGATGTAAATTGCCAACAGCCACTCTGGAGAAGTGTATGGTGTTTCCTGAAATACGTAAGAAACGAAGCAACACAGCCTATGGCACTTAAACTTATGGTCCTATAGCTTAGGGAAATTAAAATGAAAAACACACAGGCACCCCAAGGTTTGGGACGGCTCTTTCTACAAGAACCTTGTCTATGGTACAAGTTAAATATCCCAGAAAGCGAAAAATGGATTAAGAAGTTGTGGTACGTACGTACAATGGAATATCACTCAGCAATGAAATCTATGTCATCAGGCCATAGTGGCATACTGAGTGGATTCAGGTACGGTGATTCTACGTGAAATAAGTCACACAGAAAAAGAAACATCATAAGATATCACTAATACACGGGATATAAACTTGACTACACATGAACTGAATTGCAATAGAGAACAGGGTCTCAACTTTAGAAAACCAACTCGTGCTTGCTTATGGGGAAAGGTGAGTTGCGGTGCTGCATAAAGCCAGGGATTAAAATTAGCACAGATACCGTTCCGAAAGCCAAATATGTTATAGACAAGACCTAATCTTTGCTCAAGGAGATCGACTTAGCACCACATATTCAACGCTTAGGAATACACCTGACTGGGAAGAATCTTAAAACCCATGAATTTATATGTCTCCGTAAGAGAATCAAGTGTGTGTACAGCAGCATAAATGCAGCAGTGAAAATCCTATAAAACCCATTATCAAAATAAATTTCAATAACAAAACACAATGACAGTGAAATAGAGAGCAATTCTTAAATAATTCACTCAGGGCTTGTGATGCAACCTGGATTTACCACATCTACAACCAGAGTTGGGTGAGACATAAGGCTGGACACTTCGGGCTGATAGCATTGGTGAGTTTCGGTGAGCAAATGCAGACCATTTGAAGTCATACTGCATGGTACCCATTCCAAGAGTCCCAACTCTCCAGGTTCAAGGGATTCTTCCTTCAGGTAAAACATGCATGGGAAACACAGAGTATGGTCCACCGTGTGATTGGGAAACGTTTTTAAATGCATCTCAGTTTTCATCCCCTGTTTTTCGTGTTCACCATTCCAGACGCTTTACTAACACTCTCCCCACTTGGAGAGTCAGTTCCTTTAACCTCCTGTTTGGCACAGCTTGCAATTTCTGCACAAGATGAACAGGAATAGGGAGAACCAATTATAGACTAGCTGTAGGTGTCTGCACGGGTAAATGTAACCCTCATTTCCCACCAGGAAGAGGAATTAACCAAAGGCTCAGCGTGCCCTGCCATAACCAGATTAGGTTTTGAAGAAATTCTGTGGTGTTGTGCCCAGCTCACAAGATAGTGAGTTGAAGAAAGGAGTTCAAGGTCTCTGTAATTCACAAACCTGCAGAGTTATAAATGACAGCTATCGTCCAAAATTGTATTGAAGTAAGCCTGTGAACAGGACTTGAAAGCGGGGCAGAATTTCAGGAAAACCATTTCAGGGGATAGACTGGAATTGCACTTAAAGCATAGGAAAAGAGGCAGAACGTCGACAATGATGTACTTGGCCAAAAAGGACATATGCGTTTTATCCAGAGCCCTCATTAACGAGGGTAGGATGCTCCCAGCATGCTCCAGGGGCCAACAGAGTCCCCACATCGCCAAGGCGACATGAGGCAGTCAGGCAGGATTGACCTCACATAAGAGGGCACACCTCACAGAAGTTTAAGGTACCCAGCCAGGATCAGACTCTCACCAGAGGGCCCACATCACCAAGGGGATGGGAACCAGGTAGCAGTGTCCTCACACCCATGAGGCCACAAAATCGAAGTTGAGGTACCCAGAATATGTGGCCTCAAACCAGAGGACCCACATCACCATGGGTCTCGATGTGAGGCAGGCAGGTTTAACCTTAAAACACATGGCCCATTGTATAAAAAAGGTGAGGAATACAGCAGTTGGAGCTTCCCAGCAGGCAGCCCAGATCACCATGGCTATGGGATCCAGGCCACAGTGAACTCACAGCAGAGGGCCCTCATCATGAAACTGTGAGCAACCCAGGCATTGGGAACTCAGAGCAGAAGGCCCACATTCCCATGGGGTTGGGAACCTTGCAGGAGTGTACTCGCACCACAGGGCGCACATCAAAAAATTTTGGGAGCCCAGGAGTTAAGGCCTGACGCCAGAGAGCCCTCATTACCGAGGGGAGGAGACTCCCAGCAGTCACCAACACCCAGCTGAGGTACAACGTCCCCAAGGTGACGAGTGCCAGTCAGGCAGGAGTGACCTCACAGCAGAGGGCCTACCTCACAGAAGAGTGAGGAGCCTAGCCAGAATAAGACTCTCACCAGAGTGCCCACATGACCAATGGGATACGATCCAGGCAGGAGTGTCCTCACACCAGTGTGGCAACATCATAGAAAGGTGAGGAACCCAGCACATGTGGCCTAAACCAGAGAACCCACATCTCAAATGGGCTCAGAGTGAGGCAGGCAGGAGTAGCCTCACAACTCAGAGCCCATAGAATAAAAAAGTTGAGGAATCCAGGTGGGAACCTCCCAGCAGGCGGCCCAGAGCACCCAATCTATGTGATCCAGGCCTCAGTAAACTCACAGCAGAGGACCCACAACATGAAACTGTGAGCAACCCAGTCTTTGGGACTTCAAAGTAGAAGGCCCAAACCCCATGGGGATGGGAACCTGGCAGGAGTGTCATCGCACCAGTGGGCACACATCAGAAAATGTGGGGAGCCCAGTACTTAGGGCCTGACGCAAGGGGACCCTCATCACCGAGGGGAGGAGGCTCCCAGCATGTTCCTCACAGCAGAGGGCCTTCCTCTCAGAAGTGTGATGAATCCAGCCAGGATCTGACTCTCAGCAGAGGGCCCACATCACCAAGGGGATGGGAACCAGGCAGGAGTGTCCTCACACCCATGGGGCCACATCATCGAAAGTTGAGGTACTCAGAACATGTGGCCTCAAACCAGAGGACCCACATCACCATGGGTCTCGGAGTGAGGCAGGCAGGATTAACCTCACAACACATGACCCATTGTATATAAAAGGTGAGGAATCCAGCAGTTGGAACTTCCCAGGAGGCGGCCCAGAGGACCGAGGCTATCGGATCCAGGCCACAGTGAACTCACAGCAGAGGGCCCTCATCGTGATACTGTAAGCAACCCAGCCGTTGTGACCTCAGAGTACAAGGCCCACATCCCCATGGGGAAGGGAACCAAGCAGGAGTGTCATCGCACCAGTGGGCACACATCAAAAAATATGGGGAGCCCAGCAGTTAGAGCCGGACGCCAGAGGACCCTCATCACTGAGGAGAGGAGGCTCCCAGCAGGCTCCAAATGCCACCAGAGGGCCGACGTCACAAAGGCAATGGGAGCAAGCTAGACAGGAGTTACCTCACAGCACAGGGCCCACCTCACAGAAGGGTGAAGAACCCATCCAGGATAAGAATCTCACCAGAGAGCCCACATCACCAAGGGGATCGGAACAACGCAGGAGTACCCTCACACCATTGTGGCCACATTATCAAAAGGTGAGGAACCCAGAACATGTGGCTAAACCAGAAGACCCACAATTCAAAGGGGCTCAGAGTGAGGCAGTCAGGAGAAGCCTCACAACACAAGGCCCATAGAATAAAAAAGCTGAGTAATCCAGCAGTTTGAACCTACCAACAGGTGGCCCAGAGCACCCAGTCTATGGGATCCAGGCTGCAGTGAACTCACAGCAGAGGGCCCACATCATGAAACTATGAGCAACCCAGATAGTGGGACCTCAGAGCAGAAGGCCCACAACCCCATGGGGATGGGAACCTCGCAGGAGTGTCCTCGCACCACTTAGCATGTATCCGAAAATGTGGGAACCCAGCTGTTAGGGCCTGATGCCACAAGGCCCTCATCACCGAGGGGAGGAGGCTACCAGCAGGCTGCAATTTCCACCAGACGGCCGATGTTGCCAAGGAGGTGTGTGCCAGCCAGGCAGGAATGACCACAGAGCAGACGGCCCACCTCACAGAAGTGTGAGGAACCCAAACAGGATCAGACTCTCACCAGAGGGCACACATCACCAAGGGGATTGAAACCAGGCAGGAGTGTCCTCAAACCAGTGGGGCCACATCAGTGAAAGATGAGGAACACAACACATGTGGCCTCAAACAAGGGGACACACATCACGAAGGGGCTGGGAGTGAGGCATGCAGGAGGAGATTCACAACAGAGGGCCCATAGAATAAAAAAGGTGAGGAATCCAGGAGTTGGAAACTCCAGGCTGGTGGCCCAGAGCACCGACGCTATGGGATACAGAACAGAGTGAATACACAGCAAAGGGCCCACGTCATGAAACTGTGAACAACCCAGCCGTTGGGACCACAGAACAGAAGTCCCACATGCCCATGGGGATGGGAACCTGTGAGGAGTGTCCTCGCACCACTGGGCACACATCAGAAAATGTGTGGAGCCCAGCACTTAGGGCCTGACACCAGAAGGCCCTCATCACTGAGGGGAGGAGGCCCCAGCACGCTCCAACTGCCACCAGAGTGCCCATGTCGCCAAGGCGACGTGTGCCAGCCAGGCAGGATTGACCTCACAGCAGAGGGCGCACATCATGAAAGTGTGAGCAACCCAGCCGTTGGGAGCTCAGAATAGAAGGCCCACATCCCCATGGGGATGGGAACCTGGCAGGAGTGTCATCGCACCACTAGGCGCACATCTGAAAATGTGGGGAGCCCAGCAGTTAGGGCCTGACGCCACTGGGTCCTCATCACCGAGGGGAAGAGGCTCCCAGCACGCTCCATCTGCAACCAGTGGACCCATGTGGCCAAGGCAACGTGTGCCAGCCAGGCAGGAGTGACCTCACAGCAGAGGCCCCACCTCCCTGAAGTTTGAGGAGTTCAGCCAAGGTCAGACTCTCAGCAGAGGGCCCACATCACCAAGGGGATGGGAACCAGGCAGGAGTGTCCTCACACCAGTGGGGCCACATCATCGAAAAGTGAGGGACCCAGCACACGTGGCCTCAAACCAGAGGACACACATCACCATGGGGCTCGGAGTGAGGAAGGCAGGAGGAGTCTCACAACACAGGGCCCATAGAATAAAAAAGGTGAGGAATCCCGCAGTTGGAAACTCCAAGCAGGTGGCACAGAGCACCGAGGCTATGGGATCCATGCCGGAGTGAACTCACAGCAGAGGGCCCACATTCTGACACTGTGAGCAACCCAGCCGTTGGGACCTCAGAGCAGAAAGCCCACATCCCCATGGGGATGGGAACCTGGCAGGAGTGTTGTCGCACCACAGGGCGCACCTCAGAAAATTTGTGTATCCCAGGACTTAGGGCCTGACAGCAGAGGGCCCTCATCACTGAGGGGAGGAGGTTCCCAGCAGGCTCCAAATGCCACCAGAGACCTGACGTCACCAAGGCAACGCGAGCTAGCCAGGCAGGATTGACGTCACAGCAGAAGGCCCACCTCACAGAATGGTGAGGAACCCAGCCAGGATCAGACTCTCACTGGAGGGCCCACATCACCAAGGGGATGGGAACCAGGAAGGAGTGTCCTCACACCAGTGGGGCCACATTATCGAAAGGTGAGGGACCCAGCACACGAGGATTCAAACCAAAGGATACACATCACCAAGGGGCTGGGTGTGAGGCAGGAAGGAGGAGCCTCAAAACAGGCGTGCATTGAATAAAAAAGGTGAGGAATCCCAGAGTTGGAACCTCCCATCAGGCACCAGGAGCAGCGAGTCTATGGGGTCCAGGCCAGAGTGAACTCACACCAGAGGGCCTTCAACATGAAACTGTGAGCAACCCAGCAGTTGGGACCTCAGAGCAGAAAGCCCACATCCCCATGGGGATGGGACACTGGCAGGAGTGTACTCGCACTACAGGGCGCACATCAGAAACTTCTGGAAGCCCATGAGTTAGGGCCTGATGCCAGAGGGTCCTCATTACCGAGGGGAGGAGACTCCTAACAGGCACCAACTCCCAACTGAGGGCCCACATCGCCAAGGTGACGTGTGCCAGCCAGGCAGGAGTGACCTCACAGCAGCGGGCCCACCTCCCAGAAGTGTGAGGAATGCAGCCAGGATCAGACTCTCAACAGAGGGCCCACATCACCAAGGGGATGGGAACCAGGCAGGAGTGTCCTCACACCAGTGGGGCCACATCAATAAAGGTGAGGAAACTGGCACATGTGGCCTCAAACCAGAGGACCTACATCAAAAAGGGGCTGGGAGTGAGGCAGGCAGGAGGAGCCTGAAAACAGAGGGCCCAAAGAATAAAAAAGGTGGGAATCCAGCAGTTGGAACCTACCAGCAGGCGGCTCAGAGCACAGAGTCTATGGGATCTAGGCCTGAGTGAACTAACACCAGAGAGCCAACGTCATTAAACTGTGAACAACACAGGCGTTGGGACCTTAGAGCAGAAGGCCCACATGCCCATGTGAATGGGAACCTGGCAGGAGTGCCCTCGCACCACTTAGCACATATCAGAAAATGTGGGAACCCAGCAGTTAGGTCCTGACGCCAGAGTGTCTCATCACAGAGGGGACGAGGCTCCCATCAGGCTCCAACTGCCACCAGAGGGCCGAAGTCACCAAAGCGGTGTGTGCCAGCCAGGCAGGAGTGACCTCAGAGAAGAGGGCCCACCTCACAGAAGTGTGAGGAAACCAACCAGGCTCAGACTCTCACCAGAGGGCCCACATCACCAAGGGGCTGGGAGTGAGGCAGATGTCTGGACGGGCACATTTAACTATAATTTCCCACCAGGAAGAGGAATAAACCAAAGGGTCAGAGTGCCGTGCCAGACCCTGATTATGGCCTGAAGGAAACCTGCGGTTTTGTGGCCAGCTTACAAGGAAGTGAGTTAAGAAAGGAAATCACGGGCACTGTAATTCACACACCTGCAGAGTTATAAATGACAGCTATTGGCAAAAATATATTGAAGTAAGTCTGCGAAGAGGACTTGTAAACGAGGCAGAATTGCAGGAATCATATTTCAGGAGGTAGATCGGATTTGCATTTAAAGCATATGAAATGCGGCAGATCTTTGACAGTGATGCACTTGGACAAAAAGTGCATATACATTTTTTCCTGATTATATTCAGGAAAAAAACGCATATGCCCTTTTTGGCCAACCAAGCACTCGAGCAATGGAAATCTGCACTAAAATGAAGTCTCATTTCCCATTCGTCAAAAGGGCCATCTGAAAAACGTGTAAAATCCAGAAAGGCAGGACAGGCCATGGAGAACAGGGAGCCTTGTTATGCTGATGGATGGGATGTAAATTGCCAACAGACACTCTGGAGATATTTATGGTGTATCCTGAAACATCTAAAAAACAAAGCTACAGAGCCTAGGGCACTTCCATTTATGGCCCTATAGCTTAGGAATATTAAAATCAACAAGACACAGCCAACACAAAATTTAAGGCTGCTGTGTTTACAAGAATCTCGAGTCCAGTACAAATTAAGTATCCCCGAAAGAAATAAATGGATAAAGAATTTGTGCTACTTACGTACATCGGAATATCACTCAGCAACGAAATCAATGTCATCAGGCCTGTAGCAGCAAATTGAGTGGATTTAAGTATGATGATTCTAAGAGATATATGTTGCATAGAGAAAGATAATTATCATAAGATATCACTAATAGAGGGCGTGTAAACTTGGCTACACATAAACTGAATTACAAAACCGAACAGTCTCACATTTAGATAAACACTTATGCTTGCTTAAGGGGAAAGTTGAGTTGGGGTGCTGTATAAAACCAGAGATTGAAATTAGCACACATACCGTTCCATAAGCCAAATATGTAATAGACAAGACCTACTCTTTGCTCAACGAAATGGACCCATCCATGGTGTATCATCTCACACCTGTTAGAATGGGCATCATCAGAAAATCTACAAACAACAAATGCTGGAGAGTGTGTGGATATAAGGAACCCTCTTCCACTATTGTTGGGAATGTAAATTGATACAGTCACTGTGGAGAGCATTATGGAGTTTCTTATAAAACTAACGATAGAATTACCATACGATACAGCAATCCCACTACTGGGCATATACCCAGACAAAACCATAAATCAAAAAGAGACATTCACCGCAATGTTCATTGCATCACTATTTACAATATCCAGGTAATGGAAGCAACCTAAATGCCCACAGACAGACGAATGCATAAAGATGTGGTACATACATAAAATGGAATATTACTAAGCCATAAAAAGGAATGAAATTGGGTCATTTGTAGAGACGTTGATGGACCTAGAGACTGTCATACAGAGTGAAGTAAGTCAGAAAGAGAAAAACAAAACAAATCTTGTATATTAATGCATATATGTGGAACGTAAAAAAATTGTACAGATGAACCGTTTTGCAAGGCAGAAATAGAGCAACAGATGTAGACAACAAACGCATGGACACCAAGGGAGGAAAGCTGTTGCGGGGGTGGTGGTGGGAGGAGTTGAGAGATTGGGATTGGCATGTATACATTTATATGTATAAAATAGATAACCAATAAGAACCTGCTCTACAAAAAATAAAATTAAATTAAAAAAATAAAATTAAAAAAAGTAAAACAGAAAAAATATTCTGCCCTTCACATACATGTATTTATATGAATAAATTATTTCCATGCATATATCTGTAAATACAGAAAAGAGGAATAAAATCTACCTTGAACCAAAAATGATAAAAAGAAAAATGAAAACAGAACCCACCAGTTACACAGAGGAAAATCATATCAGGGCACTTGCTCCAGTTGTAAACAATTCTGAAGTTGGTCAGTGGTGGGGAATCATCTCCCATTCAGCCAGCAGGCCCCACGCAACAAGCGTCCTCATCCAAAGCTAAGGGACCATGCCGAGGCATCTGTGAGTAAACATGGGCCGAGCCCCAGGCCAGCTGCTGCTGCAATGTTCCCACCCTTCCCAGGTAAAACACCTGAATATGTACAAGGAGTTGAAAGCCTAGAGGAAGGGCCATGGAACCACATGAGCGACAGCATGCCAGCCGACTTGGTGCCTGCAGGTCAGCCAGGATGGTCCTGGCCCTGGGTGCTCTTCTGGAAGCTTTCCATTTCCCTGCCTGAGATACCCCTGCTGTCCCGGCCCCCACTGCATTCTTCCTTCCTCACCTCTGCCCAGGGAGAAATTCCAGCAGCAGCAACGGGTGAAACATCCTCTTCTTTAGCAGGTGGCATCTTGGCAACTGCTGCAGAAAGTCCAGCAGAGCCCCACTCACACTGGGACACCCACAAAGCCGTGGCCTCTCACTCCCTCCCACCAGCCCAGCCCTGAGACTGCTGACAGGGCAGAGAAAATGGCGTCAGGCACAGCTGCAGGGGCTCTTGCTGCCTGGGGCGGTATTTATATTGATCTGAACCCAGGCACACCTGGGGAGGGCTGGCCGGCACGGTCAGGCTTCCCAGGCCAGCCAATAATCACCCCTCAGGGGCTCACAGTTGCAGAAAATGGAACTTGCTGAATCGGCCAGCTCCAAGGAACAGGTGTGGGCTCCTGAGAGTCAGGATAGACAAGGGGCTGCAGCTCTGGCTTGTTTTCTAATCATATTATCTGGCCCGTGAGTGGGAGACAACTTCAAGAAAACCCTCTCCTAATGAGAGGAACCCAGGTGTCAGGGAGAGGATGGGTGGGTGGTGGGTGGAGACAGAGGCCTGGTGCCCCGGGTGCAGTGGAAGTCTCTGGAAGACCAGGTGGAGGGAGGCCACACAGAGTGATGCCCAGGGTCACAGACCTGTTGGAGCTGCTGTTTGTTAGTTCAAGTCCTGCTCTGAGGTGCTCTGTGTCAGATCTGAGCGACAGGTGAGCTGGGAGTGCTCTGCAATGAGGGCTATGTGCACGGTTCCTGTGTGCCCAGCCCTGCCAAGGTACCTGCAAGGGTAGCTCTGTATCCTGGGAGGGGCCTGACCACGAGAGCCCCATGGGCTGCAGGGGACTTGCCCAGGGAACCCCATGTCCTGGGAGGGACCTGACCACGAGAGCCCCGTGGGCTGCGGTGGGGGTGGGGTACCTGCTCGGGTGAGCTCCATATCCTGCGATTGGCCTGACCTCGATAGCCCCATGGGCTGCTGGAGTCCTGGTAAAAGATGTAAGGACAGTCGGTGAAGCCACCGAGGATATACCTCCAGTAGTTCCTAAATCCTACAGCCTGCTGGTCATTTTACCAACCACCAGGACTTGGTATTCTGTATTAGTGTTCAATGATGCCTTCTTCTGTATTCCATTAGTCCCAGAGTCACAAGACATTTTGGCTTGTGAGTGGCAGGACTCAACATACAACTAAAACAATACTTCTGGGCCATCTTGCACCAAGGGTTCAAAAATTCCCACACCATCTTTGGGGAAAGCTCAGCTAAAGACCTAAAAGTTCTACTTCTGGAAAAGGAAACACTCCTTCAATATGCAGACGACATTCTGATCATCAACCCTACTAAGGAGGCCTCTGAACTACCAAGCCAATAAAGGATAGAAGTTGTCCAAGAAGAAGCTCAGATAGCACAGACTACAGTGACCTGCCTGGGCTTAATTCTCACAGAAGGTTGGAGAAGCCCATCCCAGGAAAGGGAAGAAACAATTTACAGCCTTACCCCTTTCTAAAACTAGAAGACAGCTTAGGGGTTCCTGGGGAGGCCAGGGTTTGCTGCTTCTGGATCCCTAACTACAGTCTACTAGCTGGGCCTCTATATGAAACACTGAAAGGAAAAGTTGATGATTCTTTTGAATAGAATCCAGAAGTGGCCTTTCAAGAATGGAAAGAGCAGTCAATTCAGACCCTTGCCCTGGAACTCCCTAATTTAGCTAAACCCTTTGACCTTTACATTCCTGGTGAAAGGTGAATCGCCATTGGAGTATTAGTGTAAAAACTGGGACCACTTGAAATGGAACAATGCAAGAATGCCATCCAGGTAGGATAAACTACGGTCACCAAGGGACTTGGCCCACCGCCACATCTGGCCAAGATACTGGCAGTATCTAAAAACCTGGAAATCAGCAGCCCAAAAGGCCACCTCCCTCCTAAGGGTAAAGGACCCCACGTGGTGATCCTAACCCCCAACCATGCCCTGAAGTTGCAGGGTTTGCTCCGTGGGCACACTGACCTCGAGTGTGGAGGCCCTCCAACTCCAACCTCCAGAGAGATAACCGGGAACAACGGGGCACCATGACAACTCGTGTGATCATCATTTGACCTGGAGTTTCTCTCATAAAACAACAAGAGTGTGTCTCAAAAGAGTAGACTACTGCTTGCAGGACTTACTGCACCCGGAGGGGAGCTAATAGTCTTGGCGGGGGAACCGTATATCACGCTGTCACCATAGAAAAGCCTACAGACACCGTGATGATGGTGGCCAATAAGACCGGCTGGACTCCTGTTTACTTCAAAAGGCTGTTGACTCAGTGGCCATCATGGTCCTTCATCACCACTGACCCTGGACTGTCTGGGAGTTGAGCGGGCAGGGTCCTGACACCTGGTGCTGTTTTTACGTTAATTCAGGGGCCTAATTGAAGAAAGTGCAGACTACTGGTCAGAGCATCTAGGCTGGCAGAAACGGTCAGCCTAAGGTGGCCCAACAAATGTGGGGCGGGGTGAAACTGGACCTCACAGCGTCACTGCACATCTCCTTCCTGGACCCTTAAAGATCATTAGAATCTATAACACTTCCAATACTGGTGCTCAGGCGGACGAGCACGGAGGCAGGAGACCTGGGGACAATCAACGTCACCTGGAGACTGCTGGGAAGAAGTTCTGACACTCGCCCACAAGTGTGAGGGCTCCTAACTCAGCACTGAGCAGTTACAGAAGAAAGGTCTGCACCCTCAGCACTCCAAGAATGAGGAAGGGGACAAAAGGCAGAAGAGAGGTTTGTCCCAGGCAAAGCCCCTTAAAAATCCCTGGGAGATAAAAATAGAATCTGGGCAATAAAATAAAGTCTAACCATTTTTATCCTTTGTGCTTTGTCTAATTTCACGTGCTCCTAGGGTCCCGCATACAGAGGTTCCACACCCGGCACTTCAGACCAGATTTCCTAGTGCAGAATGGCTGGGTCGACACATCAGCTCCTGGGGCCCAGTGCAGACTCTGCGATATAGAGCCTGAGCTGTAGCCAACAGGGCCCTCGAGAGTTCCACTGCTTCCCTCCCACTGACTCTGACAGGATCTCTACACAGCAGCCCAGCCCACAGCCCACAGGGTAGCACATGCTCTCACCTCTCCATTCTCTGATCAAAATATAAAGTTTCCTTTGCTTCTGAACCAAACTCAGTCTCAATCTGTTGGCTCCAGTGACACTGGGCAGGGGGACACTTGTTGGGGTACACTCTGGAGGATCAGTAACAGAAATTGAGAACATTGTAACTTTAATAAACAGATGTGTGAGCCATACTGTAATTAACAGAGAACAGTGTATAAGATGTTATACACTGTTAGAAATAAGATGTTTCTAACACTTCCATTTGATATTTCCATCACTTTCTTATAAGCAAGTTCAGTGAAAATGTTTGTCTTATGTGTCAGGTCAATATTAGAGAAACGAAGTGATTTCTTTCCAAGCATGTACATCTAATAATCTTGCTTAAAGCTTCAATCTTGTTTTAAATGCTTTTCCATTGAAAATGATACCTCTCTTTCAGCTTCCCCATTTCTGAGAAGTATAAAATCTTATAATTTATTATTACCAAATGGGAAAGGGTGGGAGGAGGGATAAATTAACAGTTTGGGATTAACACATACACAATGCTATGTATAAAATCGATCATCAACAAGGAACTACTGTATAGCACAGGGAACTACACTCAATATTTTTCAATAACCTATAAGGGGAAATGATCTGAAAAAGAATAGATATTTTTATTGACATCATCTATCACTGACAGTTAAAATCGAACCTAAGGGAAGCCGGTGGTGAGTGTTTCTGACCCTGAAGACTTCAATCATCTAAAGTTTGGACTCTGCCTACTTCTCAAGGCCCTTAATGAACATATGTGTAGCCATAGCTTAAAAAATCCCCCAGTTTGGGTTGCGGAGAGACACTGATTTTGAAAAAGCCCTGGTGTTCTCCTCACATGAATGGGACCCTTCCTACAGCTAAAACATGCCTGTCACACACAGAGGATGGTATACCGTCTGATCGGGAAGAGTTTGGAAAAGGAATCTCATCTCCTCATCACCTGGTGCTCGGGTTCACCCCTCCAGAGTCTTTACTAACAGTCTCCCCACTTGGAGATGTCAGCACTGTCAACATCCTGTTGTGCACAGTTTGGAATTTGTCCAGAGGATGAAGCGGAAGGAGGAGGAACAATGAGAGACAAGTCCTAGGTGTTCAGACAGGCACATGTCACTCTAATTTCCAATCAGGAAGACGAATTAACCAAAGGCTAGGGTTGCCCATGGAAACAGAATAGGGCTTGAGGAAATCCGGCTGCTTTGTGGCCAGTTCCCATAAACACAAGTGGAAAAATGGAACTCAGGGGCACAAAATTCACGAAACTGCAGAGCTCAAAATATCTATCACTGAAAAATGTCTTGAGGAAGGTCAGAAAAAAGGACTTGTAAGCAACAGAGAATGGCAGGAAAGGGATTGGAAGAGGTAGAAAGGACTCGCCATTAAGCACAAGAAAAGGGGCTGAACATTGCCAACATTGCAGTTGGCCAAAAAGGGTGTATGCATCTTTTTCTGTATAAATTCAAGAAAAGGGCATACACATTTTTAGCCAACCAAACAGGTGGGCACTGGAAATCAATACTACAAAACACATCACTTTGCATCAGTCAGAAGAGCCGTCCTCATAAAGCGTAAACACCAGAAATGCAGGACAGGGCAAGGAGAAAAGGGAGCACTGTGAGGCTTATAGTGGAAATGTATGTTGCCAACGTTCACTCTGGATAAGTGTATTGTGTTTACTAAAGCATCTAAAAAATGAGCTACGGAGCACAGGGCACTTGCACTCATGGACGTATATCTTGGGAAAAACAAAAATGGGGAGGACACAGGCATGCCAAAGTTTACCGCCTCTCTGTTTAAAAGATCCTCGACTAGGATATAACATAAATGTCTCTGGAGGGAAAAAATGGATAGAGATGAGGTACTTAGGTAGAGTGGAATATTACTCAGCCCAGAAAATAATGAAATATTGCCATTTGTAACAACTCCAGAGGACTTAAGTATGATCATAAAAAGTCACAAAATACTAAAAGAAAAACACATAAGATATCACTAATACATGGAATATAAACTTGGCTACACATGCACTGAATTACAAAACAGAACAGGGTCTCAAATTAAGGAAACCAACTTATGCTTTCTTATGGAGAAAGGTGAGTTGGGGTGCTGCATAAAACCAGAGATTGAAATTAGCACAGATACCGTTCCAAAAGCCAAATATGTAATAGACAAGACCTACTCCTTGCTCAACGAAGTGGACTCAACACCACATATTCAACACTTAGGAATATACCTGACTGGTAACAACCTTAAAACCCATGGATTTATATGTCTCCATAAGAGAATCAAGCATGTGTACAGCGGCAAAAACGCAGCAGTGAAAATCCGATAAATCCCATTACCAAAATAAATTTTAAACACAAAACAAAATGACAGTGAAATAGACAAGAATTCTTAAATAATTCACTCAGGGCTTGTGATGCAACATGGATTTCCCACATCGACACCCAGAGTTGGTGAGACATAGGGCTGGACACTTCGGGCTGATAGCACTGGTGAGGATTGGTGAGCAAATGCAGACCGTTTGAAGTCATACTGCATGATACCCATTCCATGGGTCCCAACTCTCCAGGTTTAAGCGAATCTTCCGTCAGTTAAAACATACATGGGAAACACAGAGTATGGTCCACCATGTGATTGAGAAAAGTTTTTAAATGCATCTCAGTTTTTGTCTCCTGGTATTCAGGTTCACCATTCCAGACGCTTTACTAACACTCTCCCCACTTGGAGAGTCAGTGCCTTTAACCTCCTCTTTGGCACAGTTTGCGATTTCTGCACAAGATGAACAGGAATAGGGAGAACCAAAGAGAGACTAGCTGTAGGTGTCTGCACAGGCAAATGGAATGCTCATTTCCCACAAGGAAGAAGAATTAGCCAAAGGCTCAGCATGCCTGCCAGAACCAGATTAGGGCCTGAAACAATCCGGTGGTTTTGCGGCCAGCTCACAAGAAAGCTAGCTGAAGAAAGGAGCTCAGGGACACTGTAAATCACAAACTTACAGAGTTGTAAATGACAGCTATCTTCCAGAAATATATTGAAGTAAGCCTGCAAAGAGGACTTGAAAGCGGGGCAGAATTTCAGGAAAGCTATTTCAGGGGATAGACTGGTATTGCACTTAAAGCATAGGAAAAGAGGCAGATCGTCGACAATGATGCACTCGGCCAAAAAGAGCGTATGCGTTTTTTCCTGAATATATTCAGGAAAAAACGTATACGCACTTTTTGGCCAACCAAGCAAGCCTATGAAGGAAATCTGCACTACAATGAAGTCTCACTGCCCCCCGGTCAAAAGGGCCATCTGAAAAAAGTGTAAAATCCAGAAAGGCAGGACAGGCCATGGAGAACAGGGAGCCTTGTTATGCTGATGGATGGGATGTAAATTGCCAACAGCTGCTCTGGAGACGTGTATGGTGTTTCCTGAAACACGTAAGAAACGAAGCAACACAGCCTATGGCACTTACACTTATGGTCCTATAGCTTAGGGAAATTAAAATCAAAAACACACAGCCACCCCAAGGTTTGCGACGGCTCTGTTTACAAGAACCTCGTCTACGGTACAAGTTAAATATCCCAGAAAGCGAAAAATGGATAAAGAAGTTGTGGTATGTACGTAAAATGGAATATCACTGAGCAATGAAATCTATGTCATCAGGCCCGTAGCGGCATAGTGGCAGGATTCGGGTACGGTGATTCTACGTGAAATAAGTCACACAGAAAGAGAAACATCATTAGGTATGACTAATACACGGGATGTAAACTTGACTACACATGAACTGAATTACAATAGAGAACAGGGTCTCAAATTTAGAAATACAACTTGCGCTTGCTTATGGGGAAAGGTGAGTTGGGGTGCCGGATGAAACCAGAGATTTAAATTAGCGCAGATAACGTTCCATAAGCCAAATTTCTAATACACAAGACCTACCCCTTGCTTAAAGAAATGGACTCAACACCACATATTCAACGCCTAGGAATATATCTGAATAGGAAGAAACTTAAAACCCATGGATTTATATGTCTCAGTAAGTGAATCAAATGTGTGTACAGACGGATAAACGCAGCAGTGAAAATCCGATAAATCCCAGTATCAAAATAAATTTCGAAAACAAAACACAATGACAGTGAAATAGAGAGCAATTCTTAAATAATTCAATCAGGGCTTGTGATGCAACCTGGATTTACCACATCTACACACAGAGCTGGGTGAAACATAAAGATGGATACTTCGGGATGATAGAATTGATGAGGTACAGTGAGCAAATGCAGACCTTTTGGTCATACTGCATGGTACCCATTCCATGGGTCCCAACTCTCCAGGTACAAGGGATTCTTCCTTCAGCTAAAACATGCATGGGAAACCCAGAGCATGGTCCACCGTGTGATTCAGAAACGTTTCTAAATGCATCTCAGTTTTCGTCCCCTGGTATTCGGGTTCACCATTCCAGACGCTTTACTAACTCTCTCCCCACTTGGAGAGTCAGTGCCTTTAACCTCCTGTTTGGCACAGCTTGCAATTTCTGCGCAAGATGAACAGGAATAGGGAGAACCAATAAGAGACTAGCTGTAGGTGTCTGCACTGGTAAATGTAACGCTCATTTCCCACCAGGAAGAGGAATTAACCAAAGGCTCAGCGTGCCCTGCCATAAACACATTAGGCCTTGAAGCAATAATGGGATTTGTTGCCCAGCTCACAAGAAAGCGAGTTGAAGAAAGAGCTCAGGGGCACTGTAATTCACAAACCTGCAGAGTTATAAGTGACAGCTAACGTCCAAAAATATATTGAAGTAAGCCTGCGAAGAGGACTTGAAAGCGGGGCAGAATTACAGGGAAACGATTTCAGGGGGTAGACTGGAATTGCACTTAAAGCATAGGAAAAGAGGCAGAACGTCGACAATGATGCACTTGGCCAAAAAGGGCGTATGCGTTTTTTCCTGAATATATTCAGGAAAAAACGCATACGCCCTTTTTGGCCAACCAAGCAAGCCTGTAAAGGAAATCTGCACTACATTGAACTCTCACTACCCCCCGGTCAAAACGGCCATCTGAAAAAAGTGTAAAATCTAGAAAGGCAGGACAGGCCATGGAGAAGAGGGAGCATTGTTTTGCTGATGGGCGGGATGTAAATTGCCAACAGCCACTCTGGAGAAGTGTATGGTGTTTCCTGAAACACGTAAGAAACGAAGAAACACAGCCTATGGCACTTACACTTATGGTCCTATAGCTTAGGGAAATTAAAATCAAAAACACACAGCCGCCCCAAAGTTTGGGACGGCTCTGTTTACAAGAACCTTGTCTACGGTACAAGTTCAATATCCCAGAAAGCGAAAAATGGATAAAGAACTTGTGGTACGTACGTACAATGGAATATCACTCAGCAATGAAATCTCTGACATCAGGCCCGAAGCGGCATACTGAGTGGCTTCAGGTACGGTGATACTACGTGAAATACGTCACAGAGAAAAAGAAACATCATAAGATATGACTAATACACGAGATGTAAACTTGATTACACATGAACTGAATTACAATAGAGAACAGGGTTTCAAATTTAGAAAAACAACTTTCGCTTGCTTATGGGGAAAGGTGAGTTAGGGTGCCGCATAAAACCAGAGATTGAAATTAGCACAGACTCCGGCCCATATGCCAAATATATAATAGAAAAGACATACACTAACCTTTACCCGAAGCCTTAAACTAACCCGTTCCCTAATCCTAACCCATACGCTAACACTAACCCGTACCCTAACACGTACGCTCACACTAAACCGTTGTCGTACGGTAAACTGTCCCCTAAATCGTCCTCATCCCCTAACCCTAACCCTAACCATAACCCGTACCATAAAACCTACACTCACCCTAAACCGTTGCTGTACCCTAAACTGTCACCTAAATCGTCCTCGTCCCCTAACCCTAACCCTAAACATAACCCTAAACCTAACCCTTACCCGAAGTCTTATGCTAAACCGTCACTTAATCCTAAACCGTACGCTAACACTAACCCGTACCCTAACACGTACGCTCAACCTACACTGTTGTCGTATCCTAATCTGTATCCTAAACCGTCCCCGTCCCCTAAACCTAACCCTAACCCTAAACCTTACTCGAAGCCTTCCACTAACACGTCCCCAATCCTAACACGTATGCTAACACTATCCCATACCCTAACACGTACGCTCAACCTAAACCGTTCTCCTAAACTAACCTGTCCGCTAAACCTTCCCCGTCCCCTAACACTAACCCTAACCCTAACCCTAACACTAACCCCTACCCAAAGCCTTACACTTACCCGTCCCTTTATCCTAACCCGTAGGCTATCACTAACCAGTACACTAACATGTACGCTCACACTAAACCGTTGTCGTACCCTAACCTGTCCCCTAAACCGTCCCGTCCCCTAACCCTAACCTTAACCATAACCCTAACCCTTACCCGAAGCCTTAAACTAACCCGTCCCCTAATCCTAACCCATACGCTAACACTAACATGTACCCAAACACGTACGCTCACCCTAAACCGTTGTCGTACCCTAAACTGTCCCCTAAACGGTCCCCGTCCCATAACCCTAACCCTAGCCCTAACCCTAACACTAACCCTAACCCAAACACTTACCTGAAGCCTTAACCTAACCCATCCCATAATCCTAACCCGTACGCTAACACTAACCCATATGCTAACACGTACGCTCACCCTAAACCGTTGTCGTACCCTAACCTGTCCCCTAAACCGTCGCCGTCACCTAAACCTAACCCTTATCCTAACACTTACCCGAAGGCTTAACGTAACCCGTCCCCTAATCCTAACCCGTACGGTAACAGTAACCCGTACCCAAACATGTACGCTCACCCTAAACCGTTGTCGTACCCTAACATGTCCCCTAAACCGTCCCCGTTCTCTAACCCTAACCCTAAATCTTACCCGAAGCCTTACCCTAACCCGTCCCCTAAACCTATCACGTACGCTAACACTAACCCATACCCTAAAACGTACGCTCACCCTAAACCGTGATCGTACCCTAACCTGTCCCCTAAACCGTCCCCGTCCACTAACCCTAACCCTAACCCTATCCCTACCCCTTACCTGAAGCCTTACCCTAACCCGTCCCCTAATACTAACCCGTACGCTAACACTAATCCATACCCTAACTTGTACGCTCACACTAAACTGTTGTCATACGCTAACCTGTACCCTAAACCGTCCCCGTCCCCTAACCCTAAACGTAACCCTAACCCTAACCCTTACCCGAAGCCTTACACTAAGCCGACCCCTAATCCTAACCCGTACGCTAACACTAACCCGTACCCTAACACGTATGCTCACCCTAAACTGTTTTCGTACCCTAACCTGTCACCTAAACCGTCCCCGTCCCCGTCCCCTAACCCTAACCCTAACCCTAACCCTAACCCTTACCCGAAGCCTTACCCTAACCCGTCCCCTAATCCTAAGCCGTACGCTAACACTAACCCATACCCTAACACGTACGCTCAGCCTAAATCGTTGTCGTAACCTAACCTGTCCCCTAAACCGTCCCCGTCCCCTAACACTAACCCTAACCCTACCCCTAACCCTAACACTTATCCGAAGCCTTACCCTAACCCGTTCCCTAATCCTAAACTGTACGCTAACACTAACCCGTACCCTAACACGTACGCTCACCCTAAACCATTGGCGTACACTAACCTGACCCCTAAACCGTCCCCGTACCCTAACAATAACCCTAACCCTAACCCTAACCCTAAACCTTACCCGAAGCCTTACCCTAAACCGTCCCCTAATCCTAAACTGTACGCTAACACTAACCCATACCCTAACACGTACGCTCACCCTAAACCGTTATCATACCCTAACCTGTCCCCTAAACCGTCCCCGTCCCCTAACGTTAACCCTAAACCTAACCCTAACACTCACCCTTACCCGAAGCCTTATGCTAAACCGTCCCCTAATCCTAACCCGGAAGCTAACACTAACCCGTACCCTAACACGTACACTCACCCTAAACCATTGTCGTACCCTGACCTGTCCCTTAAACCATCCCCGTCCCCTAACCCTAACCCTAACCCTAATACTTACCCGAAGTCTTACACTCACCCGACACCTAATCCTAACGCGTACGCTAACACTAACCTGTACCCTAACACGTACGCTCACCCTAAACCGTTGTCGTACCCAAACCTGTCCCATAAACTGTCCCCGTCCCCTAACCATAACCGTAACCCTAAACCTTACCCGAAGCCTTAGACTAACACGTAGCCTAATCCTAACCTGTACGCTAACCCTAACCCATACCCTAACAGGTACGCTCTCCCTAAATTGTTGTCGTACCCTAACCTATACCCTAAACTGTACTCGCCACTTAACCCTAACCCTAACCCTAAAACTTACCCGTAGCCTTACCCTAACCCGTCCCTTAATCTTAACCCGTACGCTAACACTAACCCATACCCTAACACGTACGCGCACCCTAAACCATTGTCGTACCTTAACCTGTCCCCTAAACCGTTCCCGTCCCATAACCCTAACCCTAAACCTAACCCAAACCCTCACCCGAAGCCTTACCCTAACCCGTACCCTAATCCTAACTCGTACGCTAACACTAAACTGTACCCTAACACCTACGCTCACCCTAAACTGTTGTTGTACACTAACCTGTCCCCTAAACCGTCACGGTCCCCTAACCCTAACCCTAACCCTAACCCTAACCCTAACCCTAACCCTTACCCGAAGCCTTACCCTAACCCCTCGCCTAATCCTAACACGTACGCTAACACTAACCCGTACCCTAACACGTACAATCATGATAAAACATTGTCATACCCTAAACTGTCCCCTAAACCGTCCCCAACACCTAACCCTAACACTAACCCTAACCCTAATCCTAACCCTAACCCTTACCCGAAGCCTTACCCTAACCCGTAACATAATCCTAACCCGTACGCTAACACTAACACGTACCCTAACACGTACCCTCACCCTAAACCGTTGTCGTACCCTAAACTGTCCCCTAAACCGTCCCCGTCCCTTAACCCTAACCCTAACCCTAACCCTAACCCTAACCCTTACCTGAAGCCTTACCCTAACCCGTTCCCTAATCCTAACCTGTATGCTAACACTAACCCGTACCCTAACACGTACGCTCACCCTAAACCATAGTCGTACCCTAACCTGTCCCCTAAACCGTCCACGACCCCTAACCCTAACACTAAACTTAACCGTAAACCTAACCCTTACCCGATGACTTACCATAACACGTCCCCTAATCCTAACCCGAACGCTAACACTAACCCATACCCTAACACGTTCGCTCACCCTAAACCGTTGTCGTACCCTAACCTGTCCCGTAACCCGTCCCCGTCCCCTAACCCTAACACTAACACTTACCCGAAGTCTTACCCTGACCCGTCCCCTAAACCTAACCCGTACACTAACACTAACCAGTACCCTAACACGTACGCTCACCCTAAACAGTTGACGTACCCTAACCTGTCCCCTAAACCGTCCCCATCCCCTAACCCTAACCCTAACCCTAACCCTTACCCGTAGTCTTACCCTAACCCGTCCCCTAATCCTAACCCGTATGCTAACACTAATCTGTACCCTAACACATACGTCCAACCTAAACCATTGTCGTACCCTAACCTGTCCCCAAAACCGTCCCCGTCCC
Source organism: Phocoena phocoena (assembly GCF_963924675.1). Taxonomy (NCBI): domain Eukaryota; kingdom Metazoa; phylum Chordata; class Mammalia; order Artiodactyla; family Phocoenidae; genus Phocoena; species Phocoena phocoena. The sequence goes on from NW_027077430.1 coordinate 307,985, forward strand.
CTAACGCTAACCATAACCCTAACCCTATCCCTTACCCGAAGCCGTACCCTAAGCCGTCACCTAATCCTAACCAGTAGGCTAACACTAAATCATACCCTAGCATGTACGCTCACCCTAAACCGCTGTTGCACCCTAACGTGTCCTCTAAACCGTCCCTGTCCCCTAACCCTAACCAAACTCTAACCCTAAACCTAACCCTTACCCGAAGCCTTACCCTAACCCGTCCCCTAATCCTAACCCGTAAGTTAACACTAATCCGTACCCTAAGACGTACGCTAACCCTAAAGCGTTGTCGTACCCTAACCTGTCCCTTAAACCGTCCCCGTCCCCTAACCGTAAGGCTAACTTTAAACCTAACCATAAACCTTACCCGAAGCCTTACACTAACCCGTCCGCTAATCCTAACCCGTACGCTAACACTAACCCATACCCTAACACGTACGCTCACCCTAAACCGTTGTCGTACCCGAACCTGTCCCCTAATCAGTGCCCGTCCCCTAACCCTAACCCTAAACCTAACCCTAACCCTAACCCTTAGCCGAAGCCTTACCCTAACCCGTCCCCTAATCCTAAACCATACGCGAACACTAACCCGTACCCCAACACGTACACTCACCCTAAACCGTTGTCGTACACTAACCTGTACCCTAAAACGTCACCGTCCCCTAACCCTAACCCTAACCCTAACCCTAAACCTAGCCCTAACCCTTACACAAAGCCTTACCCTAACCCCTCACCTAATCCTAAACCGTACGCTAACACTAACCCGTACCCTAACACGTACAATCACCCTAAAACATTGTCGTACCCTAAACTGTCCCCTAAACCGTCCCAAACCTCTAACCCTAAACCTAACCCTAACCCTAACCCTTACCCGAGGCCTTACCTTAACCAGTCCCCTAATCCTAACCCGTACGCTAACACTAACCAGTACCCTAACACGTACCCTCACCCTAAACCGTTGTCGTACCCTAAACTGTCCCCGTACCTTAACCCTAACCCTAACCCTAACACTAACCCTAACCCTTACACGACGCCTTACCCTAACCCGTTCCCTAATCCTAACCCGTATGCTAACACTAACCCGTACCCTAACACGTACGCTCACACTAAACCATAGTCGTACCCTAACCTGTCCCCTAAACCGTCCCCGACCCCTAAACCTAACACTAAACTTAACCCTAACCCTAAACCTCACCCGATGCCTTAAACTAACCCGTCACCTAATCCTAACCCGTACGCTAACACTGACACGTACCCTAACATGTACACTCACCCTAAACCGTTTTCGTACCCTAACCTGTCCCTTAAACTGTCCCCGTCCCCTAACCCTAACACTAACCCTAAACCTAACCCTTACCCGAAGCCTTACACTAACCCGTCCCCTAATCCTAACCCGTACGCTAACACTAATCCATACCCTAACACGTTCGCTCAACCTAAACCTTTGTCTTACCCTAACCTGTCCCCTAAACCGTCCCCTTACCCTAACCCTAACACTAACCCTTACCCGAAGTTTTACTCTAACCCGTCCCCTAAACCTAACCCGTATGCTAACACTAACGAGTACCCTAACACGTACGCTCACACTAAATAGTTGTCGTACCCTAACCTGTCCCCTAAACCGTCCCCATCCCCTAACCTTAACCCTAACCCTAACCCTTACCCGTAGTCTTACACTGACCCGTCCCCTAATCCTAACCCGTATGCTAACACTAATCCGTACCCTAACACGTACGCCCAACCTAAACCATTGTCGTACCCTAACATGTCCCCAAAACCGTCCCGGTCCCATAACCCTAACCCTAACCCTAACCCTAACCCTTACCCGAAGCCTTACCCTAAGCCGTCCCCTAATCCTAAACCATACACTAACACTAAATCGTACCCTAGCATGTACGCTCACCCTAAACCGCTGATGCACCCTAACATGTCCTCTAAACTGTCCCTGTCCCCTAACACTAACCCTAACCCAACCCTAACCCTAAACCCAACCCTTACCCGAAGCCTTACCCTAACCCGTCCCCTAATCCTAACCCATACGCCAACACAATCCCGTACCCTAAGACGTACGCTCACCCTAAAGCGTTGTCATACCCTAACCTGTCCGCTAAACCGTCCCCATCCCCTAACCCTAACGCTAACCTTAAAACTAACCATAAACCTTACCCGAAGCCTTACACTAACCCGTCCCGTAATCCTAACACGTACGCTAACACTAACACATACCCTAACACGTACGCTCAGCCTAAACCGTTGTTGTACACGAAACTGTCCCCTAATCCGTCCCCGTCCCCTAACCCTAACCCTAAACCTAACCCTAACCCTTACCCTTACCCGAAGCCTTACCCTAACCCGTCCCCTAATCCTAAACCGTACGCGAACACTAACCCATACCCTAACACGTACACTCACCCTAAAATATTGTCGTACACTAACCTGTCCCCTAAACCGTCCCCATCCCCTAACACTAACCCTAACCCTAACTCTAACCCTTACCCTTACCCGAAGCCTTACCCTAAGCCGTACCCTAATCCTAACACGTACGCTAACACTAACCCGTACCCTAACACGTACGCTCACCCTAAACCTTTGTCGTACCCTAACCTGTCCCCTAAACCGCCCCTGTCCCGTAACCCTAACCCTAAACCTAAACCTAACCCTATGCCTAACCATTAGCCTTACCCGAAGCCTTACCCTAACCCGTCCAATAATCCTAACCCGTACGCTAACACTAACCCGTACCATAACACGTACGCTAACCCTAAACCGTTCTCGTAACCTAACATGTCCCCTAAAATGTCCCCGTCCCCTAACACTAACCCTAAACCTAGCCCTAACCCTAAACATTACCCGAAGCCTTACCCTAACCCGTTCCCTAATCCTAACCCATACGTTTACACTAAACCGTACCATAACACGTTCGCTCATCCTAAACCGTTGTCGTAACCTAACATGACCCCTAAACCGTCCCCATAACCTAAACCTAACCCTAACCCTAATCCTAACCCTAGCCCTTACCCGAAGCCTTACCCTAACCCGTCCCCTAATCTTAACTTGTACGTTAAAAGTAACCCATACCCTAACACGTACGCTCACCCAAAACCGTTGGCGTACCCTAACCTATCCCCTAAACCGTCCCCGTCCCCTAAACCTAACCCTAATCCTAACCCTAACCCTTGGCCGAAGCCTTATCCTAACCCCTCCCCTAATCCTAAACCGTATGCTAACCTTAACCCGTACCTTAACACGTACGCTCACACTAAACCCTTGTCGTACCCTAACCTGTCCGCTAAACCGTCCCTGTCCCCTAACACTAACCCTAACCCTAAACCTAACCCTAACCCTTACCCGAAGCCTTACGCTATCCCGAAACCTAATCCTAACCCGTACGCTAACACTATCCCGTACCCTAACACGTAGGCTCACCCTAAACCGTTGTCATACCCTAACCTGTCCCCTAAACCGTCCCCGTCCCCTAACCCTAACCCTAACCTTAACCTTAACCCTAAACCTTACCCGAAGCCTTACCCTAAACCATCCCTTAATCCTAACCCGTACGATAACACTAACCCGTACCATAACACGTATGCTCACCCTAAACCGTTGTCGTACCCTAACATGTCCCCTAAACCGTCCCCGTCCCCTAACACTAACCCTAACCCTAACCCTAACCCTTACCCGAAGCCTTACCCTAACACATTCCCTAATCCTAACCCGTACGCTAACACTAACCCGTACCCTAACACGTACGCTCACCCTAAACCGTTGTCGTACCATAACATGTCCCGTAAACCGTCCCTGTCCCCTAACCCTAACCCTAACCCTAACCCTAACCCTAACACTTACCCGAAGCCTTACCCAAACCCGTCTCCAAATCCTAACCCGTACGCTAAAACTTACCCATACCCTAACATGTACGCTCACCCTAAACCTAGTCGTACCCTAACCTATCCACTAAACCGTCCCTGTCCCCTAACCCTAACCCCAACCCTAATCCTAAACATTACCCGCTGCCTTACCATAACCCGTGCCCTAAACCTAACCCGTGCCCTAACACTAACCAGTACCCAAACACGTACGCTTAACCTAAACCCATGTCGTACACTAACCTGTCCCCTAAACTGTCCCCGTCCTCTAACCCTAACCCTAACCCTAACCCTAACCCTAGCCCTTACCCTAAGCCTTACGCTAACCCGTCTCCTAATCCAAACCCGTACGCTAACAGTAACACGTACCGTAACACGTACGCTCACCCTAAACCGTTGTCATAACGTAACCTGTCCCCTAAACCGTTCCCGCCCCCTAACCCTAACCCTAACCCTAACCCTAACCCTAAACATAGCCCTTACCCGAAGCCTTACACTAACCCGTCCCCTAATCCTAACCTGTATGCTAACACTAACCCGTACCCTAACACGTACGCTCACCCTAAACCATTGTCGTACCCTAACCTGTCCAATAAACCGTCCGCATCCCCTAACCCTAACCCTAACCCTAACCCTAACCCTAACCCTAACTCTAACACTAACCCTTACCCGAAGCCTTACCCTAACCCGTCCCCTAATCCTAACCCGTACGATAACACTAACCCGTACCCTAACACGTACGCTCACCCTAAACTTTTGTCTTACACTAACCTGTCCCCTAAAAAGTCCCCGTCCCCTAACCCTAACTCTAACCCTAACCCTAACCCTAAACCTTACCCGAAGCCTTACACTAACCCGTCCCTTAATCCTAAACCGTACTCTAACACTAACATATACCCTAACACGTACGCTCACCCTAAACCGTTTTCGTACCTTAAACTGTCCCGTAAACCGTCCCCGTCTCCTAACCCTAACCCTAATCCTAACCCTAACCCTAACCCTTACCCGAAGCCTTACCCTAACACGTCCCCTAATCCTAAACCGTACGCTAACACTAACCCGTGCCCTAACATGTAGGCTCACCCTAAACCGTTGTCTTACCCTAACCTGTCCCCTAAACAGTCCCCATTCCCTAACCTTAACCCTAACCCTAACCCTAACCATAACCCTTACCCGAAGCCTTACCCTAAACCGTCCCCTAATCCTAACCCGTACGCTTACACTAACCCGTACCCTAACACGTACGCTCACCCTAAACCTTTGTCGTACACTAACCTGTCCCCTAAACCGTCCCCGTCCTCTAACCCAAAACCTAACACTAACCCTTACCCTAACACTTACCCAAAGTCTTACCCTAACCCGTCCCCTAAACCGTCACCGTCACCGTCTCCTATCCTTAACCTTAACCCTAACCCTAACCCTAACCCTTACCCGAAGACTTACACTAACCCGTCCCCTAATCCTAACCTGTACACTAACACTAACCCTTACCCTAACACGTACGCTTACCCTAAACCGTTGTCATACACTTACCTGTCCCCTAAACCATCCCGGTCCCCTAACACTAACTCTAACCCTAACCCTAACCCTAACATTTACCGTAAGCGTTACCCTAACCCGTCCCCTAATCCTAAGCCATACACTAACACTAACCAGTACCCTAACACGTACGCTCACCCTAAATCGTTGTCGTACCCTAACCAGTCCCCTAAACCGTCTTCATCCCGTAACCCTAACCCTAACCCTAACCCTAACCCTTACCCGAAGCCTTACCCTAACCCGTCCCCTATTCCTAACCCGTACGCTAACACTAAATCATACCCTAACACGTACGCTCACCCTAAAACTTTGTCATACCCTAACCAGTGCCCTAAACCGTCCCCATCCCCTAACCCTAACCCTAAATCTTACCCGAATCCTTACCCTAACCCGTCCCCTAATCCTAATCCGTACGCTAACACTAACCCATACCCTAACACATACGCTCACCCTAAACTGTTGTGGTACACAAACCTGTCCCCTAAACCGTCCCCGTCCCGTAAACCTAACCCTAACGCTAACACTTACCCGAAGCCTTACCCTAACCAGTCTCCTAATCCTAACCCGTACGCTAAAACTAATCCATACCCTAACACGTACGCTCACACTAAACCGTTGTCATACCCTAAACTTTCCCCTAAACCGTCGCCGTCCCCTAAACCTAACCCTAACCCTAACACAACCCTAACCCTAACCCTTTCCCGAAGCCTTACCCTAACCCGTCTCCTAATCCTAACCCGTACGCTAACACTAAACCATACCCTAACATGTACGCTCACCCTAAACCATTGTCGTAACAGAACCTGTCTCCTAAACTGTCCCCGTCCCCTAACCCTAACCCTAAACCTAATCCTAACCCTTACACTTACCCGAAGCCTGACCCTAACCCATCCCCTAATCCTAACCCGTACGCTAACACTAACCCGTACCCTAACACGTACGCTCACCCTAAAATTTTGTCGTATCCTAACCTTGCCCCTAAAACCTCCCAGTCCCCTAACCCTAACCCTAACCCTAACCCTAAACCTTACCTGAATCCTTACCCTAACCCGTCACCTAATCCTAACCCGTATGCTGAAACGAACACATACCCTAAAACTTATGCTCACCCTAAACCGTTGCCCTACACTAACCTGTCTCCTAAACCGTCCCCGTCCCCTAAACCTAACCCTTACCCTAATCCTAACCCTTACCCGAAGGCTTACCCTAACCCGTCCCCTAATCCTAACCCGTACGCTAACACTAACCCGTACCCGAACACGTACGCTCACCCTAAACCGTTGTCGTGCCCTAACCTGTCCCCTAACCCGTCTCCGTCCCCTAACCCTAACCATAACCCTAACCCTTACCCGAAGCCTTACGCTAACCCGTCCCCTAATCCTAAACCATACGCTAACACTAACCCATACCCTAACACGTACGCTCACCCTAAACAGTTCTCGTACCCTAACCTGTCCCCTAAACCGTCCCCATCCCCTAACCCTAACCCTAACCCTAAAACGTACCCGAAGCCTTACCATAACCCGTCCCCTAATCCTAACCCGTACGCTAACACTAACCCATATCCTAACACGTACGCTCACCCTAAACCGTTGGCATACACTAACCTGTCCCCTAAACCGTCCCCGTCCCGTAACACTAACCCTAACCCTAAACCTAACCCTTACCCGAAGGCTTACACTAACCCGTCCCCTAATCCTAACCCGTAGGCAAACACTAACCCGTACCCTAACACGTACACTCACCCTAAACCGTTGGCATACCCTAACGTGTCCCCTGAAACGTCCCCGTCCCCTAACCCGAACCCTAACCCTTACCCTAAACCTAAACCTTACCCGAAGGCTTACCCTAACCCGTCCCCTAATCCTAAACCGTACGCTAACACTAACCCGTACCCTAACACGTACGCTCACCCTAAATCGTTGTCGTACCCTAACCTGTCCCCTAAACCGTCCCCATCACGTAACCCTAACCCTAACCCTAAACCTTACCCGAATCCTTAACCTAACCCCTATTCTAATCCTAACCCGTACGCTAACACTAACCAGTACCCTAACACGTACGCTCACCCTAAACTGTTGTCGTACACAAACCTGTCCCCTAAACCGTCCCCGTCGCCTAATCCTAACTCTAACCCTAACGCTAACACTTACCCGAAGCCTTACCCTAACCAGTCTCCTAATCCTAACCCGTACCCTAACACTAACACGTACCCTAACACGTACACTCACCCTAAACCGTTGTCGTACCCTAACCTGTCCCCTAAACCATCCCCATCCCCTAACCCTAAACCTAACCCTAACCCTAACCCTAACCCTTACACGAAGGCTTACCCTAACCCGTCCCCTAGTCCTAACCCGTACGCTAAAACTAACGCATACCCTAACACGTACGCTCAGGCTAAACCGTTGTCGTACCCTAAACTGTCCCCTAAACCATCGCCATCACCTAAACCTAACCCTAACCCTAACACTAACCCTAACCCTAAACCTTACCCAAAGCATTACCCTAACCCGTCCCCTAATCGTAACCCGTACGCTAACACTAACCCATACCCTAAAACGTACGATCACCCTAAACCATTGTCGTACCCTAACCTGTCCCCTAAAACGTCCCCGTCCCCTAAGCCTAACCCTTACCCTAAACCTAACCCTTACCCGAAGCCTTACCTTTACCCGTCCCCTAATCCTAACCCGTACACTAACACTAACCCGTACCCTAACACGTACGCTCACCCTAAACCGTTGTCGTACCCTAACCTGTCCCCTAAACCGTGCCCATCCCCTAAACCTAACCCTAACCCTAAACCTAACCCTAACCCTAACCCTTACCCGAAGCCTTACCATAACCCGTCCCCTAATCCTAACCCGTACGCTAACACTAACCCGTATCCTAACATGTACGCTCACCCTAAACCGTTGTCGTACACTAACCTGTCCCCTAAACCCTCCCCGTCCCGTAACCCTAACCCTAACCCTAACCCTAAACCTAACCCTTACCCGAAGGCTTACACTAACCCGTCCCCTAATCCTAACCCGTACGCTAACATTAACCCGTACCCTAACACGTACACTCACCCTAAACCGTTGTCGTACCCTAAAGTTTCCCCTAAACCGTCCCCATCCCCTAACCCTAAACCTAACCCTAACCCTTACACGAAGCCTTACCCTAACCTGTACCATAGTCCTAACCCGTACGCTAAAACTAAACCGTACCCTAACACGTACGCTCAGGCTAAACCGTTGTCGTACCCTAAACTGTCCCCTAAACCATCGCCATCCCCTAAACCTAACCCTAACCCTAACACTAAGCCTAACCCTAAACCTTACCCGAAGCCTTACCCTAACCCGTCCCCTAATCGTAACGTGTACGCTAACACTAACCCATACCCTAAAACGTACGATCACCCTAAACCATTGTCGTACCAAAACCTGTCCCCTAAACGGTCCCCGTCCCCGTCCCCTAACCCTAAACCTAACCCTAACCCTTACACTTACCCGAAGCCTTACCCTAACCCGTCCCCTAATCCTAACCCGTACTCTAACACTAAACCGTACCGTAACACGTACACTCAACCTACACCGTTGTCGTACCCTAACCTCTCCCCTAAACCATCCCAGTGCCCTAACCCTAACCCTAACCCTAACCCTAACCCTAACACTTACCCGAAGCCTTACCCTAACCCGTTCCCTATTCCTAAACCATACCCTAACACTAACCCGTACCCTAACACGTACGCTCACCCTAAACCATTGTCGTACCCTAAAATGTCCCCTAAACTGTCCCCGTCCCCTAACCCTAACCATAACCCTAACCCTAACCCTTACCCGAAGCCTTACCCTAACCCGTCCCATAATCCTTACCCGTACGCTAACACTAACCCGTACCCTAACACGTATGCTCACCCTAAACAGTTGTCGTACACTAACCTGTCCCCTAAACCGTCCCGGTCCCCTAACCCTAACCCTAAACCTAACCCTAAACCTAACCCTGACCCGAAGCCTTACCCTAACCCGTCCCCTAATCCTAACCGGTATGCTAACCCTAATCCATACCCTAACACGTACGCTCACCCTAAACCGTTGTCGTACCCTAACCTGTCCCCTAAACCGTCCCCGTCCCCGTCCCCTAACCCTAAACCTAACCCTAACCCTTACCCGAAGCCTTACCCTAACCCGTCCCCTAATCCTAACCCGTACGCTAACACTAACCCGTACCCTAAAACGTACGCTCAACCTAAACTGTTGTCGTACCATAACCTGTCCCCTAAACCGTCCCCGTCCCCGTCCCCTAACCCTAACCCTAACCCTAACCCTTACACGAAGCCTTACACTAACCCGTCCCCTAATCCTAAACCGTACGCTAATACTAACCCATACCCTAACACGTACGCTCACCCTAAACCGTTGTCTTACCCTAACCTGTCCCCTAAACCGTCACCGTCCACTAACCCTAACCCTAACCCTAACCCTAACCCTTACCCGAAGCCTTACCCTAACCCGTCCCCTAACCCTAACCCGTACGCTAACACTAACCCGTACCCTAACACGTACGCTCACCCTAAACCGTTGTCGTACCATAACCGGTCCCCTAAACCGTCCCCGTCCCCGTCCCCTAAACCTATCCCTAACCCTAACCCTTACCCGAAACCTTGCCCTAACCCGCCCCTAATCCTAAACCGTACGCTACCACTAACCCATACCCTAACACGTACGCTCACCCTAATCCGTTGTCCTACCCTAACCTGTCCCCTAAACCGTCCCCATCCCCTAACTCTATCCCTAAACCTAAACCTAAACCTAACCCTTACCCGAAGCCTTACCCTAACCCGTCTCCTAATCCTAACACGTACGCTAACACTAACCCGTACCAAACACGTACGCTCACCCTAAACCGTTGTCGTACCCTAACCTGTCCCCTAAATCGTCCCCGTCCCCTAACCCTAACCCTAAACCTAACCCTTACCCTAACCCGAAGCCTTACACTAACCTTTCCCCTAATCCTAACGCGTACGCTGACACTAACCCGTACCCTAACACATACGCTCACTCTAAACAGTTGTCGTACACTAACCTGTCCCCTAAACCGTCCCGGTCCCCTAACCCTAACCCTAACCCTAACCCTAAACCTAACCCTTACCCGAATCCTTACCCTAACCCGTCACCTAATCCTAACCCGTACGCTAACACTAACCCGTACCCTAACACATACGTTCAACGTAAACCATTGTTGTACACTAACCTGTCCCCTAAACCTTCCCCGTCCCCTAACCCTAACCCTAACCCAAACCCTAATCCTAACCCTTACCCGAAGCCTTATCCTAACCCGACCCCTAATCCTAACCCGTACGCTAACACTAACCCGTAACCTAATACGTACGATCAACCTAAACCGTTGTTGTACCCTAACCTGTCCTCTAAACCGTCCCCGTATCATAACCCTAACACTAACCCTAACCCTAACCCTTACCCGAAGCCTTACCCTAACCCGTCCCCTAACCCTAACCCGTACCCTTACTCTAACCCGTACCCTAACACGTACGCTCAGCCTAAACCACTGTCGTACCCTAACATGTCCTCTAAACTGTCCCCGTCCCCTAACCCTAACCCTAACCCTAACCCTAACCCTAACCCTAACCCTAACCCTAACCCTAACCCTAACCCTAACCATCACAGTCCCCTAACCCTAACCCTAACCCTAACCCTAACCCTAATCCTTACCCGAAGCCTTACCCTAACCCCTCCCTAATCCTAAGCCGTAACATAACACTAACCCGTACCCTAACACGTACGCTCACCCTAAACCGTTGTCATACCCTAACATGTCCCCTAAACTGTCCCCGTCCCCTAACCCTAACCCTAACCCTAACCCTAACCCTTACCCGAAGCCTTACACTAACCCGTACCCTAATGCTAACCCGTAAGCTAACACTAACCCGTACACTAACACGTACGCTCAACCTAAACAATTGTCGTACACTAAACTGTCCTTAAACCTTCCCCGTCCCGTAACCCTAACCCTAACCCTAACCCTAACCCTAACCCTAAACCTAACCCTTACCCGAAGCCTTACACTAACCCGTCCCCTAATCCTAACCCGTACGCTAACACTAACCCGTACCCTAACACGTACGCTCACCCTAAAGAGTTGTCGTACCCTAACCTCTCCCCTAAACCGTCCCGGTCCCCTAACCCTAACCCTAACCCTAACCCTAAACCTAACCCTTACCCGAAGCCTTACCCTAACCCGTCCCTTAATCCTAACCCGTACGCTAACACTAATCCGTACCCTTACACGTACGCTCACCCTAAACCTTTGTCATACCCTAATCTGTCCCCTAAACCGTCCCCGTCCACTAACCCTAACCCTAAACCTAGCCCTAAACCTAACACTAACCCTAACCCTAACCCTTACCCGAAGCCTTACCCTAACCCGTCCCCTAATCCTAAACCGTACGCTAACACTAACCCGTACCCTAACACATATGCTCACCCTAAACAGTTGTCGTAGCCTAACCTGTCCCCTAAACCGTCCCGGTCCCCTAACACTAACCCTAACCCTTACCCTAAACCTAACCCTTACCCGAAGCCTTACACTAACCCGTCCCCTAATCCTAACCCGTACGCTAACACTAATCCGTACCCTAACACGTACGCTCACCGTAAACCGTTGTCGAACCCTAAACTGTCCCCTAAACCGTCCCCGTCCCCTAACCCTAACCCTAACCCTAACCCTAACCCTAAACCTAACCCTTACCCGAAGCCTTACCCTAACACGTCCCCTAACCCTAACCCATACGCTAACACTAACCCATACCCTAACACGTACGCTCACCCTAATCCGTTGTCGTACCATAACCTGTCCCCTAAACCGTCCCCGTCCCCGTCCGCTAACCCTAACCCTAAACCTAACACTAACCCGAAGCCTTACCCTAACCCGTCCCCTAATCCTAACCCGTACGCTACCACTAACCCATACCCTAACACATACGCTTACCCTAAACCGTTGTCCTACCCTAACCTGTCCCCTAAACCGTCCCCGTCCCCTAACACTAACCCTAACCCTAAACCTAAACCTAACCCATACCAGAAGCCTTACCCTAACCCGTAACCTAATCCTAACACGTACGCTAACACTAACCCATACCCTAACACGTACGCTCACCCTAAACCGTTGTTGTACCCTAACCTGTCCCCTAAACCGTCCCCGTCCCTAACCCTAACCTTAACCCTAACCCTAACCCTAACCCTTACCCGAAGCCTTACACTAAACCGTACCCTAATCCTAACCCATACGCAAACACTAACCCGTACCCTAACACATACGCTCACCCTAAACTGTTGTCGTACCCTAAACTGTCCCCTAAAACGTCCCCGTCCCCTAACCCTAACCCTAAACCTAACCCTAAACATAACCCTTACCCGAAGGCTTACACTAACCCGTCCCTTAATCCTAACCCGTACGCTAACACTAACCCGTACCCTAATATGTACCCTCACCCTAAACCGTTGTCGTACCCTAACGTGTCCCCTAAACTGACCCCGTCCCCTGCCCCGTCCCCTAACACTAACCCTAACCCTTACCCGTAGCCTTACCCTATACCGTCCCCTAATCCTAACCCGTACGCTAACACTAACCCGTACCCTAATATGTACGCTCACCCTAAAACGTTGTTGTACCCTAACTTGTCCCCTAAACCGTCCCCGTCCCCTAACACAAACCCTAACTCTAACCCTAACCCTAACCCTTACCCGAAGCCTTACCTTTACCCGTCCCCTAATCCTAACCCGTACACTAACACTAACCCTTACCCTAACACGTACGCTCACCCTAAACCGTTGTTGTACACTAACCTCTCCCCTAAACTGTCCACGTCCCCTAACCCTAAACCTAACCCTAACCCTAACCCTAACCCTTACCCGAAGCCTTACCCTAACCCGTCCCCTAATCCTAACCCGTACTCTAACACTAACCCATACCCTAACACGTACGCTCACCCTAAACCGTTGTCGTACACTAACCTGTCCCCTAAAGCGTCCCCGTCCTCTAACCCTAACCCTAACCCTAACACTAAAACTTACCCGAAGCCTTACCCCGTACCCTAACACGTATGCTCAGCCTAAACAGTTGTCGTACGCTAACCTGTCCCCTAAACCGTCCCGGTCCCCTAACCCTAACCCTAACCCTAAACCTAAACCTAACACTTACCCGAATCCTTACCCTAACCCGTCCCCTAATCCTAACCCGTACGCTAACACAAACGCGTACCCTAACACGTACGCTCACCCTAAACCGTTGTTGTACCTTAACCTGTCCCCTAAAACGTCCCCGTCCCCTAACCCTAACCCTAACCCTAAAACTAAACCTAACCCTTACCCGAAGCCTTACCCTAAACCATCCCTTAATCCTAACCCGTACGATAACACTAACCCGTACCATAACACGTATGCTCACCCTAAACCGTTGTCGTACCCTAACATGTCCCCTAAACCGTCCCCGTCCCCTAACACTAACCCTAACCCTAACCCTAACCCTTACCCGAAGCCTTACCCTAACACATTCCCTAATCCTAACCCGTACGCTAACACTAACCCGTACCCTAACACGTACGCTCACCCTAAACCGTTGTCGTACCATAACATGTCCCGTAAACCGTCCCTGTCCCCTAACCCTAACCCTAACCCTAACCCTAACCCTAACACTTACCCGAAGCCTTACCCAAACCCGTCTCCAAATCCTAACCCGTACGCTAAAACTTACCCATACCCTAACATGTACGCTCACCCTAAACCTAGTCGTACCCTAACCTATCCACTAAACCGTCCCTGTCCCCTAACCCTAACCCCAACCCTAATCCTAAACATTACCCGCTGCCTTACCATAACCCGTGCCCTAAACCTAACCCGTGCCCTAACACTAACCAGTACCCAAACACGTACGCTTAACCTAAACCCATGTCGTACACTAACCTGTCCCCTAAACTGTCCCCGTCCTCTAACCCTAACCCTAACCCTAACCCTAACCCTAGCCCTTACCCTAAGCCTTACGCTAACCCGTCTCCTAATCCAAACCCGTACGCTAACAGTAACACGTACCGTAACACGTACGCTCACCCTAAACCGTTGTCATAACGTAACCTGTCCCCTAAACCGTTCCCGCCCCCTAACCCTAACCCTAACCCTAACCCTAACCCTAAACATAGCCCTTACCCGAAGCCTTACACTAACCCGTCCCCTAATCCTAACCTGTATGCTAACACTAACCCGTACCCTAACACGTACGCTCACCCTAAACCATTGTCGTACCCTAACCTGTCCAATAAACCGTCCGCATCCCCTAACCCTAACCCTAACCCTAACCCTAACCCTAACCCTAACTCTAACACTAACCCTTACCCGAAGCCTTACCCTAACCCGTCCCCTAATCCTAACCCGTACGATAACACTAACCCGTACCCTAACACGTACGCTCACCCTAAACTTTTGTCTTACACTAACCTGTCCCCTAAAAAGTCCCCGTCCCCTAACCCTAACTCTAACCCTAACCCTAACCCTAAACCTTACCCGAAGCCTTACACTAACCCGTCCCTTAATCCTAAACCGTACTCTAACACTAACATATACCCTAACACGTACGCTCACCCTAAACCGTTTTCGTACCTTAAACTGTCCCGTAAACCGTCCCCGTCTCCTAACCCTAACCCTAATCCTAACCCTAACCCTAACCCTTACCCGAAGCCTTACCCTAACACGTCCCCTAATCCTAAACCGTACGCTAACACTAACCCGTGCCCTAACATGTAGGCTCACCCTAAACCGTTGTCTTACCCTAACCTGTCCCCTAAACAGTCCCCATTCCCTAACCTTAACCCTAACCCTAACCCTAACCATAACCCTTACCCGAAGCCTTACCCTAAACCGTCCCCTAATCCTAACCCGTACGCTTACACTAACCCGTACCCTAACACGTACGCTCACCCTAAACCTTTGTCGTACACTAACCTGTCCCCTAAACCGTCCCCGTCCTCTAACCCAAAACCTAACACTAACCCTTACCCTAACACTTACCCAAAGTCTTACCCTAACCCGTCCCCTAAACCGTCACCGTCACCGTCTCCTATCCTTAACCTTAACCCTAACCCTAACCCTAACCCTTACCCGAAGACTTACACTAACCCGTCCCCTAATCCTAACCTGTACACTAACACTAACCCTTACCCTAACACGTACGCTTACCCTAAACCGTTGTCATACACTTACCTGTCCCCTAAACCATCCCGGTCCCCTAACACTAACTCTAACCCTAACCCTAACCCTAACATTTACCGTAAGCGTTACCCTAACCCGTCCCCTAATCCTAAGCCATACACTAACACTAACCAGTACCCTAACACGTACGCTCACCCTAAATCGTTGTCGTACCCTAACCAGTCCCCTAAACCGTCTTCATCCCGTAACCCTAACCCTAACCCTAACCCTAACCCTTACCCGAAGCCTTACCCTAACCCGTCCCCTATTCCTAACCCGTACGCTAACACTAAATCATACCCTAACACGTACGCTCACCCTAAAACTTTGTCATACCCTAACCAGTGCCCTAAACCGTCCCCATCCCCTAACCCTAACCCTAAATCTTACCCGAATCCTTACCCTAACCCGTCCCCTAATCCTAATCCGTACGCTAACACTAACCCATACCCTAACACATACGCTCACCCTAAACTGTTGTGGTACACAAACCTGTCCCCTAAACCGTCCCCGTCCCGTAAACCTAACCCTAACGCTAACACTTACCCGAAGCCTTACCCTAACCAGTCTCCTAATCCTAACCCGTACGCTAAAACTAATCCATACCCTAACACGTACGCTCACACTAAACCGTTGTCATACCCTAAACTTTCCCCTAAACCGTCGCCGTCCCCTAAACCTAACCCTAACCCTAACACAACCCTAACCCTAACCCTTTCCCGAAGCCTTACCCTAACCCGTCTCCTAATCCTAACCCGTACGCTAACACTAAACCATACCCTAACATGTACGCTCACCCTAAACCATTGTCGTAACAGAACCTGTCTCCTAAACTGTCCCCGTCCCCTAACCCTAACCCTAAACCTAATCCTAACCCTTACACTTACCCGAAGCCTGACCCTAACCCATCCCCTAATCCTAACCCGTACGCTAACACTAACCCGTACCCTAACACGTACGCTCACCCTAAAATTTTGTCGTATCCTAACCTTGCCCCTAAAACCTCCCAGTCCCCTAACCCTAACCCTAACCCTAACCCTAAACCTTACCTGAATCCTTACCCTAACCCGTCACCTAATCCTAACCCGTATGCTGAAACGAACACATACCCTAAAACTTATGCTCACCCTAAACCGTTGCCCTACACTAACCTGTCTCCTAAACCGTCCCCGTCCCCTAAACCTAACCCTTACCCTAATCCTAACCCTTACCCGAAGGCTTACCCTAACCCGTCCCCTAATCCTAACCCGTACGCTAACACTAACCCGTACCCGAACACGTACGCTCACCCTAAACCGTTGTCGTGCCCTAACCTGTCCCCTAACCCGTCTCCGTCCCCTAACCCTAACCATAACCCTAACCCTTACCCGAAGCCTTACGCTAACCCGTCCCCTAATCCTAAACCATACGCTAACACTAACCCATACCCTAACACGTACGCTCACCCTAAACAGTTCTCGTACCCTAACCTGTCCCCTAAACCGTCCCCATCCCCTAACCCTAACCCTAACCCTAAAACGTACCCGAAGCCTTACCATAACCCGTCCCCTAATCCTAACCCGTACGCTAACACTAACCCATATCCTAACACGTACGCTCACCCTAAACCGTTGGCATACACTAACCTGTCCCCTAAACCGTCCCCGTCCCGTAACACTAACCCTAACCCTAAACCTAACCCTTACCCGAAGGCTTACACTAACCCGTCCCCTAATCCTAACCCGTAGGCAAACACTAACCCGTACCCTAACACGTACACTCACCCTAAACCGTTGGCATACCCTAACGTGTCCCCTGAAACGTCCCCGTCCCCTAACCCGAACCCTAACCCTTACCCTAAACCTAAACCTTACCCGAAGGCTTACCCTAACCCGTCCCCTAATCCTAAACCGTACGCTAACACTAACCCGTACCCTAACACGTACGCTCACCCTAAATCGTTGTCGTACCCTAACCTGTCCCCTAAACCGTCCCCATCACGTAACCCTAACCCTAACCCTAAACCTTACCCGAATCCTTAACCTAACCCCTATTCTAATCCTAACCCGTACGCTAACACTAACCAGTACCCTAACACGTACGCTCACCCTAAACTGTTGTCGTACACAAACCTGTCCCCTAAACCGTCCCCGTCGCCTAATCCTAACTCTAACCCTAACGCTAACACTTACCCGAAGCCTTACCCTAACCAGTCTCCTAATCCTAACCCGTACCCTAACACTAACACGTACCCTAACACGTACACTCACCCTAAACCGTTGTCGTACCCTAACCTGTCCCCTAAACCATCCCCATCCCCTAACCCTAAACCTAACCCTAACCCTAACCCTAACCCTTACACGAAGGCTTACCCTAACCCGTCCCCTAGTCCTAACCCGTACGCTAAAACTAACGCATACCCTAACACGTACGCTCAGGCTAAACCGTTGTCGTACCCTAAACTGTCCCCTAAACCATCGCCATCACCTAAACCTAACCCTAACCCTAACACTAACCCTAACCCTAAACCTTACCCAAAGCATTACCCTAACCCGTCCCCTAATCGTAACCCGTACGCTAACACTAACCCATACCCTAAAACGTACGATCACCCTAAACCATTGTCGTACCCTAACCTGTCCCCTAAAACGTCCCCGTCCCCTAAGCCTAACCCTTACCCTAAACCTAACCCTTACCCGAAGCCTTACCTTTACCCGTCCCCTAATCCTAACCCGTACACTAACACTAACCCGTACCCTAACACGTACGCTCACCCTAAACCGTTGTCGTACCCTAACCTGTCCCCTAAACCGTGCCCATCCCCTAAACCTAACCCTAACCCTAAACCTAACCCTAACCCTAACCCTTACCCGAAGCCTTACCATAACCCGTCCCCTAATCCTAACCCGTACGCTAACACTAACCCGTATCCTAACATGTACGCTCACCCTAAACCGTTGTCGTACACTAACCTGTCCCCTAAACCCTCCCCGTCCCGTAACCCTAACCCTAACCCTAACCCTAAACCTAACCCTTACCCGAAGGCTTACACTAACCCGTCCCCTAATCCTAACCCGTACGCTAACATTAACCCGTACCCTAACACGTACACTCACCCTAAACCGTTGTCGTACCCTAAAGTTTCCCCTAAACCGTCCCCATCCCCTAACCCTAAACCTAACCCTAACCCTTACACGAAGCCTTACCCTAACCTGTACCATAGTCCTAACCCGTACGCTAAAACTAAACCGTACCCTAACACGTACGCTCAGGCTAAACCGTTGTCGTACCCTAAACTGTCCCCTAAACCATCGCCATCCCCTAAACCTAACCCTAACCCTAACACTAAGCCTAACCCTAAACCTTACCCGAAGCCTTACCCTAACCCGTCCCCTAATCGTAACGTGTACGCTAACACTAACCCATACCCTAAAACGTACGATCACCCTAAACCATTGTCGTACCAAAACCTGTCCCCTAAACGGTCCCCGTCCCCGTCCCCTAACCCTAAACCTAACCCTAACCCTTACACTTACCCGAAACCTTACCCTAACCCGTCCCCTAATCCTAACCCGTACTCTAACACTAAACCGTACCGTAACACGTACACTCAACCTACACCGTTGTCGTACCCTAACCTCTCCCCTAAACCATCCCAGTGCCCTAACCCTAACCCTAACCCTAACCCTAACCCTAACACTTACCCGAAGCCTTACCCTAACCCGTTCCCTATTCCTAAACCATACCCTAACACTAACCCGTACCCTAACACGTACGCTCACCCTAAACCATTGTCGTACCCTAAAATGTCCCCTAAACTGTCCCCGTCCCCTAACCCTAACCATAACCCTAACCCTAACCCTTACCCGAAGCCTTACCCTAACCCGTCCCATAATCCTTACCCGTACGCTAACACTAACCCGTACCCTAACACGTATGCTCACCCTAAACAGTTGTCGTACACTAACCTGTCCCCTAAACCGTCCCGGTCCCCTAACCCTAACCCTAAACCTAACCCTAAACCTAACCCTGACCCGAAGCCTTACCCTAACCCGTCCCCTAATCCTAACCGGTATGCTAACCCTAAACCATACCCTAACACGTACGCTCACCCTAAACCGTTGTCGTACCCTAACCTGTCCCCTAAACCGTCCCCGTCCCCGTCCCCTAACCCTAAACCTAACCCTAACCCTTACCCGAAGCCTTACCCTAACCCGTCCCCTAATCCTAACCCGTACGCTAACACTAACCCGTACCCTAAAACGTACGCTCAACCTAAACTGTTGTCGTACCATAACCTGTCCCCTAAACCGTCCCCGTCCCCGTCCCCTAACCCTAACCCTAACCCTAACCCTTACACGAAGCCTTACACTAACCCGTCCCCTAATCCTAAACCGTACGCTAATACTAACCCATACCCTAACACGTACGCTCACCCTAAACCGTTGTCTTACCCTAACCTGTCCCCTAAACCGTCACCGTCCACTAACCCTAACCCTAACCCTAACCCTAACCCTTACCCGAAGCCTTACCCTAACCCGTCCCCTAACCCTAACCCGTACGCTAACACTAACCCGTACCCTAACACGTACGCTCACCCTAAACCGTTGTCGTACCATAACCGGTCCCCTAAACCGTCCCCGTCCCCGTCCCCTAAACCTATCCCTAACCCTAACCCTTACCCGAAACCTTGCCCTAACCCGCCCCTAATCCTAAACCGTACGCTACCACTAACCCATACCCTAACACGTACGCTCACCCTAATCCGTTGTCCTACCCTAACCTGTCCCCTAAACCGTCCCCATCCCCTAACTCTATCCCTAAACCTAAACCTAAACCTAACCCTTACCCGAAGCCTTACCCTAACCCGTCTCCTAATCCTAACACGTACGCTAACACTAACCCGTACCAAACACGTACGCTCACCCTAAACCGTTGTCGTACCCTAACCTGTCCCCTAAATCGTCCCCGTCCCCTAACCCTAACCCTAAACCTAACCCTTACCCTAACCCGAAGCCTTACACTAACCTTTCCCCTAATCCTAACGCGTACGCTGACACTAACCCGTACCCTAACACATACGCTCACTCTAAACAGTTGTCGTACACTAACCTGTCCCCTAAACCGTCCCGGTCCCCTAACCCTAACCCTAACCCTAACCCTAAACCTAACCCTTACCCGAATCCTTACCCTAACCCGTCACCTAATCCTAACCCGTACGCTAACACTAACCCGTACCCTAACACATACGTTCAACGTAAACCATTGTTGTACACTAACCTGTCCCCTAAACCTTCCCCGTCCCCTAACCCTAACCCTAACCCAAACCCTAATCCTAACCCTTACCCGAAGCCTTATCCTAACCCGACCCCTAATCCTAACCCGTACGCTAACACTAACCCGTAACCTAATACGTACGATCAACCTAAACCGTTGT
Organism: Phocoena phocoena; assembly: GCF_963924675.1. NCBI lineage: Eukaryota > Metazoa > Chordata > Mammalia > Artiodactyla > Phocoenidae > Phocoena > Phocoena phocoena. The sequence continues at coordinate 329,056 of NW_027077430.1, forward strand.
TGTACCCTAACCTGTCCTCTAAACCGTCCCCGTATCATAACCCTAACACTAACCCTAACCCTAACCCTTACCCGAAGCCTTACCCTAACCCGTCCCCTAACCCTAACCCGTACCCTTACTCTAACCCGTACCCTAACACGTACGCTCAGCCTAAACCACTGTCGTACCCTAACATGTCCTCTAAACTGTCCCCGTCCCCTAACCCTAACCCTAACCCTAAACCTAACCCTAACCCTAACCCTAACCCTAACCCTAACCCTAACCCTAACCATCACAGTCCCCTAACCCTAACCCTAACCCTAACCCTAACCCTAATCCTTACCCGAAGCCTTACCCTAACCCCTCCCTAATCCTAAGCCGTAACATAACACTAACCCGTACCCTAACACGTACGCTCACCCTAAACCGTTGTCATACCCTAACATGTCCCCTAAACTGTCCCCGTCCCCTAACCCTAACCCTAACCCTAACCCTAACCCTTACCCGAAGCCTTACACTAACCCGTACCCTAATGCTAACCCGTAAGCTAACACTAACCCGTACACTAACACGTACGCTCAACCTAAACAATTGTCGTACACTAAACTGTCCTTAAACCTTCCCCGTCCCGTAACCCTAACCCTAACCCTAACCCTAACCCTAACCCTAAACCTAACCCTTACCCGAAGCCTTACACTAACCCGTCCCCTAATCCTAACCCGTACGCTAACACTAACCCGTACCCTAACACGTACGCTCACCCTAAAGAGTTGTCGTACCCTAACCTCTCCCCTAAACCGTCCCGGTCCCCTAACCCTAACCCTAACCCTAACCCTAAACCTAACCCTTACCCGAAGCCTTACCCTAACCCGTCCCTTAATCCTAACCCGTACGCTAACACTAATCCGTACCCTTACACGTACGCTCACCCTAAACCTTTGTCATACCCTAATCTGTCCCCTAAACCGTCCCCGTCCACTAACCCTAACCCTAAACCTAGCCCTAAACCTAACACTAACCCTAACCCTAACCCTTACCCGAAGCCTTACCCTAACCCGTCCCCTAATCCTAAACCGTACGCTAACACTAACCCGTACCCTAACACATATGCTCACCCTAAACAGTTGTCGTAGCCTAACCTGTCCCCTAAACCGTCCCGGTCCCCTAACACTAACCCTAACCCTTACCCTAAACCTAACCCTTACCCGAAGCCTTACACTAACCCGTCCCCTAATCCTAACCCGTACGCTAACACTAATCCGTACCCTAACACGTACGCTCACCGTAAACCGTTGTCGAACCCTAAACTGTCCCCTAAACCGTCCCCGTCCCCTAACCCTAACCCTAACCCTAACCCTAACCCTAAACCTAACCCTTACCCGAAGCCTTACCCTAACACGTCCCCTAACCCTAACCCATACGCTAACACTAACCCATACCCTAACACGTACGCTCACCCTAATCCGTTGTCGTACCATAACCTGTCCCCTAAACCGTCCCCGTCCCCGTCCGCTAACCCTAACCCTAAACCTAACACTAACCCGAAGCCTTACCCTAACCCGTCCCCTAATCCTAACCCGTACGCTACCACTAACCCATACCCTAACACATACGCTTACCCTAAACCGTTGTCCTACCCTAACCTGTCCCCTAAACCGTCCCCGTCCCCTAACACTAACCCTAACCCTAAACCTAAACCTAACCCATACCAGAAGCCTTACCCTAACCCGTAACCTAATCCTAACACGTACGCTAACACTAACCCATACCCTAACACGTACGCTCACCCTAAACCGTTGTTGTACCCTAACCTGTCCCCTAAACCGTCCCCGTCCCTAACCCTAACCTTAACCCTAACCCTAACCCTAACCCTTACCCGAAGCCTTACACTAAACCGTACCCTAATCCTAACCCATACGCAAACACTAACCCGTACCCTAACACATACGCTCACCCTAAACTGTTGTCGTACCCTAAACTGTCCCCTAAAACGTCCCCGTCCCCTAACCCTAACCCTAAACCTAACCCTAAACATAACCCTTACCCGAAGGCTTACACTAACCCGTCCCTTAATCCTAACCCGTACGCTAACACTAACCCGTACCCTAATATGTACCCTCACCCTAAACCGTTGTCGTACCCTAACGTGTCCCCTAAACTGACCCCGTCCCCTGCCCCGTCCCCTAACACTAACCCTAACCCTTACCCGTAGCCTTACCCTATACCGTCCCCTAATCCTAACCCGTACGCTAACACTAACCCGTACCCTAATATGTACGCTCACCCTAAAACGTTGTTGTACCCTAACTTGTCCCCTAAACCGTCCCCGTCCCCTAACACAAACCCTAACTCTAACCCTAACCCTAACCCTTACCCGAAGCCTTACCTTTACCCGTCCCCTAATCCTAACCCGTACACTAACACTAACCCTTACCCTAACACGTACGCTCACCCTAAACCGTTGTTGTACACTAACCTCTCCCCTAAACTGTCCACGTCCCCTAACCCTAAACCTAACCCTAACCCTAACCCTAACCCTTACCCGAAGCCTTACCCTAACCCGTCCCCTAATCCTAACCCGTACTCTAACACTAACCCATACCCTAACACGTACGCTCACCCTAAACCGTTGTCGTACACTAACCTGTCCCCTAAAGCGTCCCCGTCCTCTAACCCTAACCCTAACCCTAACACTAAAACTTACCCGAAGCCTTACCCCGTACCCTAACACGTATGCTCAGCCTAAACAGTTGTCGTACGCTAACCTGTCCCCTAAACCGTCCCGGTCCCCTAACCCTAACCCTAACCCTAAACCTAAACCTAACACTTACCCGAATCCTTACCCTAACCCGTCCCCTAATCCTAACCCGTACGCTAACACAAACGCGTACCCTAACACGTACGCTCACCCTAAACCGTTGTTGTACCTTAACCTGTCCCCTAAAACGTCCCCGTCCCCTAACCCTAACCCTAACCCTAAAACTAAACCTAACCCTTACCCGAAGCCTTACCCTAACCCGTCCCCTAATCCTAACCCGTACGCTAACACTAACCCATACCCTAACACGTACGCTCACCCTAAACCGTTGTCGTACCCTAACCTGTCCCCTAAACCGTCCCCGTAACCTAACCCTAACCCTAACCCTAACCCTAACCCTAAGCCTTACCCGAAGGCTTACCCTAACCCGTCCCCTAATCCTAATCCGTACGCTAACACTAAACCGTACCCTAACACGTACGCTAACGCTAAACCGTTGTGGTACCCTAACCTGTCCCCTAAACCGACCCCGTCCCCGTCCCCGTCCCCTAACCCTAACCCTAACCCTAACCCTTACCCGAAGCTTTACCCTAACCCGTCCCCTAATCCTAACCCGTACGCTAACACTAACCCGTACCCTAATACGTACGCTCACACTAAACCGTTGTCGTTCTCTAACCTGTCCCCTAAACCGTCCCCGTCCCCTAACACAAACCCTAACCCTAACCCTAACCCTAACCTGTCCCCTAAATCGTCCCCGTCCCCTAACCCTAACCTTTACCCTAACCCTAAACCTTACCCGAAGCCTTACCCTAACCCGTCCCCTAATCCTAACGCGTAGGCTAACACTAAACCGTACCCTAACAGGTAGGCTCACCCTAAACAGTTGTCGTACACTAACCTGTTCCCTAAACAGTCCCCGTCTCCTAACCCTAACCCTAACCCTAAACCTAACCCTAACCCTTACCTGAAGCCTTAACCTAACCTGTCCCCTAATCCTAACCCGTATGCTAACACTAACACGTACCCTAACACGTACGCTCACCCTAAACCGTTGTCGTACCCTAACCTGTCCGCTAAACCTTCCCCATCCCCTAACCCTAACCCTAACCCTAACCCTAAACCTAATCCTTACCCGAAGCCTTACCCTAACCCGTGCCCTATTCCTAATCCGTACGCTAACACTAACCCGTACCCTAACACTTATGCTCACCCTAAACCGTTGTTGTACCCTAACCTGTCCCCTAAACCGTCCCCGTCCCCTTACCCTAACCCTAACCCTAACCCTAACCCTTACGCGAAGCCTTACCCTAACCCGTCCCCTAATCCTAACACGTACGCTAACACTAACCCGTACCCTAACACGTACGCTCACCATAAAACGTTGTGGTACCCTAACCTGTCCCCTAAACCCACCACGTCCCCCAACCTTAACACTAACCCTAACCCTAACCCTAACCCTTACCCGAAGCCTTACCCTAACCCGTCCCCGGATCATAAACCGTACGCTACCACTAACCCGTACCCTAACACGTACGCACACCCTAAACGGTTGTCGTACCCTAACCTGTCCCCTAAACCGTCCCCGACCCCTAACACTAACCCTAACCCTAACCCTAACCCTAACCCTTACCCGAAGCCTTACACTAACCCATCCCCTAATCCTAACCCGTACGCTAACACTAACCCATACCCTAACACGTACGCTCACACTAAACTGTTGTCGTACACTAACCTGTCCCCTAAACCGTCCCCGTAACCTAACCCTAAACCTAACCCTAACCCTAACCCTAATCCTTACGCGAAGGCTTACCCTAACCCGTCCCCTAATCCTAACCCGTACGCTAACACTAACCCATACCCTAACATGTACACTCACCCTAAACCGTTGTCGTACCCTAACCTGTGCCCTAAACCATCACAGTCCCCTAACCCTAACCCTAACCCTAACCCTAACCCTAATCCTTACCCGAAGCCTTACCCTAACCCCTCCCTAATCCTAAGCCGTAACCTAACACTAACCCGTACCCTAACACGTACGCTCACCCTAAACCGTTGTCATACCCTAACATGTCCCCTAAACTGTCCCCGTCCCCTAACCCTAACCCTAACCCTAACCCATACCCGAAGCCTTACATTAACCCGTCCCCTAATCCTAACCCGTAAGCTAACACTACCCGTACCCTAACACGTACGCTCACCCTAAACAGTTGTCGTACACTAACCTGTCCCCTAAACCGTCCCCGTCCCCGTCCCCTAACCCTAACCCTAACCCTAACCCTAACCCTTACCCGAAGCCTTACCCTAACCCGTCCCCAATCCTAACCCGTATGCTAAAACTAACCCGTACCCTAACACGTACGCTCACCCTAAACCATTTACGTACCATAACCTGTCCCCTAAACCGTCTCCATCCCCGTCCCCTAACCCTAACCCTAACCCTAACCCTTACCCGAAGCCTTACACTAACCCGTACCCTAATCCTAACACGTACCGTAACACTAACCGGTACCCTAACACGTACGCTCACCCTAAACCGTTGTCGTACCCTAACATGTGCCCTAAAATGTCCCCGTCCCGTAACACTAACCCTAACCCTAAACCTTACCCGAAGCCTTACACTAACCCGTCCCATAATCCTAACCCGTACGCTAACACTAACCCGTACCCTAACACGTATGCTCACCCTAAACAGTTGTCGAACCCTAACCTGTCCCCTAAACCGTGCCGGTCCCCTAACCCTTACCCTAACATTAACCCTAAACCTAACCCTTACCCGAAGCCTTACCCTAACCCGTCCCTTAATCCTAACCCGTACGCTAACACTAATCCGTACCCTAACACGTACGCTCACCCTAAAACTTTGTCATACCCTAACCTGTCCCCTAAACTGTCTCCGTCCCCTAACCCTAACCCTAACCCTAACACTAACCCTAACCCTAACCCTTACCCGAAGCCTTACCCTAACCCGTCCCCTAATCCTAATCCGTACGCTAACACTAACCCGTACCCTAACACGTATGCTCACCCTAAACAGTTGTCATACCCTAACCTGTCCCCTAACCGTCCCGGTCCCCTAACCCTAACCCTAACCCTTACCCTAAACCTAACGCTTACCCGAAGCCTTACACTAACCCGTCCCCTAATCCTACCCCGTACGCTAACACTAATCCGGACCCTATCACGTACGCTCACCCTAAACCGTTGTCGAACCCTAACCTGTCCCCTAAACCGTCCCCGTCCCCGTCTCCTAACCCTAACCCTAACCCTAACCCTAACCCTTACTCGAAGACTTACCCTAACCCGTCCCCAATCCTAAACCGTACGCTATCACTAACGCGTACCCTAACACGTACGCTCACCCTAAACCGTTTTCGTACCATAACCTGTCCCCTAAACCGTCCCTGTCCCCTAACTCTAACCCTAACCCTAACCCTTACCCGAAGCCTTACCCTAACCCGTCCCCTAATCCTAACCCGTACGCTACCACTAACCCATACCCTAACACGCACGCTCACCCTAAACCGTTGTCCTACCCTAACCTGTCCCCTAAACCTTTCCCGTCCCCTAACCTTAACCCTAACTGTAACCCTAAACCGAACCCTTACCCGAAGCCTTACCCTAACACGTCCCCTAATCCTAACACGTACGCTAACACTAACCCGTACCGTAATACGTACACTCACCCTAAACCGTTGTTGTACCCTAACCTGTCCCCTAAACCGTCCCCGTAACCTAATCCTATCCATAACCCTAACCCTAACCCTAACCCTTACTCGAAGCCTTACCCTAACCCGTCCCCTAATGCTAACCAGTACCCTAACACTAACCCGTACGCTAACACGTACGCTCACCCTAAACCATTGTCGTACCGTAACATGTCCCCTAAACTGTCCCCGTCACCTAACCCTAACCCTAACCCTAAACCTAACCCTTACCCGAAGCCTTACACTAACCCGTCCCGTAATCCTAAACCGTACGCTAACACTAAACCGTACCCTAACACGTACGCTCACCCTAAACCGTTGTCGTATTCTAACTTGTCCCCTAAACAGTCCCCGTCTCCTAACCCTAACCCTAACCCTAACCCTAACCCTAACCCTTACCCGAAGCCTTAACCTAACCAGTCCCCTAATCCTAACCCGTATGCTAACACTAACCCGTACCCTAACACGTACGCTCAGCCTAAACCGTTATCGAACCCTATCCTGTCCGCTAAACCTTCCCCATCCCCTAATCCTAACCCTAACCCTAACCCTAAACCTAATCCTTACCCGAAGCCTTACCCTAACCCGTACCCTAATCCTAATCCGTACGCTAAAACTAACCCATACCCTAACACTTATGCTCACCCTAAACTGTTGTTGTACCCTAACCTGTCCCCTAAACCGTCCCCGTCCCCGTCCCCTAACCCTAACCCTAACCCTAACCCTAACCCTTACCCGAAGCCTTACCCTAACCCGACCCCTAATCCTAACCCGTACGCTAACACTAACCCGTACCCTAACATGTACGCTCACCCTAAACCGTTGTCGTACCCTAACCTGTCCCCTAAACCGTCCCAGACCCCTAACCCAAACCCTAACCCTAACCCTAACCCTAACCCTTACACGAAGCCTTAAACTAACCCGTCCCCTAATCCTAAACCGTACGCTAACACTAACCCGTACACTAACACGTACGCTCACCCTAAACCGTTGTTGTACTCTTACCTCACGCCTAAACGGTCCCCGTCCCCTAACCCTAACCCTAACCATAACCCTAACCCTTACCCGAAGCCTTACCCTAACCCGTCCCCTAATCCTAACCCGTACGCTAACACTAACCCGTACCCTAACATGAACGCTCACCCTAAACAGTTGTCGTACACTAACCTGTCCCTGAAACCGTCCCGGTCCCCTAACCCTAACCCTAACCCTAACCCTAAACCTAACTCTTACCCGAATACTTACCCTAACCCGTCCCCTAATCCTAACCCGTACGCTAACACTAACACGTACCCTAACACGTACGCTCACCCTAAACCGTTGTCGTACCCTAACCTGTACCCTAAAACGTCCCCGTCCCCTAACCCTAACCCTAACCCTAACCCTAACACTTATCCGAAGCCTTACCCTAACCCGTCCCCTGATCCTAAACCGTACGCTACCACTAACCCGTACCCTAACACGTACGCACACCCTAAACCATTGTCGTACCCTAACCTGTCCCCTAAACCGTCCCCGACCCCTAACACTAACCCTAACCCTAACCCTAACCCTTACCCGAAGCCTTACCCTAAACCGTCCCCTAATCCTAACCCGTATGCTAACACTAACCCGTACCCTAACACGTACGCTCACACTAAACCGTTGGTATACACTAACCTGTCCCCTAAACCGTCCCCTTCCCTTAACCCTAACCCTAACCCTAACCTTAATCCATACTCGAAGCCTTACACTAACCCGTACCTTAATCCTAACCCGTACGCTAACACTAACACGTACCCCAACACGTACGCTCACCCTAAATCATTGTCGTACCCTAACCTGTCACCTAAACCGTCCCCATCCCCTAACACTAACCCTAACCCTAACCCTAACCATAACACTTACCTGAAGCCTTACACTAACCCGTCCCGTAATCCTAACACTTACGCTAACACTAAACCGTACCCTAACACGTACGCTCACCCTAAACCGTTGTCGCACACTAACCTGTCCCCTAAACCGTCCCCGTCCCCTAACCCTAACCCTAACCTGACCCTAACCCTTACCCGAAGCCTTACCCTAACCCGTCCCCTAATCCTAACCCGTACGCTACCACTAAACCGTACCCTAACACGTACGCTAACCCTAAACCGTTGTCCTACCATAACCTTGCCCCTAAACCGTCCCCGTCCCCTAACCCTAACCCTAACCTTAACCCATACCCGAAGCCTTACATTAACCCGTCCCCTAATCCTAACCCGT